>NW_022145617.1:7193-607193 GCF_002938485.1 Sitophilus oryzae | reverse complement strand
ATTCTGAGAATTCGAATAATGAATTGAATAATGAAAAGGCAAGTGACATCTGTCTAAAAAAGATAGCGATTTAGAGTGACAATTTGGTTATATAAAATTTAGAGTGACAATTTTGATTATGCAAAAGAAATACATATTCTATGAGTTTGCCTAACGGTTAACATTAATTTAAAAATAAATACCCCACATGAATAATGAACAATACATTTAAACAAAAACAGATCACAGACTACACAAAATAAATTGTCGGTTAGTAGCAGCACAGATTAGGTATACTATATGTATACAGATAAAAAGCTTGTCCCTAATTCGTGGTACGAAAATTGTTTTTATGACGATGTGCAAACGAGTAAAATTTCCTGTGCGCAAAAATAAACTCGCGTAAAATAAACTCGCGTAAAATAACAATAAACAGCGTAATAGAGAGATATCGCTAAACCGAATAGCGTACATGGACGTTAATAAGGCCAGGTGTTATTTCCTTTGCGTGAGGTGGTATTAACTCTCTTCATTTATAGTTATCGGATCGGAAAGAATTCTGTTCGCGTCGCGTCCGCTATTTAAACTTAACCTAACTTTGAATTTAAAACTTTGAAATTGTTTTATTTACTAGGTATTTTAAAATTAAAGGGCTAAAGTGCTTATTTCCAGTGCTTTATTGTTCAACGTCTGCCAGTGGGTTTAGGGCAACAAGCAACAAAAGTCGTCATCTGCTGTAAACCTAAGCTTCTTTATAGGTTCTTTAATATTGGAAGAGGTGGAATCCACATTTTGGGCCATATTTATTTAATTAAAACCAATCCCAGCTACTTAAATATCAAATTACCTAATAAAACTAAAGTAATAATTCAAAACAATTCAAACATAACCTAAAATAAAAGATCTCGCCGGCCGACCCCAGTTGTCAAATACCCGCCCATGCCCATTTAAGCAATTTTTAAACGTTATTTAGAAATAGCGCTTGGTGTAATTGATCCGCAAATTTCGTCAGGCGGTAACGTTATTAGCGGGTGTTGTGTTAAAAACTGACTCGCGCATATCGTAACCATAAGGTACGCGTAAATACTGCATGACGCTATTCGGTTTTCCGATATCTCTCTAATAACTGTGCCGGTCAGGCGCTGTGCACAATTTTAGAGGCCATAAGTGGGCGTGCTATGTGCGCAAACTAGTAACCTAACTAGTGCCCGATTCCGAAAATTGGAACCACGAAAAACAATAAAGAAAAAACAAAGTTTATAATCTGTATAATCTGTGGTAGCAGTTAGTAGTAGTCAGAGATATAGATGTAGTAGTATATTTGGTTTAATGGCCACAGCTATCCGGCCGGTTAACAGAATTATCGTTTTTTAATAAGAATTAAAAAACATTATAAAATAGTATATATAAGCTAGAATAGTATATGGTTTTATATTAACTCTAATTTTGTTGAACAAATTTTATATTTAAGAAACTCCTTCATATACGAAATGAGATACTTCGATGTTGACTAGTGTTGTTAGAGTTTGTCAGAACGCAGAATTTTTGATCAAAAATATCAATTTCTGAGAAACGTAAAATAAAAAAAGTTTTCCATATGTGTCCAATACTCTTGAACATATATTGTATATTTTAAATTTCTTCTTCACTAAAGATTGAGTCTCATACAGTAGTAGTTTCGATGATACTACGGTAATCGCAAAACACTTTCCGATGCACGTCATCAACTTTGAGTGACAAGCGATGGCGACAGCGCTGCCAGATTTTTATAGATTTATGGAACGAATCTTAATGTAAAATTGGGAAACAATATATTTATTATATCATTTTTTAAAGATTTTATTTTAATTTAATAATTAATATTTTAGTAATTAATTAATTTATTTTATAGCTTATTTTACTTATTACATATTGGTAAAAACTAGTACATTATGAAGATTATTCTAAGCGTTATTATTTATTGATGTAAAACTTAAAAAACACAACAAGTGGTAATAACAAGTAAAAAGATGCCATTAATGCACAAACAAATAATCACGGAATTTCTTAAAAACTAACGTAGAAATAACTTTGAAAATGCTATAATATGTTGACCAATCACAAACTTAATTCTCTCACTGCAATCAAGGGCAATAAAGCACCTTTATTGTCACGTTCTCGTTCAAAATAATTTATCAGGGAAGCTACAAGCTCTTTGCTTCAGCTGTTTAAATGTTTCGGCATATTTTCAATACACAATTTCTAAAATGCAATACAAAAACACGAGAATTTAGTTCTTAAAAGAACTGTTTGTGCTTAAAAGTACAATTTTCAAAAAAGACTATGAAAATAAACAAAAACCGTTAATTACCCACAAAGATTCAACAACAACACGATATACAAAAAAATGACATTATGATAATTGTCAAATAATAAACGACAACGTTGCTGAACATGGCGCAATGTGACCAACATAGCGATAATAAAATTCGGTTTAAACTAATTTTTGCAACTTCAATCTAAATAAAATATCTGTTACAATCATTTGCTCTATAAAGTAAAATGAAAAGCTGCTCGGTATCTTGAATTATACAACAAATTTAATAATTTTTGCGAAAATTTCATTTGGTCAGTTTTTAGGCTTTAGTGTCAATTTGGATATGATTGATGACGTGCATCGGAAAATGTTTTGTGATTACCGTATGTTAATCGTGCGATGATACTATGCAAAAAGGCATCCGAAAATTCTTAATTTTAGCTTTGATACTGAGACTCCACCTTATCTCGAAAGATAAGAAACAAAAATTGAAACAAAAAGGCAAAATAATAATAGAAAAAAAAATCACAGGATAATACCCGCAGTCCCGTGCCATTAACACCTACATATACCTAGTTTCGAGTTGGCTATTGTGTTGTCTTTGTTCTGACCGAAATGCTGCACAATAGCCTGGTAATGGTGTTGACGCCACGTGAAGATGTCGCTCCAGTGTACCAAGTCGTCCGCTATCACTGGAAGACGATTGCGCCAGGTCTTCACTATAGCTTTTAAATCGTGAAGAGAGTTCGGACCTATTTAATAAAATTAACAGTTAAGGGGGTGTCCACTACAAGTAATTACGTGAGGAAATTAAGGCGAGGAGGGTGCGCCACTTGTGTGAAAAACCACCCCCCGTATGTTAATATAAAATTAGGTTGTATTCCGTTGCAAAACCAGGCGAACCAAACCGATAAACTACGGTAAAGAGCGGTTCCTGAAAAACATCGGTTTAATACGGAACGGTTTGGTATAATACTGGAAACGTTAAATGTTGACGTTTTCTAAATTTCAATACTTTTATTATAAAATTTCTTTTATGCATTTTTAATGTACCTATTCTCTGCTTTTACGTTTGCTTCTTCTTTTCAATGGAGTTTAATATTGAAAAGTACTTTATTAATAAACTGTTAAACTCGTTAGACAGCTCAAGTGAAGATTTGCAGGTCCAATATTAAAACAGATCAATAATAAATAAACAAATCTAATCAATATTTATATTTTTATAGCTTACAAAACATTCACGATTACTTGTCTTGTTTTTCATGTTTTCTTTAAATGTTCTTGACTAAGAAACAATGGCTGCATGATAAGTTTAAATGGTCCTAAAAAGTCATTCTATTTAGTTGATGAAATTTATTTACCTTTACTGCCTACCTCCATAGCTTTTGGATGTAAATACAAAATATTATTACAAATTTTAGAAATTAAATAAGAATTTCACTCGAACTTCCAGTATTTGCTTGATTTCTGTCACATAAATGACATTGATTGACAAACAAAACTAGAAAAACCAGCCTTCTCGCGCTGGTTAGCTTGGTGACAGATATAACCGTATTTTTCAGGAACCGTGTTCCGTAATAAGAAAACTTTCAGGAAACCGATAGAAACGAAACGTAAAACCATAACCAAGATAAGCAGCGGAATACACCCTTAATAGTATATTGTTTTATTAGGAGTAAAAATGACATGTTTAATGGCGAGGCTGTACGTCCGACATACAGACAAGCGACAAAAAGTCATTTTTACACCGAATAGAATATGCTACTATTTTTGAAACGCCCTAAATAATATTTTTAAACAATTTCAAACGTTCCAGATAATATAAAAATATTTAAAAGCCTAGATCATATATACTAACGTGGATAAATTACCGCTATAAGTTTAGCAATAAAAAATATGTCTCCAACATCACGACATGCCATTTTCAAACCTTCTTTATTGCACTTATGAAACTTTCAATAGATTTGTCTTTCTCGAGGACCTTACTTTGCGCATTCGCATTAAAAGTTGCACGTATTTTCAAAATAATCACAATTTTATACGGTTTAGTAAGTACAAATTATACATTGTTATGGAAACCAACTTTTCATTGTCATCATGCTATCATAATCTTGTCATAAACATATGTAATAATCTTATTTCCATTGTGTAACGACGAATAATCTTATTTCCATTGTGTAACGAATTGTATTAATTACTCTTTTATCGACCGTTTTGATATAGCCAAGGATGCAAGTGTGTTCAGTAAGAAATTAATTTTAAGTTTGTGCAATTATATTTCTATTTTTTTTTTCGTTGGAGTTTTTAAATACCTCTAAAAATGACTATAAATTGTTTGGTGTATGGAAGTTCTAATATAAAGGTCCCCGAATTATCTTTTCATAGGCAAGTAAAGTATTCAGTTGTTCTTTTATTTATATTAAACCACACTTCCTAAGAATATCGATTTCCTAAGAATATTGATATTCGATCGGAGACGCTAAATGTATTTTTTTTATGTAATTTAATTTTTTGTGACAGTAAACATACAATTTATTGTTCGAATATATGCATTTTACAAATTAAATTTTCAAAATCAATATTCAAATTTGACATGTGGACCATAGGTCCTCGACAAGGATAGATAGAGTAGAAGCACCGCGTGTGGAGCAAGAAAGAAGATAAATGTAAGTCGTTGATATGTTTGCGACAGTTTCCATAGTGATTTACTTATCCACGTAAGTATATATGATCTAGGTTTAAAAGTAAAGGTCGATTTATAGATTGAAAAGGTTGCGGTTCGACGCCCGACGTTACGGTCGGTAAAAAGTTCGTTTATACGCAGGATGTTTTGTTGATTATAAATTTTTCGGTTGTTGTTGCGGTTGACGTTTTACGTCAAAAGTTAACCAACTTTTAACTTTGACAGGAACATTGAGCTTGAAACGTTAGTAATAGCCAATAGAAATAATCGCAACCGCAACGTCGAACCGCACCGTTTTCAATCTATAAATCGACCTTAATACTTTGTATGTAATTATACAGGGTGTCCCAGAAATGAGTGCAGATATTTTAAGGGGTGGTAGATCTGGTTAAAATAAACATATTTTCTCTTTACCATTTTTAAAATAAATTGAAAATAACCGAGTTATTTAACTTTGAAAATTTAAAAAAATAATCGCAACATTTTGAGAACCGCCGGCAGATATCGCCAACTACATCCAATTACCCGGATCAGGAAGAGAGCGGCGCATCACTGGTAACAGTGGTAACTGCTCCTTTGTCGCGCCGCCGTGTCGAGTTTGCGTCATGCGAGGTTGCCGTAGTTTCAACAATTTCAAATTCAAGACACTCGAAGCAATCAAATTCTTATTAAATTTTAAAAATAAAACAGATAAACATGAAAGGAAACAAACAAAACACAAATGAATTGGTTATTGATAAGGTCACAAAAAAGAAATTTCTAAAATGTTTATCGTAATTCAGAATTCAATACATCGAAAACAGCCCGACGAATAATCAATTAATTTTTGTTTTGTTTATTTCCTTTCATGTTTCTCTGTTTTATTTTTAAAAAATAAAACAGAGAAACATTTAATCATTCAGAAAGGTATTCAAAGTAATGTGCGCTTTTCAAGGTGTTTTGTAAAACAGTGGTTCAAATAAAACAGAGAAACATGAAAGAAAACAAACAAAACAAAAATGAATCGATTATTCGTTGGGCTGTTTTCTAAATTTCTTGAATTGAATTCTAAATTACGATAAACATTTTAGGAATTTCTTTTTGTGACCTGATTGTGAATAATATGAATCATTTTATTAAATTTATTCCAAAATAAAGTTATTTTGCAGCATAACAAATATTTTCGTAAACGTCATAAACGTAATGTTTTAGTTAATTTTCGGTGGTTTTTGTTAAGTTTTCATTGAAAGTGTAAGTACTAAAAATAATTAATGTGTTTTTTTTTCTATAATTATTAATAATGAGCAGCGATAAAAGATTAAATTTAACATTCCTAATTTTTTGAGTAGAAATTTGTCTATGAATTTATAAATGTAGAATTATGTTCCGCCGAACTATGTAGAATGTGGATAACATAGGAGGTTGCAACACTGCAAGGTTTAGATACACCGTAGGGAAATCTCAGGTGAATAAACAAGTGGCACTAAAAAGTTTTTTCAAATTTCCCGGAAAATGTCAAGAAAAATTTTAAATTTTCAATATTTTTTTTTCGCAAAAAAAACCTCATAGGCGTGTTTCTGGGGTTGAACTATACTACCAGTTAAAATATTTGCACTTATTTCTGGGACACCCTGTATATCGAGAAACTATGGTTACGGTTTGTTGAATTTGACACTTTATGTCAGTTTAATAATATATTTTCGTACTTCTGTGCTTAGGTTGCTTTACTTTTATGCCTAGGCGTTAAAATAACTTTTTTATATTTTCAATCACGTCGCAAAAATGAATACTTTTGTGACGTTTGAAAACAAAAGTACTTTAATAATACTTAAGTCTTTATTTTTTTATAGTATAATGCATGTTTTCTTGAAATCAATATTTTTAAATCTACGAAAATAAATACACAGTTTGGAACAAACGGATCCAAAGAAAATGTTCTTGCTATCGGATCAGTTGTTTTTATTTTTTAGAACTTATAATAAAAAGTTAAAGAGAAACGAAACAAAAACGTTTAGAATTATTGCTTATTCATCCTATAAAAGTAGTCATAATTGTTACCTTGGATAAGCCCTTTACGAATTTGATAAGCTTCGTGTAACTCCATAATTTGCTGAGCGGCCTGCAGATATTGCAAATGGATATGACTGACTATATGTGGAAGACGCCTCCATTCATTCAGACAAAGGGCGCTGGCAGTATCGACATACCTATATTACAAATTTTTATTTAGTGTCTTTACTACGAAAAATACTATCAAGAAGCACAATTCAATGAAAGTTTATTATACAGGGTGTATCTCTCTTGGGGACGTAAAAATAAGATTTATTTTTCATTTTTTTTACTATAAGTGCTACATATTTTAATGCTAAAAAAGTGTCGATAAATTCATCAGGGACGTGCATATGGGTAATCACTGGAATATTTTTCAAAAAAAAACATGTGCACCACTGAATTTTTTTCTTTTGAGTACTTTTGTACGTAATTTGTACTTATCAAAAAACTTTCGCAAGTTAATAATATTAAAATTTTTTTGAAGGTTGCTTGGTTGCTACTAATTAGACTTAGATGAAGGCAAATTAATAAAATTGCATTTATCTCAGCAAAGAGGCTGAGATAAATGCAATAGAATATAGAACAAATATCTCAGAAATCGACAAAATAGCAAGAGACAACTTTTAGTCTGCATTAAACTGCTTACACTATTTCGCTAACAAGAGAAAAAAGTCAGTGGCGTACATGCTTTTTATAGAAAAATATTCCATTGATAACCCATATGCACGTCCCTGGTGAATATGGCGAAACTTTTTTAGTCTTAAAATATGTCGCATTTATCGCGCCAGTTACTAGTATATTATAGTAAGTATTATTACTACATTTATCGCGCTAAAAGTACTTAGAAGAAAATTATAATAAATCGAAAAAAATATTAAGACTTTAACACCCTGTAACTAGGAAACAAAGCAGAATCGGAATATATTGATATGAAAAATAAATCTTATTTTTACGCGAGGAGTCTCCCCACGAGAGATGGTACATGTTTTTTGAAACACCCTGTATACAGACTTCTGCAAACCAGAAAAATAAGCATCTTAACGCTGAGTTAATTTGGTGACAATAATGACAGATATTTTTCAGGAACCGTGTTCGGTAATAATAAACATTTCAGACAATACACAGAAAGAGAACGGAAAGCTATAACAAGGTAAGAAACGAAATACAGCTTAAGTAACATAACAATATACCTTTCGGCGTGCATTAAAGGTTTGCCTTGCTCGGGTTTGCTGCATATGTGCAAAAATCCGGCATACATTGTTATTTTCCAAGCTAGTTCCTTAGGGCAGTTGTATTCGACGCTACTAAGAGCCTCCTTCATCAGATCCCAGTCCGGGCTCCTCCAGGCACTCTAGAATAAAACTATTTATTAAAAAGGCAACCAACATCTTATTTGCTTCTGCTACCTCTAAGAGAAGATACGGGTCATATACTCCCGTTTTGGCATAATCCTTTAAGATATCCCACATTTGTAATTCTTTAGCGCATCGTATCCAGTGGTCCGTCCAAAGAAGTATTTCCCTTTGATAAGACGCAGGTATGGGACCCAAACTTGCTTCGGCTATATTAAAAATAAGTTTCAATAAATATTTAAATGAAAATAAAATAAAACTAATATATAAAAATGCAACTTGTCCTTGAATAAATAGACTTAAAGGAGTATAATACTATTTTAATATTACGTGCAACATACAGACGGGATCGTTCCAAATGACATATTCGAAACTGATTTGAATTTTTGCGGATTTGTAGGGCTTCTCTGGGTTTATTTTATATTATTTATTGTTTATTTTACAATTAGGTTCCTGCAAAGTGTACAAATTTTGAAAGACATCGTGTCAGGACTTGAATTACAGTGAGATTATTGTGAATATTATAGAGATGCTTCAAAAATAATTACTTGTGCAGCATGCGATCTTTCCCGGATAAAAAAAATATGAAAAAAGGTAACCGTTACAAACATATTTTTGGCGCCCAACGAGGGGCTCCAAAAATACACAATGCGATCGGCCACTTTTGCCGGCAGAACAGTCATATTTTCGTCGTATATAATTCGTCGATATTTTACGCAAAGTGTACACATTTTAAAAGACATTGTGTCAGGACATGAATTACAGTGAGATTATAGTGAATTTGTGAAGAAAGATACTTCAAAAATAGTTACTTGTGTAGCGTGCGGCCCTTTCCCGGACAAAAAAAAATGTGACCGTTACACACATATTTTTGGCGCCCAACGTGGGGCTCCAGAAATAAGTATGTAATATATTTTGGTACATTCTGCGAACGGCCATTCTTTGCCGTTAGAACAGTCGATATTGTTAGTCGTAGTCGGTATTGTTGGTCGATATTTTACTTCGTTTTTTGAAATGGTTACAACACTTGTCAAAATTAATAAAGATACTTCAATTTAACTTGGTTGTTTCAGTAGCGTGTCTTTATTTTTGTTATTAAATATTATATTATTTGTTATTATATTTTTATCAATTGAAGGGTCCAGGGAAAAACATGATAAGCGCCATTTTACTAATTTTACAGGAGAGCACTGGACGGCTGGGGATTATCAGGTTCTTTTCCTGTTTCTATATTTTTACTAAAGTCTCAAGTTTTTTACTCTAGGACCTATAGATGCCCGACGCACTACTGCCGAACCCTGTAGATATAGTTAAAGTAAAACCTTATATGATTAAAACGCAGTTCTCAGCTAAGCATAATAATACTTCGTAGAATGACGTGAATCAGAATCAGAATCAGAAATATTCACTGATCAATCTAGTCACTGATAAGCCGGAATTTAAGTTAGCCATATCAACAACCTTCCGCGTTTGCGATAATTATATTGATACGCTCCTCCTTTAGACTTTTTATTCAAAGCCACTTTCCGATTATATTACCTTTATGTTTAGCCATGGCAGCTTCGTAAGCAGTTTGAGCTTGTTCAAAGAATCCGTGCTGTTCATAAACTATAGCAATGCCGGTTTCCTTGTAGTGAGCGTGTTTCTGCCACAAACCCGCCCATAAGTCTTCCTCGCACATTTGATGGTACAATTCGGCCAATGAATCCAATAGTTCAAACTAAATTATAATAATAAAAAGATAAAATTATAAAGACTATAAATTCAGGTTAGATCAATACACTGTACTATCCAAGTTTTGTGAATAATGTTGGAGTTAAAGTATAACTTCCAAAAGATCTCAACAAAAATATTATTTCAAATTTTGATTAAAAAACAATAATTTAAACCTGTTTGGGTTGCTCGTCAAACTCATAACAGTTTCCAGGGGTACTGAATTTTCCTGTCGGATCAAAGGCTTGTTGTTCCATCGCCAGGGTCATACGGTGCCACAAATTGTGCCCTTTGCCAAGATATTTCATTGTTGCAGGAGCCATTTGAATTTGAGGAGTACATCTGTAGAGTAAACACTTTATAAACTGCATAATACTGAGCTAATATATATTTACCTAAATAACGCTTCAACGAATGTATTCATGGCACTATAATGACAATCCTTTTGGATAATATGCGTTCCCGACGTAATAAACGGTATCATTTCTTGCGCAAGCGAAGCGCGTTGATCTTCGGTCAATATACTCCACAATCTCGGGAATAATCCTAACCACACTTGTTCTGCTAATGCAGTGTCCATATGACATAATTGCGCAGTCGCTAACAGAAACTGATCCGTAGTGATATTACGGGAATGCTAAAATATAAATATTATTGACACTGGTAAAGAATAATAAAATACAATCCATTTCAAGATAGATGACGATTCAAGGTCAACATGTATCTTGGAATGACATTGGATGCATTCGAACCGCAGATCACATTTTCCGATCTTACGTAAAATGGACCGTTATATTCGGCTAAAAAATTAATAATAATAACTATAAACTAAAATATTATCAACTTTGAATCGCCTTTCTTGAAAGGTACCTACTGTATATTAAATTACCTCAATAAACTTAAAATGTGCATTTATCATTTTAGTGATAGCTTCTGCCCTACTTAATGGTTTTTCTTCTGGCTGATTCGACTCCACGTTGGATAAATCCAAATTAAGAACCTTAAACAAAAGCATTAAATATATACAGGGTGGTCCGAACTGTATTCCGGAAACTTCGGCAGCATATTCTCCAGATAGAAATAAGTAAAAAAGTTCATATAAAAGTATGTCCTTAAATGCTTAGTTTCAGAGATACAGGGTGTAGAAGTTTTATTTTTATTTCGATTTTTTCCAAATAATTTCTGAAGTAATGTCAATATTTAGATGAAAATTGGTGTCTAGGAGTTTTTGATATGAGAAATTTGATTTTGATGTCAATATGGCTCCTACTAGTAGAGGGCGCCACCAACGTGTTTTAACTGTTTTGAAACGTAATCATTTTTGTCCGTACCTGTATAAAATTACATAGAGAAAAAAATTACATCTCTGTGACTTTTTACGTAAAAAATATCTCTTTGTAAAAATCGCTACGAGCAGCCGTCTCAAGATATTTAGAATGGAAATAGTCAATACATGTCATTATTGACGAAAAATAAACACAGAGTAGATAGTTATTTCACGATGAAATAATACTTTACTTGATAGGGAAAGGCGTATCGGCAACGCCGCAACAGCACACCGTCGCGCGTCGCGTCGGTCGGTCGAATTTCTCTCACTCCGACTTAATAAGATCCCTATACGATTTACTTCCACACATGTAAATGCCGACCCAAAAGTAACAGTTGCCAGCACGGTAGGACGATAGATTATTGACAAATAGTTATATGGAGAGTTCAATCTCCAAGTTGTTAGACTTTTTGGAAAGGATAGGACTAGATCAGAAGAGGACTACTGATTGGAGTCGTTTTTTTTCTTCTAATAAACCTTTAATTTCAAGTCCCTTGGAGATTCAAATTAAGGAAGTTCCAATGTAAATAAAAAATAATTACTTACCCCTTCTTTACTATCAACATTAAATAAGTCGACCTTCTCCACGCGCATATTCATAAACTCTTCGCGCTTCTTGTCGTTGTCGATCACTGACGTAATATTCGGCAAAATGCTACTTTTATGTGACATTTCGATTGCCATATTCGGCGTTGCCGTAACCAATATCAACTCGATCGCTTGTTTGATCCAGTAATGTTGGCCGATAACTTCCCAATTTTGCGAGCAGACGATATAAAGCAATCGATCGTGAAGTCTCCTTACCATCGATTCCTCAAAAATCTAAAACAATTCTTTTATATGCCTTGCTAAGAAGCTTTTAGTTGGCAATAAATTTAAGAAAATTTATTTGTCTTATTGGGATACTCTGGAGGCCAATGACCTGGGCCCGAATTCTGTAACTTTGACATAAAAACGTTACGCTTTCAAAGCGGTGAGCAAAAGTATACGATTAGCGGAACGCCAAGCAGTTGCTTTTGGTATTCTCGTTGCCGTGCGAATCGTTTTCTGGATACGCGTTGTGCACATATTGACAGCATCGCAATTTCGCAGGTATCTAATAGTCAAATGCGAATAAAACAATGAAAAATGTCAATGTTACTCTTTGAATAAGAAGACTAAGGAAGGAGCATAATGCTATCCATGTATTCATGCATGGTGGGCGGAAAAAGCACTCTAGGGTGGGGATCCTTGACAGTTCTGTTTGACACATTTGAATTTGATTTGAAATTTTATGGATTTGTCAGTCTTTACGGAGCTTATTTTAGGTTATTTATTATTTATTCTACTACTGATAGTTGTATAAAGGTAGTAAATCTAGATGGAAATTGACAGTGACACTATCGCGATTTATCGAAAAAGACTCTAAAATAGTTGGTTGTGTAGCGTGCGGTAGATCTCGGCAAAAATCGAGTGAAATAATGGAACAACTTTTCGCTAGTAAGTGACTATATAATATACATACGTGTAGTAAACCGATCATTTATGAAATTCACTTAAATTAACTAAATTATATATTTTTCTTGCATTTTAGCTTTTATTTATTACTTGTCAAAGATTAGATGTCAAAGAATTTAGATACGTTAATTTGACTTACCTGCTTCAGTAGCGTATCGGATGTTTGTGTTAATAAATAATGATTATAACTTATCTATTTTTATTAGAATTATATATTTTTGTCACAGTTTTAATAACTACCAACATTTATTCACAACGTCAAATAAAACAACATATTATTGAGTCTACCCCACGTCTACCCTACATCATAGTTTTACATTTTTTAAATAAAATTAGAACGGCACTGATAAACCGGAATTTAAGTCGGCCATATTTAGGGTCCATCGCGGTGGACGTAAGATTTTTGATATGCTCCTTCCTTAGTCTTCTTATTCAAAGATGTTACTTGAATTTCATAACCCATTTATGTCAACCTATTTTTCTAAGGATATGTCATTATTCTTATTATACGAGGGAAATGTTGAAAACGCTTCTCAGCATTTTCGATGTATTGAAAAATATTTATAGCTGCCAAGTCGTAAATTATCAATTACTTATTGAGGAATTTATAGAAGAAGTAGTCGTTTTCATTAAAGAGCAAGATAACGCACAAAATCACAATTTTTTCGATTTTCACTGACAGTTCGACAAGCAAAACGATCCTTTAAGGCAACCGTTTTCAAAGCGCTTAGCGCAATCAGTAAAGGCGCCAAGCGCGTCAGATGAGAATACCAAAATCGGTAGTTAAGTGCGCGCTCAGCGAAAATTAACGTCATATACGCTGAGCGTCGAAAAGCGCTTAGCGTTTTCTAAGTTACAGAATTCGGGTCCTGTCTTTAAATCAATTTTCAAAGTCTGTAAAATTATTGCTCTACCATGTTTAAGATTTTTTTATTGTATATTTTTTTCTTGGGCATTGTATTGCCAACTATTTCAGTCAATAGGTAATGCCTCGTATAAAGCATATCGTTTGTTTACCTTAAAAAATTTAGCTCTAATATGTGGCTGGGTACACCTTAAACCAGCCAGAAACGCAGGTTCCAATTTTGAAGTTAATTCGGTCGTCTTCAAATGTTTATCGGTATAAACGAAATTAATCAGTTCAAAGAACTGCTCGTTTAATTCGTTGTTGTCCGGGAAACGCTTTTCAATATACTGCATTAGTTTTACCAATAAAATCGACTTTTCTCGAGGACTTGGGGCTTGGCTTAAAGTAATAGGATCTTTGCATTTCATCCACTCTTCTAACATTTTTGTTATAGCTTCCATTACCTAAAAACACCAGAAAATGTTATACATATACCATGTGTTGCATCGCCGTTACAGAATGTCCCATTTCAGTGTTCTATGGGGTTTCTCCTTTATGAGTAGAGATATAAAGATGCGGTTTTTAGATCACTGTGCTACTTTTTTATGAAACTAAAGATTCTTCATACAGATTTGTCCTAGCCCCCGTTAAATACAGGGCTTGAATTTGAAAATTTTGCATTTTTCGAAGTACGACTCAAACTTATGTTTTTTTTAACGGAACACCCTGAATATTTTATTTTATTTTATTTGTCTTATTATGAGCTTTCTGAAAATATAATCAGCATAGTAATAAATAGTAGAAAATATAAGAAAGTAGCATAGTAATATGAAAACCGCATCTTTGTATCCCTAATCATAAAGGAGACACCCCATAGAACACACGAAAATGGGACACCCTGTACTATACTAAGGGCTGGCAAAAGTTAGTCTTGGGTCGAAATTTCCGTATGAGAGTACAGTGCGTTTATAATGTACTGAACAAAGAGAGAACAGCAAAAACGTTGCCAAACGTTTGAAATAAACCGAGAAACTGTGCACACTGCTAAGAGACGTGAAGGGGATATAGCAGCGATCGAGACAATCAGTACTTAAAATTCTAGGAAAGGGTGTACATCATGCGTTCAGCTTCACGATTTAATTATGTCTCGTGATATTTTATTTGTTTATTTATTAACGAGTCGTTATTTTTCCTATAGCTTGTAAATTTTTCAGTGCAAGTTAGAAACACTTGTACTTTTGGTAAAAATAAGCGGAACTGAGTCGGTGTGCGACAGTGGTCGCGCTATTAGAACTCTGAATTCAAAAATCGATATCTCGAAATCCATTAGAAATAATTGATTGTAGTTTTTTTTACAAACTTTCTTAATATTTCTGTTATATTTTCTTCGCAGACAGTATTTGAAAATCTTTAGAAATAAAAGTTACACGATTGGTAAAAATTGCTATGCACTGTTAAGATATAATTTTTAAAAATTCTGAATGGAAAAAAACAAGCCTATCGAATTTTTCTTATTTAAACATCTTGTAAAAGATCCGAACTTCAAAATAAAAAAAACTTTCAAAATCTAAACTGGTTCTTGAGTTATCAAGTGTTATGTGTTAAAAAGTTGAGTTTTTAAATTATCGCGATTACTGACGTTTTCTCGTTATAAAAAAATGACACCCTAACGATATCCTTATAATTCCATTTAAGATGCTCAGAAACATATCTAATGATTTTACCTAGTTATCTTTACGAAAAAAAGTCTTTTAAAAATAAGCGGCTTATGATCGTGATTTTACTTTACTTGATAGGGAAAGGCGTACCTGCGAATTGTGTCGTTTTTCTCTTACTCCGATTTCATAAGATCCCTATGCGATTTACTTGTACATATGTAAATACCGACCGAAAAGTAAGATTTGCCAGCACGGTATATTGTACAATTTGAACCTACCTTAATATCTTGTGTTTTTTCCATTAAACCGACCAAAATGGCACCTATAAATGTTTTTCGCATTTCCACGCCCATTACCACGATTCTAGTCTTGACAAGATCGAGACTTCGAATGAGAAGTTCGCTGGTAATCGGAACGTGATCTTGGGCGGTCGGTTGTAAGTGTTCGTTCACCAAACAGTTCAATACGCGCATAAAAGGCATTATAATGGTATCTATGTAAGAGGTATTGTTTGCACAAACAGCTTTCAACACCGTCAATGTTCCAAACAGCGCTGAAATAATATTTTATACGATTATTATTTGTATCGCGACCAGCCGCGTGTAATAGTAAGATGTAAGTGTGCGTCCAAAGTGCACCGGCTTCTCGCTTTATAGCAGGAGAATAGCGGTGAAAAATCTAGGAATAATAGGTATCACTTTAATATGAACATTAGCACTAGCAAAGAATATCTTAATACCCTACCACGGTATAGCTCCATGATGCCAAATGATATTCCCGCTTCCTGCAAGAGGTGTTGTTAATGGCCACTATCGCTTCAATAGCGCAGGTTCACAAAGCGATAAGACATGCCGCGATATAAGCCGACCACCAGAGAGCGGAAAGTTGATGCACTATGGACGTACACTAATATTCAACATTGCTATCAAAACTTTTTTCAGGCTTTCCCTAGACGGGAAGAACCCTAGACCGAAGTTTCACCATCCTGTACGATGGTGGTTGTCATGACGATGGACATGTGTACGATGGTGTTTGTAAAAATAAATAAATATAAATAATATTGTTAAAATTTAAAGTTTATTTTTTCGGATCTGCTTACTCAAAACTTTAGTATAAAATCCCTCCAAAATGTATCAACGTAATGGAAAAAGAAGAAAACCAGCAGAAAATAAATAATGATACAAAAAAATGCATTTTCCAATTTTTATTTTGGAATAATAAATATAACAAAAATACCAATAGTATTCATAGCGCCCCACGTTGGGCTCCATAAATTAGCGGTTGAAAATTATATGCTAGTGGTGAGGAAATGCTAAGGTTCTAACTTTTCTAATAATTATAACCACCTATTATAATGGAAAACCACACAGTAATTCATCAAACAACTATATGAAGTCGGACTGTGACACAAGTTACTTTAACCAGGCAAGTTTATCCACGCCAAAACAAATGTAAATCCAAGCAATCCATTTATTACCAGAAACACACAAAATACTATACAAATTTTCAAGACTAAACCCACGAAAATTGGTAAATGTTTATATATTTTTCGCAATGAACGAGTTCTTTCAAAGAAGTTCAGTTTCTAGCGATAGTGAAAAAGTTAACAATACAACGTCATTACTGAAGGATAATGCTAAAAAATTATTTGAACCATATGTATGTCTTAATATTTCCTAGAAATATTTCTCTCCTGAAATCTGACAAATCATTACACGACAGTTACTAAACTCCACAGTTTTTTGAGAGAGGGAGGGGGGTGTTATACTAAAATGTAATATCGACATGCGATATCTCTATAAGATGTGTTCATGCCTATCAAGACTTTGGATTTGGCGCCCTTCGCCTAGCAGAAACAATGAAAACCAAAACAAAACTTTCATCATTGCAGTATAGTGTTTCCAAAGTCAATTGAAAGTACTGAGACTCTTAATTTCATTGTCCCAGCGATGCCGACAAAGACATCGACATAAATTAATAATACAGAGATATAAATTACATTGTCAAAATTTCAAGTATATTTTTAAATAACCTGCATATAAAACTTAAATTCTGATGCCATACGCGTAACTCTTATTAAGTCTTACTTACCTGAGGGAACCTTTTTGTCTTTTGTCTCCTCATAAGCCTTTAGATTATTCAGAATTACATCGTTAATGTTGGTATATAATTCTTCCAATTCTTTACATTTGTTTACTTTTTCCAATGGCACTATGGCGAATAGTTTCATTAATAAATTATGCATTAGCATAATAACTTTATTCTTCGATGAAACTATACAGGCAAATAATCCTTGCTACAAAATAATAATGTTAACGTTCGAATATTACTATAACTTAATGGTTGGTTCATACTTCGATTATTAATCCTAACCTTACTCTTAACATTAACCTTAATAACTTAAGAAAATGTCGTTCATACTTCTTCAACTTGTCACTGAGACATTGTCATAAGAACATTTTAGTATGCGCTTGCGCTTATATGAAACATACGTTTTGAGTTAACCTAACTTTACAAATATTATAGAATTTAGAAAAAAATACCACTACACGCAGATATATTCCTAATGAGTCTTATCATTGTGTTGAACATAAGATAGCTAGTTTAAATTTCTTAGTTCAGAGATTACTTAAGTTTTCACTTACCAGTAAAATATATAAGATAAAAAGAAATTACATTAGGAATGTAGCTGAGTCTAATGGATATTCTCCTTCATTAGATGATAAAATAATTATAAAACGTAGGTATAAGTTTACGATTTCTACAAATTAGACTTTTCAAGTGGAGAAAAATACATCAAAATATATTTCAATTCCGTTTGATAAAGAGTTATTCCGTGATTTAAAAAGAATTTTCAAGAATCTCAATTATAAACTTGTGTCTAGTGCTAATAATAAATTATCACAACTGTTAGGTAATCCTAAAGATAGAACACCTCCACTGGAAAGGTCGGGTATTTATGAAATTTCATGTAGATTGTAATCAGAAATATGTTGGACAACATTTATTCAGTTTTAATTATCTGTTGACGATGCTAACATGGTTAGCAAAACGCGCGTCCAGTGCAAAAGTAAAGTGTTTTGGTGTATTGTGGAGAATTAGTGTTTTATTTTGCTGTGGTAACACCCAAGGTTCCAACCCCCTACTGTAATTTATACAGTAGCAGTATACACGGCTGCTCTCTGCAGTATACACGGGCCACTGCCAACTGAGATCACACCAGTAGAGGATAGGACCGAGAAAAACCACCACGATATGTGTGCTTGCCCCGCTGGGAGCAGGACCAGGTTTAAAGTGTTTGGCAAAACGATAGTTTAAGAAAAAGAGTAGTTGCACTCTCGCAAATATTTTCTGCCAGTTTTTGCAAGCTGTCGAATATCGGCAGGTTGCAAAGCGTTTCAGTTGAATTCGGTCCGTCGAGCTGTGAGGTTTGAGCGTTGCGTCCGAGCACAGGGACGGATTGACAAAAAATGAGTGCCTTACTGTGCGCTGCTATTAATTGTGGAAATAATTCAAAAAATTGTTCTTTGAGTCTTTTTAGATTTCCATCGGATGTAAATCGGCAAGCTGATAGTAATTATCAATTAACATTTAATTATATTTGTTTATTTTAGAAGCTGAGATATTATGTAATTAATTAAATGTTATTATTTTTTTTAGCATGTGGGCAGATTTTAAAAATTGATTTTTAGATATACAGGTTGTCTCAAATATGCGCATGAAAATATTTTTTGGTCAGGGGATTTTCCATAAAATTTTCATTCCAATAATAATTTACGAGATAATTTATATAAATTGGTTTTTGAAACAATTTTAGAGGAAATATTTTGTACATCTAAAGTCTCCGCAAATTATTCATATTTTTTAATTGAAAGAATTTTATAATAGCATAATCTCTTATAAATTTAGTGGACTGTATTTTTATGTTTTTTTTTTATTTATTTTTATTATAAGTGGTCGTAATATAACAATATTCAAAATATTATAGACAAAATATTGAGTTTATATTTGAGGGAAGAAAAGTGCCACACCTAGCTTTAAACCACCGTAAATATACAGGGTGGCCCATTAGTGCGAGGAAGTTCAATATCGTCGTCGTTGTCGAAGATGTGAAAAAAGTTTTATTCATGTTTCAAGGTTTATAAAGGGCTGTATCCTAAAATATTTTGTTATATACAGGGTGTCACAAAAAAAGTTATGGTAAAGTTAGTTTGATTTTTTTATTATTTTACATCATTCTATATTGGGTATTTTTTATGACGTCACCAAAATCGCAATATTTAAAATGGTATATCTCAATTTTTTTAAATGCGACATTCTGTATATTATTTTTCTGTCAGATGCAGAATTAAAAAGTAAACATTTTTTTATTAATTTAAAGCGTTTCTAAATTTTTACCGCTGTCGCAGATATTCGCAGTATTATATTACATATGGCTCTTTCAACAGTAAATTTTTTTTCAAAGCAACCTAATATGATCTTTGTCTATCTTTTCTTGTCAAAAAATGTTCACATTTTAATTCTACAACTGAAAGAAAAATAATATACAAGGTGTTGCATTTAAAAAAATGAGATACAACATTTTTTAAATATTACGATTTTGGTGACGCCATAAAAAATATCCTGTATAGGATAAAGTAAATTTTTCTACACGAATTTATTCCGATATCCTTCATGTTTAAGAAAACATAGCAAAGTATTAATAAAGTTATATTCACTCTAGTTTTTTACCACTTTTCGTATATAATGTTTTTAACCAAAGTTTTAGTAAATAAGAAATAGAATGGCAACACCGCAGTGTGCTTTAAATAAAGACAGTGTACTATAGCATAATTTTATGCCGAATCCAGTTGTCTACAGAAAATTAAACTTGCTTTAAATCAAAAAAAAGTCGTAGAAAATCTCTGAAATAGATAATAATATAAAAATATGTCATTATATATTTTTTCCGCATTTCTTCCCATCAGAAGATTTTCAGATACAGAAGAATTGTTACCTACACGAAATGTGAAAATATTCTGTTTCAAGCAAGTTTTTACTCGAAGATCATTTTATTTATTTTATTTTATTATGAACTCATATTTTCCTAAATACATATCTGCGAAACTATGGCGAGTGCCACGTCTATACTTTGCCTAGTTAATAGACCACGACTATACAGCCACGTCGTCGGCTACGGAGGCGAGAACAAGGTCATATAAAGTGGCAGAAAAAGAACAAAGGATTTGACAAGGAGTAAAACTACTAGTTTCCTTATACTATGGCAAAACCATGCTAGACCTATCAGACCTAGGAGACATATGACCCTCGAACATAACAGTAATATAAATAATATATAACTCTTAGTGAATACAATACACAATTATATTACATATATTATGCGAAATAAATTCAACTGACTTGACTCTCCTAAACGTTCATTTAGGGTCAAGATAAGAGAAGTATGAACCAGCCATTAAACGCAGAATTACCTGTAATAGTTCGAAACTAGCTAAAACTTGTTCCTTAGTTAGAACTGTCAACAAGTACGTAAGTAGTTCTAGTGCCGTACAAATATTAGCTATGTTAGCGTTAGGCTTATCCACTAGCATCAAAATCTTATCAAAAAATCCCAATTTAAGATCCACCTGTTCGGGCCAAAGTTCCGGTTTCAACGCGTTTTTCAACAGAATAACACAACGCCTAGAAAGTAGTTCGCCCGGACTGCTAGTTCCAGGATTGGCGGGATTTTGAGGTGTCATTTCGTTAACCTGGCAGGCTAGTCTAAGTAGAAAGTTTAGTACGTTATCTGTATGTCTCTTATCTATATGCTCTTGTGTCGACGGTTCTGTGTTAACGACAACAGGTACAGGTGTACCGCCACTCGACATTAGTATTATTTTCTTCCGGGCGTGCTCAGTAGATTCGGGCATTGATCTGCGTGACACTATATCCACTGAATCAGACTGCAAGGAAAATTAAAAATTATTAGTAGGGTAACTTAATATTATGGAGAGCTTAAGAGTCAATTTCACTGGTCCGAAAAAGTAGCAAAATAAGCGTTCGACATTTAACGTTTTATATAAAACTGGCTAGGTATTTTTACAGAAATGAAGAAGGAAATTAAAGATAAAGGATTATACTATATCCGTATTGTAGCATATTTTTAGACAACTTCTTTATTTTTAAGATTTTGATGGTCAAACATCAACGAAATATTCCTCATGTTTGGACTAAATTTTCTCGAAAATAAAGACGTAATTTAAAATTCCGTTAAAATACGGAGATAGATTGAAGTTTTGTGATTACAGTGATATATAATTTATATGGTTTTGTAACAAATTACTCGCTATTTTATGGCAAATGCTGAAGCTCTGCAAACCTTAATCAAAGCACGTGTGTTTGGAATTTTGGGTGTGGCTTAACACGACAGGATCGGGCTAATCCTTAGGCAGATTTCTGAAATATAATATATATTTCCTTCGGCCACACACCCGCTTTACCCGACCCCTGGGGGCGACCCGAACAGTACAGCGTAATAGACTCTTAAAGAAAAAGTCCAATCGCCATACACCGATTTTGGGGCCAAATATGATGTGGTAAATCAAGTGTTTTCTTTTTACCTCTGAAAGACTACCTTCGTCTTTAATACCATGTAATTCCCACTTAATAATGACTTCAGCTAATTCTACCGCCAGTTTTCTGTGCTCTAGAGTAGCCGTTGGACTAAAACCTAATCTCTGAATGGAACTAACCATGTGCTGTACCAAGTCATGGCGGACCGGGTAATATACCTAAAAAATCATTATTTTTTATTGTTAACCGACTTTAAACGTGTTAAATTATTATACCTTATAGTGTTTGACAACTAACTGCAAAATATGAAACAACTGTTGCATTGAATGACCTTCGTCCATCAAAATTTTTTTGGTCCAAAGTGCCAACATACTATAACCTGTAAGAAAATACCGGACAATCGGTTTTAGAAAGTATAAATATCTTTAAGCTCCGCGCGCACTGAAGGGGTATCGGCGCGAGCGAGCGGCACGTAATTTTCAGTTTACGTTGAAATAAATGTAAGCCCGCGCACCGTATTAGATCGGTGCGATCGGTGCGCTTCGAGCTATCGGCGGTACTCGCGCCATCAGGCGATATCAGAGAATGAATGGAAGGGGGACGAATAGTCTACGCCGAGCGACTGTTTTTAGAGGAGCGGTTTTACATTAAACATGTCCGATGAATTATTAATCGAAAGTGTACGAGACCATATCATATGCGGTTTTTTATAAAAATTTCTTACAAGCACGTAACCTATATTGTTTACTACACTTATTCAATAACTGAATTAGAAAACCTTCCGATTAAACCCATTTATTTCTCATCTCGTTTTGATTATCTCACATTATTATGGAAATCGAATTTAAATATCGTCAAAAAACTTATCATATTATTTAATTTTTGGTTTGTTTTGACGTTAGTAATAACAGCTGATAAATAGTGATCCTATGTTACTATGTTGATCGCTCCGTAAAAGATACAAATAGAGAAAATAATATTTATGTTTGAATAAATATTTGTACATATATCTACCGTATGATAGACATTTCCTATATAAATTTACATATAAAATGGCACCGACCTTCATTTCATGGCCATCGATGATGCCGTTCCTTTTCGATAATACGGTACTATAAAAACTATTTATATTTTTTCTTTTTTCAATTTTCTTTGACTTTTTTATTATATTTTTAGTTTTTAAAATCTTGGTTTTAAGTCAGTAGTGAATAAAACGAAACTTGTGTTTACATTTTCTTTAATGATTGACGTTTCGACCAATTTTAATTCGGTCTTCTTCAGAATCTATAATATACAATACAATTTTATCACTAACAATGTGTTTAATATATAATTTTTTCTTACCACAAACGTAGAAAATTAATTATACGTACACAACACAAGTTTCATTTTATTTACTACTGACTTAAAACAAAGATTTTAAAAACTTAAAATAAAAGCTATATATAAATGTTTGTAATAACACTTAATTAGATTAAAAAGGTAAAAATGGAAGTTTTATTTGACTATTTTTCATATCTAACATTGTTTTTAAAGAACAAATTAAACCCTTTTGAATGATACCAAATTTGTTAAAATCGGTCAAGCTAAGAGTCATGTAGTATATTTTATCCCCATCTTCCACTCTATTTCACTAATTTTATGTGGTTTGTTAAGATCTAAATATATTAATGTGTGTTTGGTTAAGATCTAAATAATATTAATTTCCATCATAAAGCATAAAATATAAAAAGTTGCATAAAAATATAAATAGTAATAATACTTTATAATTTTTTGAAATGCCGAATGATTTGACTAAATTTGAATAAACTTCTCCTCGTCTATGCTCAAATTTATGCTGGTGACGTACTCTCGACCGTCGATCGTGCGACTCCAGTGCGCGGCTACAATCGACTTTCCGGCCGGTCGTGTCGGTCGCGCCGCTCGCTCGCGCCGATTCCCCTTCAGTGCGCGCGGAGCTTTATACTGTGCTTGTATGATCTAGCGGACTTAGCTTTGAAAATTACTAATGTTATTGTTCATAAGAACTTTTCATATGTATTATTACCTGGCTATGTCATTTATTTTAATATATTTTATCATATATTGTATATTAAAAAAAATAATATAAAGTGATATCTTACCTTGTTCCATTTTCGAAGGCATAGATGGCGTTAAAATTTCCAAAGCTTGACGAACAACGTTCCTAGCCTCAACAGCATGGGCCTTCAACAGGGAGTGAAACACTCGGAGTACAATTTTATGATGGATTGCAAATTTGACTATTATGTGCGAAATCAGAAGATGGCCGTGATATCTAACAGAAGAAGAGTGAAAATATTAAAGATGGACAAAAAAATACCTGTTATTTATACATTAAAATAAAAGTAGCCATTCACAGCTGTTAACAATTTAAACATAAACTCTGAATGGCTAAAACGTGAATGATACAGAGACCCGTCGCTAGGGGGCGTTCCCTAATGTATAGAATATTAAATAAGTGTAAATATTTTAGAGGTAATACATTTTCATTCCAGAAACACGTCTATGACTCTTTTTTCGCGAACATTTTTTTTGAAAGTTTAGAATTTCTCTGGAAATTATGTAATATGTAATTTATATCGAACTGTTATTGTACAAGATAAATTTCATTTTTTCAGTAATTGCAAAATAAAAACACTAAATCACCACAATACCCCAAAACACTTTTAATTTTACACTGGACGCGCGTTTCGCTAACCATGTTAGCATCATCAGCAGATGATTATAAACTAAAGTATCATCTACAAGTTGAGCGTTTATATACTCGCTCAGTGGGCACCGAGTGGGCGTGGCAAAATCTAGCCAACCGAGTCAGAGCCAACTGAGCGTAACAGTTAGATTTCCGCCACTAGAGTAGTAGGAACAAAGAACTTGAAGGAATTGGACCGTTGACTCTGTTCATACTATCTTTACATTTATTAATTCTGATGCTTTCATATGCATCTAATTGCCTGTAATTTGAGACTTGTTTAATTAATTTTAAATTTTAAGATCTATACAATGTTCATTATCAACAATATGTTCGGCAACGCAAGATTTATCCGGTCTACCATATCTTATCTGAGCTAAATGTTCTTTAAATCTAGTTAATATTGATCTTCTAGTTTGCCCAACATATTTCTGATTACAATCTTTACAAGAAATTTCATAAATACCCGACCTTTCCAGTGGAGGTGTTTTATCTTTTGGATTACCAAATAATTGTTGTAATTTATTATTAGCACTATACACATGTTTATAATTGACATTCTTAAAATTCCTTTTAGACCAAGGGATAACTCTCTATCAAACGGTATCGAAAAATATTTAGACGTATCTTTTTCCAGTTGAAAAGTCGAATTTTCAGAAATCATTAACCTATACCTACGTTTTCTAATTAATTTATCAACTAGTGAAGGAGAATATCCATTACACTCAGCTACATTCCTAATGTAATCTCTTTCTACTTACGCTCAGTTGGCTCTAACTCGGTTAGCTAGATTTTGCCACGCCCACTCGGTGCCCACTGAGCGAGTATATAAACGCTCAACTTGTAAATTATACTTTAGTTTATAATCATCTGCTGATGATGCTAACATGGTTAGCGAAACGCGCGTCCAGTGTAAAATTAAAAGTGTTTTGGTGTATTGTGGTGATTTAGTGTTTTTATTTTGCTGTGTAACATCAAAGGTTCCAACCCTCAACTGTAATTTTCAGTAATTGTAAATCATAATTATAATAAGTTAATTTTCTTTATTTTTTTATTCATCTAGTGAACCCATCCGAAAATTTTAGCGAGACTCACAAGTTGTCAATTAATGTCACCATCCGAACATACTTTTATACCGATTTGGTCATTTTAGAAGTGTGGTCTGGACTTTAACGTGTAAGACAGTGATGTAGGCAGCTTAATGGAAAATCAAATGTATTAAAAAGAGATAAAAGTTGGGTTAATATATTTCATCTATGCGGTATTGCCGGATTTTGCATCAAAAGTTCAAACCGCACAAATAAGGGTTTATGGAAAATATTGCATCTAGGGTTGGAACCTTATTTTTCACAATCAGTTACTCATTTTACTACATATGTAATAGATTATATTTAGCTTAGTTTTTTAAATAGTTTTTTGAATAATTAATTTTTTTCTACACAAATTTTCCTACAAACGTAAAAACCGCCAACACTGTATGCCGCTGTTGATTTTGTCTCTCTGTATGTCAACCGGTTATTTATATTATTCTCTGTCTTATACGTTAAAATCTAGACCACACTTCTAAAATGACCAAATCGGTATACAGGGTGTTCCTTAATGATATGCTAATATTTAAGGGGGTGATTCTTGGACCTATTCTAAGAGAACATTTTCATATGAATGTATGTCCTAAACATCTCAACTTCAGAGACACAGGGTGATAAAATTTTCTAATGTGCGTACTTTCTAATGAGTACTTATTTAAAACTTCCTCAAAATAATGATATTAATTTTTTTAAAGGTTGCTAAATAGTAGACTTGGATCAAAGCAAATTAATAAAATTGCCTTTATCTCATCAAAGAGGCCGAAATCGACAAAATAACAAGAGACAACTTTTAATCGGCGTTAAACTGCTTACATTATTTCGCTGAGAAAAGAAAAAAAAGTCAGTGGCGTACATGCTTTTTTTAGAAAAATATTCCAATGATAACCCATATGCACGTCCCTGTTGAATATGGCGACACTTTTTTAGCCTAAAATTTGTCGCATTTTTAGCACCTTTTACCCTCAAAATTTTATTCGAAACGCTAAAAGTACTTGGAAGAAAAGTATAATAAATCGAAAAAATATTAAGACTTTAACACCCTGTAGCTAGGAAATAAAGTAGAATCGGACTTATGTTGATATGAAAAATCAATATTATTTTTACGTGAGGAATGTCCCCGCGAGACACGGCACATGTTTTTTTGAAACACCGTGTAGACATGTTTGTGAAACTTGATACACGTCTTCTATGGATGAAAATACCTTTTTTGGTGTACAAAGAATTTTATTTATTTCAACCAGTGTCGTCCATACGGGTTTTACATTGAATATTTTTGGAGAAAAAAAGTGGTACACCACTAACTTCTTTTAAAATACAAATTATTTCCAAAATCTCCTGATTTCTCTCGTCCGACACATAGTTTTTGCTTAAAACAATTAAAGTCAGTTTATTTCAGGGTCAAATCGCTGAAAATATGATACAGTGACTGTTGTGTGGAAATCATTTCTGCATCGGCTGGAAGGAAATTAAGAAATAAGACAACTTTTTTGTATATCAAAATAAGCATTTTGATGCATGGAAGACGTGTATCAAATATCAGAGATATTTTGAAAAAAAAATTAGAAAATTTTAACACCCTGTATCTAAAAAGTTAAGATGTTTAGGATATAATAATATATTCATAAAGTCTGTGAAATGAATAACTTTGAATTTGACAGTTCCCGCGGGCTTTTTTAGTGTTTATTTTATTAGGTTAGCAACTTTGAATAAGAAGACTAAGGAAGGAGCATATCAAAAATCTTAGGTACACCGCGATGGGCCTCAAATATGGCCGACTTAAATTCCGGTTTATCAGTGTCGTTCTAATTTTATTAAAAAAAATGTAAAACTATGATGTAGGGTAGACGTGGGGTAGACTCAATAATTTGTTGTTTTATTTTACGTTGTGAATAAATGTTGGTAGTTATTAAAATTGTTATAAAAATATATAATTCTAATAAAAATAGATAAGTTATAATAAGTATTTATTAACACAAACATCCGATACGCTACTAAAGCAGGTAAGTCAAATTAACGTATCAAAATTCTTTGACATCTAATCTTTGACAAGTAATAAATAAAAGCTAAAATGCAAGAAAAATATATAATTTGGTTAATTTAAGTGAATTTCATAAATGATCGGTTTACTACACGTATGTATATTATATAGTCACTTACTAGCGAAAAGTTGTTCCATTATTTCACTCAATTTTTGCCGAGATCTACCGCACGCTACACAACCAACTATTTTAGAGTCTTTTTCGATAAATCGCGATAGTGTCACTGTTAATTTAAGTGCTGCCACAATTTCCATCTAGATTTACTACCTTTATACAACTATCAGTAGTAGTATATATAATATATAACTAAATAATAATAATAAATAACATAAAATAAGCTCCGTAAAGACTGACAAATCCACAAAATTTCAAATCAAATTCAAATGTGTCAAATGAATCGTCAAACAGAACTGTCAAGGATTCCCACCCTAGAGTGCTTTTATGGTGCTTTTTCCGCCCACCATGCATGAATACATGGATAGCATTATGCTCCTTCCTTAGTCTTCTTATTCAAAGGCCGTCTCTAATAGAACAGCCTCTGAGCGAGATTTATGACGTCACGCTAGTTAGATACTACGGATTAATAAATATGTTGTAGAATACATGGAAAACATAATTATTCCTCGTATTTTTGGTTTGTATTTTCAACAAACAAATTTTGATTTTAAAATACAAACCAAAAATACGAGGAATAGTTATGTTTTCCATGTATTCTACAACATATATTTATTAATCCGTAGTATCTAACTAGCGTGACGTCATAAATCTCGCTCCGAGGCTGTTCTATTTGAGACGGCATTGGTCTGATATTTAGAAATGTCAAAAGCTGATGACATTTTACTTTTGACAATTATGACATTTCGTGTTGATTTTTGGAAGAAGAGGAAGAACTGTCACTTGTTTTATTATTTCTGATTCGTTCAGGCACTCAATTTAAAGAATATCAGTAACTTTTTCGACAGAAGGATTTTATATTTGCCGTGTTGGTAAGAAATAACGGCCAAAATTCAAAGTTATTCATGTTATAGACTATATAAAGTTTTTTTTTCTCAGAATAGGTCCAAGAACCACCTCCTTAAATATTAGCATGCCATTAAGGAACACCCTGTATTCAGCCACTGGGAAAATAAGTATAAAAAAATTCACTGTCTCCTGGACTATTCGCAGGTTATTTTCAAGGCAAATGAAAATCACGAATTCACATTTCAGCCCCAACTCTAGAAAATCAAGGAAAAATAAAAAAAAATACCTGGTAGCAGGATCGACGCAATTTTCCACCAACAAACACGGCCAAGCAAACTCCATCAGTTTTCTCAATTTAAAACCTTGTGGCTTATTATTAGCATCGTGATCGTGAATGTGCGAACTGGCCTGTTCTACCAACAGGCAAGAAAACTGCAATAAAGAAATACGCACACAATCGGCCGTGGGGAAGGGATTGTCCCGGTCGATCAGTTCGTTTATAAAAACGGACACGACATTTCGAGTGTTGTCCTGATAAGCCATCAACGAATTCCGTTCTCCGATTAGCTTATTGGTTTCGCCCCTCTCGAAGCTCACCGCGAAGCAAGGGATCAGTATCAGCTGTAAAACCTGTGACGCAAATAGTAAAAAGATTAATTTTAAAAGAGTTGCATAATATAGGGTGATTCACATATCGTATGGTGCATCGGAACACGGGACATAGGAAATCTCATGTAAATTTGGAAAAGGTCAAATATTATCTCAGATCAGATAATTTTATTGTTATTTAAATATTTATGGAAATGTGTCACTTTAGGTTCCTAAAATTAAGAAATATCTTATAAAACGAAGTAGATATTCTGAATTTTTAGACAAAAACGAAAAGCTTGAAGTGAGGAAAAATGCAATTTTTCGTAAAATTTTCGTAATATTTGCTTCAATTGATTTGTGATATAGTTTTTTAAACTCTGATTTGAATTTCGTTTTTAATTTTTTTTATCTGCAATAAAACTTACCTATATGTTTTTAACATACACAAATACACGTCTCGTTATATTTCGTACATTATAAAAATTATACAGATCATACTGTGAATAGTTCTGACTGACAACAAAACCCAATGTCAATGTTAGTCGGGAACTATTTTGAACTAAAGACCTAATTCAAGGAACTATTCCTCTCGAGGAACTAGAACTAAGGAACTAGTTCCTCCGAAGGAACTAGAATTACCACCTCTAGTCTATACCGAATAAGTCAACAGTTTAAAGAATAAACTAGGCAGAGGTTTGAAACTAAAGGCACGGTAGAAGTATGAAGACAAAAATAATTGAACAGGAAGAAAACAACAATAACTTGAATACCTATTCTTGACTCCCGTCTATTGAGGTTACAATAGAAAAAGACCTGATCTCTCTCACTGACTTCTTCCTGTGAAGAACACTCAAAAACCGTCTTTATGAGCATATGAAATATAGAAATTTAGAAGAACTGAAACATCTCTGTGGAATGCTAAAAATTCTCCCCTTAACAGTTTTGTATTGTGAGGCGTGAATTTTACAAACATTTGGGGTATTCTTTGGCTATGAATGGGCGATTATGTAGATATTTTAATAATTAGTATACTCTGTTTTTTTTTCTCAGGTAAGATTTCGACAGAGGATGACAGAAGAAAAGCAGATGACGTCCCATACCAATCTATTTATTTTACTAAAAAAGGGATGATGGACTATAGATGGGTTTAAATATAAATTCGTCATGCGTCGTCACTTGTTGTTTTTAACCAGTTTTATTGGTTTATGTCAAAAATGACAGAACGTATTTCAATTTTATTGGTTTGACGGAACGATAAACGACAAACGGACGCGGATGCGTATGAACTCGCCTTTAGATTTTTGACGTTTGTCAGAGTCTTGCCAAATTATAGGTTATAATTTTGTGACAACTTTTGTCAAATACCCTGCGTTTTAAAAGATGATGCATTTTGATTCGTGTTATTACGTGTGTTTTGTGTCTTTTGAAGTCAAGTGGAGGAAAAATATGATGCACCACACGGTATAAGCGATACCAATTAAACTTTTAGTTACGTAATCGAGGGCGCGATTTTTAAATTCATTGTTGCCAACCATGGACCTATTCGGCCCCGGGCTGACTAACTGAAATTTAATTTTCCCGCTGGGGATTCAGGTGGTAGCCCTGCTGTAAAAAATGTCAAGTTGCCGCATTTATTTATTTATTTCCTGACATTGTCGTTCGTTTTGATACATTAGTTTTGTTTTACGAGTTTTTTGTTTAAATGAATTATGTTGTGATACCTTAAGCTTAAACATTTTTACTAGCAGATCTTGCAGTCGAACACTGTTCTTTTTAGAACCTCTTTTAGTGTAAAGTGTACAAGATGTTTGATAGCCGTTGCAAAAAACTCATCGCAACCTTATTAGAATATTTTGAACAGAAAAACGGTAGTAACGGCCCTTTATGTCCCTTAAGTGCTGTTAAGGGGGTGAGTTTTGTTGATGTAAATCAATAAAAATATGAAAAATGTTTTGATTAAAAGAAAATATGTAAAAGTAGGCAATACTGTGCCGGTCAAGCTAAATCACGTGCCTAAAAGTTCGATTGGTATGATCTATAGATGTTAGACGTTTATGGAGGTTTTTACCAGATTTACAAAAACAATCCAAATCACCATAAACTTCTATCTTACCATAACTGTGAATCACCCTGTATAAATGTTTTTTCTTACTTTCGCTTTAAGTTCTTGAGACATTGCATTCGAGGAGAACAACTCGACGAAACGGAAAAAGGCTGAACGTTTCCAGTTAACGGTATAATTTTGGGCCACAGTGTTTTCTAGAAAATCTCGAAGGAACTAAAACGTAACAGTCAATATACAGGGTGTTTCAAAAAACATGTGCCATCTCTCGTGGGGAGATTCCTCACGTAAAAATAAGATTTATTTTTCATATCAACGTAGATCCGATTCTGCTTTGTTTCGTAGCTACAGAATGTTAGTCTTAATATTTTTTTTTGATTTATTATAATTTTCTTCCAAGTACTTTTAGCGTTACAAATGAAATTTTGAAGGTAAAAGTTACTATAAATGCGACATATTTTAAAGCTAAAAAAGTTACGACATATTCACCAGGGTCGTGCGTATGGGTTATCACTGGAATATTTTTCTAAAAAAGCATGTACGCTACTGATTTTTTTTCTCTTGTTAGCAAAATAGTGTAAGCAGTTTAATACCGATTAAAAGTTGTCTCTTGATATTTTGTCGATTTCGGCCTCCTTGATGCAATAAATGCAATTTTATTAATTTGCCTTGATCCAATAAGTTTAATAGCAACCTTTAAAAAAATTTAATATCATTGACTTGCGAAAGTTTTAAATAAGTACTGATTGATTTCTCATAAAAAAATATGAAAAAAGTTCCTATAAACATGGGTATGGAAATGCATAGTTTTAGAGTTACAGGACGTTAAAATTTTTTGAAATTAGGTTTTTTGTAATTATCCTAAATACCGTTATTTTTTTTATTTGAAATTGCTATAGTTTGAACTAATAATAATAATAACTAATAGTAATAATATATCGAAAGAATAAATAATAAATTAGGTAAAATATATAATTTATTAATTTATTTTTATTTTATTAATTGTGATTCATTTCAAAGGAAAAAAAATAGTGGCGCATTTTTGAAAAATATTCCAGTGATAACCCATATGCACGTCCCCGATGAATTTATTGGCACTTTTTTAGCATGAAAATATGTAAAGCCTAGTTCATGCACCTGGGAATTGCGATTTACGAATTGCAAAATGCGTTCTGATTGGCTACATTTAAGGAAAACCTTGAAAGCGACCAATTGCAAGACAAAAAAAAGTATTTCGCAATTCGTAAATCGCATTTTTCATGTGCATGAACTGGGCTTTACACTTATAGTAACTTTTACCCTCAAAATTTCATTGAAATCGCTAAAAGTACTTGGAAGAAAATTATAATAAATCGAAAGATTATTACGACTTTAACACCCTGTAGCTACAAAACAAAGCAGAATCGGACCTATGATGATATGAAAAAAAAATCTTATTTTTACGTGAGGAATCTCCCCACGAGAGATGGCACATGTTTTTTGAAACACCCTGTATAAATTATTGCATATTATATTAACAATGTCCTGCAACAGTACGTCGAGCATATAGCTCCTATAACAAAGAACTTAAGGATTTTCGTTTAAGTGCAGACCTAAACTGTGTATACTCTGTTTTTTTTTCTCAGGTAAGATTTCGACAGACGATGACAGAAGAAAACCAGATGACGTCCCATACCAATCTATTTATTTTACTAATAAAAGTTTCTAATATTTTTAAGTTAACTATGGAGGGGTTTAAATATAAATCCGTCATGCGTCGTCTCTTGTTGTTTTTAACCAATTTTATTGGTTTATTTCAAAAATGACAGATCATATTTCAATTTTATTGGTTTGACGGAACGATGAACCATAAACGGACGCCGAGGCGTATGAACTCGCCTTTAGTTTTTTGGGGCTTGTCAAAGTCTTGCCAAATTATAGGTTATAATTTTGTGTCAACTTATGTCAAATATCTGCGTTTTGGAAGATGATGCATTTTGATTCGTGTTATTAGGCGTGTTTTGTGTCTTTTGAAGTAAAGTGGAGGAAAAATCGAGGGAAACTTAACTGCTGACCCAGAGAATAGTTTATAGTTAATACTCGCTGTCCAGGCAGAAATCTTATATACCAATAAAGTTACCATCAATGGAGTTTGTATACCATCTCGTCGTAGATAAGTGCATCTCGTATATGGTACAAGGATCGTACTAAACATATACTAAAAACTGGAGTAGCTATAAAATATCGACATACCTACGATAGGTAAATAATGGATTTTAGTACTGCAGAAAAATAATGTTAAAATGTACTGGTTTAAAAAAATTAAAATTAAAGTTAATTAATCAACCATCTACATATATAAAATGCTAATGTTTATCTGTGAAGTAACGACTTGCTCTAGAAAGTTGCTTTTTTTACTAAGAGATAGCTAATTGGCTCTTCTAAAAACTGTCGTCGCCGGATTTTTTGTTTTTCATTTAATTAAAAAAAATAAAAAGTATTTTTTTTCCCGATGTCGGCTGTCGTGGCGGATGCGCCAGGCTTCAACTAGTTAAGGTATAAAATTTGGTAAGTGTTATTATCAATAAAATAGTTTGTTTTATTTATTCCTGTGGAATATTACAAATTTGTATTTGTACAAAGTTATATTGATAATAATAAATTCGGGATGTTTCTTGAAGCTTGAAAGTAAGAAATAGTTCTTTTTTATATTTTTTTTGGTATGTGGTGTTTTGTTCTTGTTTGTTTTGTATTACATACCGTTTTTTTAATAAAATAACTCGTTTCAATTTTATACAGTTTTTTTCACAATATTTTGAAGTAATCACTTATCAGTCAAATTTTAAATGTATTAATTTCCTGCTATGCGTTCCAGTTGTACCAACTTATTTCTTTGCAAAATAAAATAAACTACTTTGAAATTAAACTGACAGACACATCTATCACTGTCAAGGATCTTGTCGTTGGACAGACTATATAGAATGTTTAGACATCGTTCAACGTCACGTCATATATTTTCAAACTGTCTCAATCGCTTACCAACCAGATGAAAGAGATTGGTGATGTCATTACGGCATTTCGTAAATTACTGCATATTCTTTTTAGTAATTGTCATTGTCATTTGATTTGGGATTGTAATTTTAGCCGAACAAAGTTTAGATACCCGACGCAATGTTGCAGGAATATACATTTAATTAGTTTACTTGAAATTCAGGTATAAATCTATCTGTGGTTGCGCGTAACAACTGAAACAGTAGATCAATGTTGTTAGGATCGTTACAGAAATAATGCAATAGTATCTTCACTAGCAACTTGGGTTCCTTCCAGTGAGTATATTCCAGTTGTTCCACGTTTTTATGCCTCATCTGAAATGAAAGTATATTTCTAATTACTTGACAAATATTTTTATAAAAGAAAATCAATAACAGTTGGCGTAGACGTCAACAAAATATTTGACGAATGCACGTCGCAATGTTGCCACGGCTACTTTTTTAGTTTGACTTTTGATAAGTGTGCTAACTAGTGATGGGAAAAACCGATTAATTTCAATAATCGAGTACTCGAGTATCAAGCGATTGCAATAACCGAATCGATCACTCGAGCGAAATATCGATCGTATTTAAATATGCGGTTTTTTGTTCGTCGCATGTTGTAAGTACTCGTTAACGCCAAGCGCCAAGCAGTAAGCTGCGTACGCGGGGCACATATTCTTTCGGTAATGAACGGCAAGTAGTAAGCGGCGAGCGATTCGCTTGATCGCTCGATTTAGTTTATTTCGAAGCATTGTCGATGTAGGTCATAAAATTTTGTCCCTCAGATACGCAACGGACTATATCGAGTGCGTCTCAAAAGTGGCTCCCCCTTATAACTTCTTCATTTTTCCAGATATAACAATGATATATGGTATGTTAGTATATGACATAAATTGGGATTGATTGACGTATTCAATTGTTTTCGGTCACTTCCGGTTTCACCGGAAATGACTACAACTTTTGATTTTTAAATGGCACCCTCGGTATTTTTTTACTTTATTCGGTAGAAAATGACACTCTGAATAGAATGACATATCACGTGTCAACTTTTGACATTTTCGCATATGGTTTATTTGAAATTGTAACATGCGGTTCATAACGACAATTTGACTCGAAGTACCAAGTGTGTGGAAATATGCTAATGAGCCACTCTCGTTCCATTTGAAAAAAATTGAGATATGATCAAAAACACGACCACCTTTTAACCGGCCAGGGCAAGACACTAAAAACATTAGACGATCAAATCTATTTTTCCAAGGCTCCTTGATTAAAAATTAGTGTTTTTAACACAGCCATGGCACTCTAGATTGAAATTTAAAATACAATTTGTTTTTAAGCGAATATGTCAAAAGCTGACATATGATACGTCATTCTATTTAGAATGTCATTTTCTATCGAATAAAGTAAAAAAATACCGAGGGTGCCATTTAAAAATCAAAAAGTGTAGTCATTTCCGGTGAAACAGGAAGTGACAGAAAACAATTGAATACGTCAATCAATCCTAATTTATGTCATATACTAAAAAACAACATACCAAATCTCATTTTTTTATCTAAAAAAATAAAAAAGTAATAAGGGTGAGCCACTTTTGAGACGCACCCGGTATATAATTGGATTTCAATTTATTTCTCTCGAGCGAATTTTCGCTCGAGTTATCCCATCACTAGGTTTTAGCACTTTATTGCAATAAAAATCGCAGATTTAATTTCAAAATTGCCAAAGAAAACTCTAGTATGACAAATATCAGATTTGCAAAGAAAAATCGCATGACAACCAACAACGTTTGTCATGATTACTAACACAAAGCTTTCTTTATCGGCTAATTCATCTACTTGAAGCGACAATTTCAAACGTCTTTTTTTAATCAGGAAATATAATTATAAAAAGAGGAAAAGTGCGCTCTAAGTTTGAAATAAAATTTTATTTATTAGAAATTTAACTTAGTAATTGTTTCTACGTCTTTGATTCCAAGTCTACTTTTATTGATTTCTCTATATATGTATATTAACCTGATAAGCGTCGTCACACCAAATTTGTTTTAAAGCCTCAACTAAATCCGGTTGCGTTGACAACCACTCGTCATCAAACTTAATTAGTAGCGAAATGATCCGAATACCCTGGAATTGAAGCTCGTTTTTCTCTTGTGCCGTCATGTTCAAGTTCAGGTAGTTTGAACGTACCATCACAATCAATTGCTTAACCATTGAAGTTTGTATGTGATCTCTGTAAAATCAGATTAAGATGTTAAATATGAGTAAAAGGGGAATTTAATTCGATGTACTTAAACAGCCGTTAAACGGCAGCCTACTAAAATGCCGTTAATAGATATTGTGAAGTCGTTCATGTCGGCGGAAAGTAATGCCTAGCTATAAGCATTTTGCAAGAGCACCTGTGGCTAAGTGGCTGAGGCTATCGCTTCGTGAGCGAATGGTCCGTGGTTCAAATTTCACGCCGACCAAAATTTTTTTTTGCGTATAGCGTGATCTTATTGCATTGGTATCACTCTTTTTGGTTGGATTGGTTTAGTTATTTGGCGGGTTGGTTAGCGTGGTTATTTGGAGGGTGTTAATTCATTGGTTAGTTCGTTATTTGGTGGGTTTGGTTGGTTTTTACTAATTTATATTTGTTTTTTATATTTTTTTATCAGTGTCGAGGTTAGTTGCGTTGGTTAAGTTAGTTACTTGGTGGGGTGGATAGCGTTGGTTAGTCCTTATAAAATTCCTATATTTCATAAAGCCGTCAAGTGCGTCACATCAACGACGTCATACCTATTAACGGCATTTTAGTAAGCTACCGTTTAACGGCAGTTTAAGTACAGCCAATTTAATTCACAGTTTTATAAAAAATACATAAAACAACAGTTCGGTTGATAATTGAAGACTTGAAATAAAAAAGTGTCAAAATCATTATTTTGACTCTCCAAAAAAACCCTATATGGGTATTTCGCAACTGCAAGAAAATCTACAAAATAAAATAGTTATTTTTTGTAAAGACTGCAGCGTTAATCAAACGGAGACTACTTGTCACTCTTGTCAGTTGTTAGGTTTACTGATAAAAACAAATTGCCTAACGAACAAAAAAACGCTTAATGATCAAAACACTGTGCGTCCTGCAAGTAGCTCGGGATAAAACGAAATTGAACGAGACAACAGCAAACCAGACGTCGCCAAAAAAATTCTCCCACGCCCTTCTTCACAATTTCACGAGTAGTTTTGAGGCCTTTTTAAGAAATAAAAATAAGCCAAGACAACGAGTTGTGTAAGCGCATAGTGTAGAGGATGTATAAGAAGTTAACGGATGTAAATGAACCGATACAAGAAGTTGAAAAGGTATCCTTCCCTAATTTTAATCATTCTCAATTTTACAAAATAAAAACATTGTAAAGTGACTTACCTGAATGGTTTACCATCCTTGTCCTTTATAAGATATTCCAAATACCTACTGAATTGTTTGTCTTTAATAAAGTTGTCCGATAAGAACATATTGAGTGTTTCTGCCGGATAACGCAACAAAAACTTCATTAAAACGCTTCTGAATGGACTACTGGCTTCTAAAAGTTAAGTCACGAGTAAATGAAGGCTTTTACTATTTACAAAGTAAACCCACCCCCAATTTTTTTTCGGACAAAATTTTTGTTTTTATTTTTTTATGATGTGGCATTAAAAATACATACAACCCCAAATTATCACCCTTCTACCATCAACCCCTCTTTTTTAATAGGGGTTGTTTTTTTAATAGTTTTTGTTACCATACTCCTCCGAACGGCTTGACCGATTTTGCTTGACCGAGGTTGTTTTCTATTTTTTACACCCCAAAGTGTCAAGGGTGGCCCACCCCAAATTTTTTTTGAACAAAATTTTTGTTTTTATATTTTTTTTCATGTGCAATACATACAACCCTAAATTCCCTTCTACTATCAACCCCTATTTTTTAATACCGGTTAGAATTAATATTAATTAGTAATTCAATAATTTTATATTAATAGCAAATTGTTTTTAAAAATTGTTAGAATACCTTAAATTATGAACGTGACTAAGATTGGGTATATACCGGGTATAATGTTATTTATCCAAATTCAATATACCATTTATTGACCCTTTGGGTACATAGCGGGTGCAAAAACTTGGGTATTTACCCAAATTTCAATATACTGGTTAATTTTTTTTGGTCAAAATTTTTGTTTTTAATTTTTATGATGTGGCATTAAAAATACATACAACCCTAAATTTTCACCTTTCTACCATCAACCCCTCTTTTTTAATAAGGGTTGATTTTTTTAATAGTGTTTGTTACTATACTCCTCCGAAACGGCTTAACCGATTTTGATCAAATTTTATATGTACATTCAGTAGGTCTCAGAATGGGTTGTTATCTATTTTTTATACCCCAAAGTATTAAGGGTAGCCCACCCCAAATTTGTTTTGGGACAAAATTTTTGTTTTTATTTTTTTATGATGTGGCATAAAAAATACATAAAACCCTAAATTTTCACCCTTCTACCATCAACCCCTACATAGCGGTACATAGCGGGTGTAAAAACTTGGATATTTACCCAATTTTCAATATACTGGTTAAATTTTTTTTGGACAAAATTTTTTGTTTTTAATTTTTATGATGTGGCATTAAAAATACATACAACCCTAAATTTTCACCCTTCTATCATCAACCCGTCTTTTTTAATAGGGGTTGTTTTTTTAATAGTTTTTGTTACCGTACTCTTCCGAAACGGCTTGACCGATTTTGATGAAATTTTATATGTATATTCAGTAGGTCTCAGAATAGGTTGATATCTATTTTTTATACCCCAAAGTGTTAAGGGTGGCCCAACCCAATTTTTTTTGGAACAAAATTTTTGTTTTTGTTTTTTATGATGTGGCATTAAAAAATATATCCAACCCTAAATTTTCACCCTTCTACCATCAACCCCTATTTTTAATACCGATATTAGTAATTCAGTAATTTTAAATTAATAACAAATTGTTTTTAAAAATTGTTAGAATACCTTAAATTAAAAACACGAGAAAGATTGATTGTATATTGGGTATAATGTTATTTACCCAAATTTAATATACCATTTATTGACCCTTTGGGTACATAGCGGGTGCAAAAACTTGGATATTTACCCAATTTTCAATATACTGGTTAAATTTTTTTTGGGCAAAATTTTTTGTTTTTAATTTTTATGATGTGGCATTAAAAATACATACAACCCTAAATTTTCACCCTTCTATCATCAACCCGTCTTTTTTAATAGGGGTTGTTTTTTTAATAGTTTTTGTTACCGTACTCTTCCGAAACGGCTTGACCGATTTTGATGAAATTTTATATGTATATTCAGTAGGTCTCAGAATAGGTTGATATCTATTTTTTATACCCCAAAGTGTTAAGGGTGGCCCAACCCAATTTTTTTTGGACCAAAATTTTTGTTTTTGTTTTTTATGATGTGGCATTAAAAAATATATCCAACCCTAAATTTTCACCCTTCTACCATCAACCCCTATTTTATAATACCGATATTAGTAATTCAATAATTTTAAGTTAATAAGAAATTGTTAGAATACCTTAAATTAAAAACGTGAGTAAGATTGGGTAAAATGTTATTTACCCAAATTCAATATACTGAAAATACGGTGCTATATTTAATAAACATATATGTTATATCCGACAGTTTTTGAAGCAGTACACTCAAAAATAATTTGAAATTGTGTATTTTAACATTCCCTAAAACTTTTCGATTTAACGTTTTTTAAAATCCGCAAAACAAATGAAATAATTAATTCAATCAATGTAAACAAACCAAGCTAAACCAAGGTAAAAAGTCAAAGCGCCAAGTTAGAAATAAATTGTACCTACCTATAGCCATCGTCTGTTCAATTTGTAATATTAACTGAGTAAGCTGGACGATAAATTTGCTCGAAGCAGCCGGTGTTTGATAGAAAATATTTATTATTGTAATTGTAATTTTCTGTTCGTCTGTTTTTTTAGGCAGGTTGCTTCCGCTTGCAAGACTAGCTTCTGTAAAATTATATAACGTAAATAAAACACCATGTTCTGCACTTACTGTATATTTACCTGAAGTAGATTTCTCCGCAGTTGTCAAATTTTTTAATACTATTAGTAAATGCTCACAAAGAGTCTCCTTAAATATATTGGGAAATAGCTGTGTCAAATATGATAACATCTTAACTGAATTCAACGAAAAAGCATTTACATCTCCAAGAGTAGTTAAGAAAGGCCTTACGTTCTGATGAACTAATTCTTTTTCTATAGTATAACCAGCGATAAATTTCTTCATACATTCAAACGCAGTCTCTTGTAATTCCGGGTTAGGTTTTTCCAATGCCTTGTATAAAACCTAAATTAAATAGAAGAAATTTTGTAAGGTTTTACTAAAGCCGAGTAAAGCTTGATTTTCATGCGTCCGTTGTTCGACGATTCGATGATACGGTATTAATTTTATTGGTTGAATTTAAAGACTTCAATTGGTTAGAAAATTACGCCGTTTTTCAATGTATTGCATTTTCATGCCTCCATTCATCGGATATACGATTTGCTTTTGATTGGTGCCATTTTATATTTTCATTTCCATAACGATTTCGCTGTTTTATTTATAGTCTAAGAGCTATAGTAAACGCCACGAATGTTTGGGAGTGATTTATCGATCCCTACCAGGTGAACTAATCTGTTCAAGGTCACATAAAACTTAATTCCAGTGCCGTTTCAAGTCATATAATAATCAATATATAATCTGTTGTAATTTGTTGTTTTAACTGTCAAAGTCTTGTCTAAACATATATTTGGTTATAAATATAAAATGGAATGCCCCATTGGTCGCACTGCAAGCACACCAATGGACTGACGCACAAAAACGAATCAATCAAAGAAACGCGATATAGTATCGTCTTTGTCAATCACGCTAACATTTTAGAATAAGTAGGAGGAGCGCAGGCAGATGATTAGACCGGGCCTTTAAAAACCTACGTCTTCGGTAAAAATTTACGTTTTTAATGTAAAAATGATAGTGCGTGTGTCTATTCTAACTTCATCAAGCGATGAATCACTCCCAAACATTCGTGGCGTTTACTTTAGCAACGTTTTCGAGAGAGAATTTTAAGAAAGCTGGTTCTTTAATATATCTTTTGCTATGCTCTCCTGAACAGAGAGCGGACTGTCTGGCTGCCGGTAGACGTTGCGTTCGCAACCACACATCATATCTGTATTCAACATCTGTTCCCTACTGCGCATCATAAATTCGCCCTGTATTTCAGAAACTAAGTAGGCTAGAATGAACACGTGTAGCATATTTAGTTTCATAAAAAAGTAGCAAAGTAATGTGAAAATCGCATCATTGTAAATCTACTCATAAACGAGAAATCCTATAACACACAAAAATTGGATACCCTGTACAGATGTGATGCGCAGTAGTCTATCGACAGCCAGATTTCCCGCACTTTGGTTAGGAGAGCACAGGAAAGCATAGCAAGAGATATATTAAAGAACTAGCTTTCTTAAAATTCATGTTTTTCCGACGTTGCTAGCTCTGGTATAACTTAATAAATATTAAGGTTAGATTAAATTTGTTAAAAAAGTGTCAAAACGTCCGTTATCGTACGATCTATCTCCGTTGACGGGCTGGAGTAAAAAATTTAGGGATAAAAAGTAGCGCGAAAGCGCTATGACTAATCAGAGCGTCGTCGGACCATCGTATCAACGGATAACGGACGCATGAAAATCAAGCTTTAGGTCAATTATAGAGAAAATCAATAAAAGTTGGCGCGTACTTTTTTACTAACAGACCTTGTAGTTAATTAATTTTTGTTTATAATTAATTCTTTTTTGTTTCCTAAAATATTTTGACTAAAGGAAAACATGTACAAGTTGGCAACACCGTGCCGGTCGAGGTTAATCAGACTAAATAAAAGTTTATTTGGTATGAACTATACCAATCTGGTCAACGAAACTGCGTGGTCTGGATTTTAACATGTAAGACAGTGATGTCGACAGTTTAATGGTAAATCAAATGTATTAACAAGGGATAAAAGTTAAGTCAATACATTTCTTCTATGCGGTATTGCCGGATTTTGTATCAAAATTTCAAACCGCACAAGTAGGCATTTCTGAAAAATGTTGCATCTAGGGTTGGGACTTTATTTTTCACAATTAGTTACTCATTATTAGCTTAGATTTATTATCTTCATTTCAGTAGTATACATGAAAGTTTTTAAAATAGTTTCTTTTTTTCCTACAAACGTAAAAACCGGCAACACTGTGTGCCGCTTTTTATTTTGTCTCTCTGTCTGTCAACCGGTCATTTATATTTATCTCTGTCGAATACATTAAAATACAGACAACGCAGATGAAGTGTCCAGGAAGAAATATCTTTCAGCAGTCTTTGGTATATAAATACTCGCAAAAAGTGAAGACTAATGATAACCAAATAGAACTTTGATTTTTGAAAAATAGAACTACATTTTTTAGCATTTGTTCAGAAAACTTGCCAATGACTTTATTTTGTTAGAATGTGTTTCTGTAATAATCATAGACAAAGTAATAGTATATATATATATATATATATATATATATATATATATATATATATATATATATATATATATATATATATATATATATATATATATATATATATATATATATAAAAAAAAATATCGTGTATGATGTCATCATCATCATCATCATAGTTTTCAGCTTATTTAACCATTTCCAATTATGGTGTAGCCCAGTGGCGGCTCGTGACCCGTGTGACTGGGTAGGCGACAAACGACAAAATTTTAGTTGTGTCTATTTGCCACCCCCCCTAATTTACATAATACCCTAAGCCAGTTTGTATATTTTATCTCTGGGTTAAAAACATAGGTCAAGAATATTTAGGACAAAACTAAAGCAAAAATAACAGCATTCAACGTAATGACCTAATGGTTGACATGTACAAGTATATATTTTTTTTATCTATTACTATGGAGTCACTATGGAGTACATCATAGAATTTTATTTTATTTTTATTTATTTACGCAAACTTAAAAATTGGTAGTATTGAGAGAAAGAATAATTTTGTTTTATATATTAAATTGATGAGTCGGTCTCTTAATATAGAAAAGTTATTTATTATTATATCAGTAAAATCATCAGATTGTTAAAGAGCTGTGAAAAGATCTTTTTAGATGAAAGTAAGGCAAGTGACGATAAACGTTTATTTTTCATGGCATCTCTACTATAATTGCTGGCTATTTAGTTCGCTGTATATTATGTATTGTGTCTAAAATTGAAGTGAAAAATTGGTGACAAATTTACGTATTTTATTTGACACTCAAAAGTCAAGTCAAAAGAGTAGACGGGACAACATTGCGACGTATATTCGTCAAATAGATTGATGAGTGCACGCCAACTTATATTGATTTCTCTACCGGGTGTGTCTCGAAAGTGGCTCACCCCTATAACTTTTTTATTTTTTCAGATAAAAAAAAACGAGATTTGGTATGTTAGTACATGACATAAATTAGAATTGATTGACGTATTCAATTGTTTTGGTCACTTTCTGTTTCACCGGAAATGACTACAACTTTTGATTTTTAAATGGCACCCTCGGCAAATTTCTCCTTTATTTGATAAAAAATGACATTCTGAATAGAATGACATATCATATGTCAACTTTTAACATTTTCGTTTGAAAAAAATTGAATTTTTAATTTCAATCTACAGTGCCATGGCTGTATTAAAAACAAAAATTAATTTTTAATCAGGAAGCCTTGGAAAAACAGAATTTCTTTCGTGTCTTGTCCTGGCCGGTTAAAATATTCCCAAATCGTATTTTTAAACATATCGCAATTTTTTCAAATGGAACAAGGGTGGCTCATTAGCATATTTGGAAAAAGCATTCCTTTACGAATGATTTGACACCACACACTTGATATTTCAAGACAAATGTCGTTATGAACCGAATATTACAGTTTCAAATAAACCATGCGAAAATGTCAAAAAATGACGTATGATATGTCATTCTATTCAAAGCGTCATTTTCTATCGAATATAGTAGAGATATACTGAGGGTGCCATTTAAAAATCAAAAGTTGTAGTCATTCCCGGCGAAACAGGAAGGGACAAAAACAATTGAATACGTCAATCAATCCTAATTTATGTCTTCTACTAATATATAAAATATCATTTTTTTTTGGTTTTTTGGGTGGTTTTCAAGGGTGAGCCACGTTTGAGACGCACCCGGTATACGTTTATTACCTGAAATATTTGTTCCCTCACTTCTTCTAAATAATGACAGGCGGCCAAAACGCGTAACGCGCTCTGTCTTAAAGGAATGAAATTGGTTATGGACTTGTAGCAGGAATAAGATGACAATCTAGAGTCCTCCATATTGCACAGTGATAGCAAATCGGTAATAAAAAGCTTGTGATGGGCTATACCCATATTAATAGTAAATAATCTAGGTTGTAAAGTGGTAAAGAACATGTTACCTAAAAAATATAAGATTCGAACTAAAATCAATCTCTTTTAAATAGTTCAAATATTCTATTTAAAAATTTTATCCAGTATTTGCATAACAATGACATCGCAGTAAAATTAGCAATATCATTTCATTTCGAACGGTACTATACAGGGTGCTACAAATTCGAAGTACGAGCATTGGCGTCTCGGAAACAGTAATAGATACGAAGATGGTTAAATTGGGGCAAAGTTGCGCTTTGGGATGTTCACCAAAATGCCATCAAAAAAGTTTTAAAAATTTGAAGAATTGCTGAGTTTTTTGGGAAAACGGATTTTTTTGAAAATCAATTTTATTTTTTCCTGTCGCTATTTTTTAGAAAATCAAAAAACTAATTGCACATTCTCATGGCCACTTTATTAGGCCTACCTGATGGTATTTTTAGATTTTCAAATTAGGCCAACTTATTTTTTTTAAAATACGGACCTGCATTTTTTATTTCAGGTTTGGAAAGAACTCAGTCTCCTGAATACAATAAGTCACACTTTGTACCTTTTTTTGTTGTTAATATGTTAATACCTTAACAACAACAAAACTATTTAAATAACATTTAAAATAATTTCAAGTCCGACTCTGGTTTTTAAATTATTTAATCTGATTATATTCATCGCAACAATATTGATCAGCGCTAATTAACCTTGAATAAGGAAAATCGAGCCCAATTGGAAGATTCAAATAAATAATATCCAGGTCAACAATTTAAAGATATTATTTTTAACTTTTTTTTATTGTGAATTTGGAAATCTCTGTGTGCGATCTAATAATATGCATAATATTGATCGTATCTAGTTTTTATAAATAAATCAACTTCTACAAACTAGTTTCTAATGCTCTAAATGTTCGAAAGAACGAATTTATTTTTCGTTCAATTTTTAAAACTTTTTTGATGGCATCTTGGTGAACATACCAAAGGCGCAACTTTGCCCCAATTTAATCATCTTCGTATCATTACGGTTTCCGAGATACCAATGCGCGTACCTCGAATTTGTAGCACCCTGTATATTTAAAGACCTTGTTTAAAAAAAAATTGTGCATGCACCATGTGCGCATATTTGAAGTAAAACTTCTTACTAACAGCTATTAAATTGAAGAAGTTGAAGGACATGTTTGAAAAAGTGTAGTTTGAAATGTTGAAACAGTAATGAATTAAAAAAAAAATTACGAGTAAAAAAATATTTTTTTTACACGTAATAATTTGATTCACTTTTGCTGATCGTGTTTGCTGACTGGGAAAATAAGTACCGAAAATATTCACTGCCTCCTGGGCCCGAATTCTGTAACTTAGAAAACGCTAAGCGCTTTTAGACGCTCAGCGTATATGACGTTAATTTTCGCATAGGCATTTAACTACCGATTTGGGTATTCTCATTTTACGCGTTTAGCGTCTTTACTGATTGCGCTAAGCGGTTCAAAAACGGTTACCTTAAAGGATCGTTTTGCTTGTCGAACTGTCGCGTCGGTGAAAATCGAAAAAATTGTGATTTTGTGCGTTCTCTTGCTCTTTAGTAGTTTTCTGGCGCTGCTATAGTGGTTGCTAAGAACAACCGCAAATAATAACAGAAATAATTTTCTCTTGTCAAAGTCAGAATCTTCAAAAATTATAAAATCTTTCAAAATTTAAACCGCCCTCAATGAAAAAATATAGCCTAAGAGCTGACGACATATTTAGAGAACATATTTTAGGCAAGCTAGAATAACTAAAAATGTATAGTTTATTAACTGATGAACCCAGAATCCTAAGTCTGGCTGGGGGGTTGGGGGTATTTCGCTACTGCGCAACCCATAACATTAGCAAAAAAATAAATCCAAAAAACATTCTTTAGGCAACTTGAAATTTGTTTATTCTTAAATTTTAGCATCTATTTAACCTAGAAATAAGTATGCCAGACTTTTTTTTTCGGGTTTAAAGTGTAACCAGACCATTCCAAATATGTTTAATTATTATACCTGGAAAACATACTTTAGGCATTCTAAAATTTTTGCAGCGTGTTTATTAGATGATATTAAAAAATATGTGTTAATTGCCAGATGAATTCAATGGGATTTAATACTTGCCAGACGCGAATAAAGATTTTAAATGAGCGCGATAAGAAATTCTTATGAGCATCTATAAGCGCGAGAAAGATAGTTTATTGAGACCCGGTCGGCAGCCGATGCGGCTGACGTAACAGCATTTTGGAGTCGTAAAAACTTAAAAAAAAACTAACTAATATTGAATAAATAAAAAGAAACATTTTTTAATAAAAATGTATGATTGAAATCCTTTCTGAAGGCTTTTTAATTTAAGTATTTTGTATCTGAAAGAATAAAAAGACGAATAATTATTTTAAAATTAGCATAATATAAAATATATTTTTTTCAAACGTCACAAAAGTATAATTATTATTATACTTTTGTGACATATTATATTATTATTATTTTTTGCGACCTGATTGACAATATAAAAAAATCATTTTAACGCCTAAGCATAAAAGTAAAGCACTTTTACTTACTTTTGAATCTATTTAGCAAGATTAACAATGGTAGGTACTTTAATAAAATTCCAGAATACTTATTTTTTTAGCACTGTACATGGTACCCTTTTGTCGGGACTACGTTTTCTGGTAACCACTTCTTTAAATTTTAAACCATGTTGTTGGCGCACTTTTAAAAATTCTTTGCATTTTTGTAGTCTGCCTTCATCAAAAAAAATAACTTGAACTTAAATGTTTTTATCCATTGTGATTTAGTAGTTAGTAGCGAAATTAGTAGTTACTAAAATATTTATTTTCAGTAATTATTCTAAACTATTTACACTATGCACGTCAATATTTAATTTATAAATACATATTTGTACATGGTAACTTAATTCCAACAAAATAATCTCTGAATTAAAAGCCTGCAAATAATTGAAATGAAACCGAAAAAAAAATTGTTTTTATGAATATTTGAAGTACATACTCCAAAATACTGTTACGTCAGCCGCATCGGTTGCTGACGGGTCTCAATAAACTATCTTTCTCACGCTTATAGATACTCACAAGACTTTTTTGTCGCGCTCATTTAAAATCTTTATTCGCGTCTGGCAAGTATTAAATCCCATTGAATTCGTCTGGCAATTAACACATATTTTTTAATATCATCTAATAAACACGCTGTAAAAATTTTAGAATGCCTAAAGTATGTTTTCCAGGTATAATAATTAAACATATTTGGAATGGTCTGGTTACACTTTAAACCCGAAAAAAAAAGTCTGGCACACTTATTTCTAGATGCTAAAATTTAAGAATAAACAAATTTCAAGTTGCCTAAAGAATGTTTTTTGGATTTATTTTTTTGCAAATGTTATGGGTTGCGCAGTAGCGAAATACCCCCAACCCCCCAGCCAGACTTAGGATTCTGGGTTCACAAGTTATTAAACTTTATTTTTTTTTGTTATTCTAACTTGCCTAAAAATGTTCTCTAAATATGTCGCCAGCTCTCCGGCTAATACGGAAAAGTGTTTAAAGGATCCATTCTCAAAGTAATTATTGCTATAAAATTGCTGCAAAAACCATCGCGGATCGTGGTTGGATCGTGGCATAACGTCGGTTTCCAATGTTTCATAGGTATTTCACATATAAAATAAAGTTTCTTGTATGCAACACACTGTATTTTATTTATAAAATTAAAAGAAAATAATAATAAATTTGAATAAAAAATATTTGACGACATAATTCCGGAAAAAGCCGAACCGATCCGAAATTATCAAAAGCTTTGGGTCGCGACCGTTGCAAGAATAGCGCCAAATAGTGTTTACGTTGTTCTTATGGGCACTTTCCAATCTAAACTTGTTTCATTTATCTATGGAAAATGATTCGCACGGCAACGAGAATACCAAAATCACCGCTTCGAAAGCGTAACGTTTTTTATGTCAAAGTTACAGAATTCGGGCCCTGGACTATAAATGTCGCAGTGGAATAGGGCAAATCTAAAGGCTTAAAATAAAATAATATTTCTACTGTAACGCCGTTTTCATGTTTTAGTAATAATAATAATAAATTAAGAAATAACTTCATTTTCTTACCATCCATAAGACCCATCTGAGCTATAGCAGGCTGATGTTTTAACAGATGCTTCTTAGGAGGAATCATGTCAGCTATCACTTCTTTAAACGGTTCTATCACTTCAGTTACAGTTTTGTTTTGTTCTTTAGCAAGCAGAGAAAGACTTGCCATGGACTGTTCCCTAACCATATTATGTGGACTAGTTACTTGTCTAACTAACTCACTAGTAACGTTACATAAAGCTTCAGACTGTAGTTCTTTCGTCTTCTCGTCACTGTCTGTAAAATTCAATAAAATGGTGTGTACAGTGGTTGTATTTTTGTTTATTTACAACCACATATGTAATACTGACATTACTGACTTTTAAAAAAATTGAAAGTGTCAAATTATCTACATTTCTTCCCTCTTCCATTTCCCTCACTCTTAAGACCGAAATATTCCTGTAATATCTTTATTACATGCTTATCTAACATCAACAAAAATAAACAAGAAGATTAACAATAATAATTGAAGATTTTAATACATTTATTTGTTGAAGGTAAAAATGCTAGACTTCTTTGGCTTAAAACCCACATTCTGGCGTTTTGAAAAAGCGACGAGTTTGTGATATTTTGCTATGTCAGTCTTTTCTCTTAATCCCAGCATTGTCCGTATCATGCTGTACGTAGCCCAAAGAGTAGATGACTTTTTCTGCCATGCCATGTCGCTAAAATATGCCATCAAGACTGTCTCCCACGCAATATTCTTAGCATTTCTTTCGGCACACCATTTTTCGTATACTTTCAACGCTATTTCATATCGCCCCCTACTTTTCTCTGGAAGTAAACTGGCTTCTGTTCTTTTTGCAGCTTCTGTAAGTTCTGGTGGAGTACCAATATTAAAGTAGTCTTCATTATCAGAACATTCTGGCTTTCTATGTTATATAAATTCAAAAAAGAAAACGAGAAATTCGAAACTGTCACTTAGTTGTTTGTTTTGCTGTTGAAGGTTTGCGCCATAACAACCACTGGTACCAGTAACTATAGATATGGAAATGTCAAAACAGAAAACGACAAATTTTCGCATATTTATTTTTTTTTCAAAATAAAATACTGTCCCTATTTTTTAATTAACGATGTGGTGTTAAATAAAATAGTATACAAACCTCGGAGGAAAGTTTTCATTATTGTCTCGAGATTTAGTTAATCTCTCGACAGTAATGAAACACTTCCCTCCTCGGTATGTAATATACTATTATCTCTCAGTACCTTCAGGGGGAGGTGTTACTAATACAATTAGCATTTTTTGTAAGTTCTCTTTCGCCATATCAAGCGCTCCATGTGAAATTTCTCCGGTCAAGTCCATCATAACAAATAATAATGCTTTTAGAAAGGTGAACATATGTTCGTACACCCATTTTAAAGCACACTGAAAAATATATAATTAATAAAACGTACTACAAAGGTTTTCTTTTATATTTTGCATATAGAGTAACTAAGACCAATCCATCGTCGCTGACTGATACATCCACGTTTGAGACTGATGTAGTGCTTCACTGCCGAAAACAGAAATCAACCAATTTTCTCGGCTTAATTCCATTTTTCGACTGACCCATCAACTTCATAGTCCAGGATACAGTGACATTTTTTTGTACTTATTTTCCCAGTGGGTGAATATACCGTGCTGGCAACGGTTTCTGTTGGGTCGGTATTTACATGTGTGGAAGTAAATCGCATAGGGAAAATAAGTATCGAAAATCTTCACTGCCTCCTGGACTATCAAAAATTCAGTTTAGATACAGCTGTAAATGAAGTGGTCTAAAACTTTGACGTTAAGTTAAATAAAGATCTTCCGCTAGGCTTTCCGCCTTGTCGTTGGTGGGGAAGCTCCTGGTCAGGTGCTGGGAGGACTAGCCATTACTGGCCTCAACCTTGGGGCATCAGGGGGCACCCCATTGTATTTACCCCTTACTTCTACATGTGGGGCTCTGTAGAAGTGAACCGACTATCCCTAGCGACTCGTCGGAACACTATGAGATCTAGCATTAAAAACACCACCGGTGAAGCTGCGGGGAAGCCCCCTAGCGACACTGTCAATCGAAAGGAACCTACAAGAGGGGCGGCTGACACTTGCTTGGGATCATCCTCCACAAGTGGCACACAAGCTACCACCTTCTCCAGCAAGGGTCGGAAGCCTACCTCTAGACCCAATAAGCGACAAAAGCTACCGTTTCGTCTACTCGGCCTGGGTCAACCAGGCGGGCTAGACGATCCTCTGAGAGTAGGTCTTAGCGGAGCAGAAGCACGGAGATACCTCCGACTGCTCCACGAAGGACTTGCTCCAGGGGAAGCAAAAGCGAAAACACTCCTCCGAAAAGGGGAGAGTAAAGAAACAACCTGACTCATCTCCATCAAAGGGCAAGAGAGGGAGCGAAAACCTCTCACCTTTTCTCCGGCAGGGAGAGAAAAAAGCCAGGATGGAAAGCCGTCCAACACCGGGAGGCAAGCAGGGACGTATCACCAGCTTTGCCGCTATTGCTGGACAAGTAAAAATGGCGGTGCTGCCAAAGGATTTCCCAGAGGTTGCTCTGACCACCGACCAGCAAACGTCTCTAGAAGAGGCTATACTGGACGAAGTAGTGGCGATCGGATCGCAACACAACGCTCTACAAAATGTGGGTCAGCTGCGTTTTGCGGGGATACACTTTCGGGTGGGCATGATCCACATAGATTGTGTATCTCAAGAATCGGTGAATTGGTTGGTGGAAGTCGCACCTAAGCTTAAAAATTGGCAGGGACCGGAATTGGTTGCAGTGAAGGGAGAAAACATCCCTAAAGGGGCGGCCATCATGCTCTTTCTGCCGAGGAGCAAGGAGAAAGACACCACCTACCTGCTAAGCCTTATCCAGGGTCCGAACTTCAATGTAAGGACATCGAGTTGGCGAGTCATCAACTCGAGGGAGGAGGGACATGGTCAGGTCCTCACAATAGGAATTGACCTCAAATCCAAGGAGGCAATATAGAAAGAGTGACATATCCTCTATTATAGATACGGGACAATACCGGTATCAGGTCTAAGGAGAGACCAAGTTAAAGAGGTGGAGAAAATGGAGACAGATCCTCCAGCCTCCGCCTCACGGGTTCCTCAGCCGGAGGCAAGCTCCTTCACTGTGAAAGGCGGCACGGAGGGCCAAACTCCAACCGTGGAAGGGTGTGTACCCTCGGAGGAAGAACTGTTGTCAGAGGAGAATGGGAAATACCCTGTCCCCTCTACAACAAGGGTATGATGGGTTGGTTATAGACTGTGTGATGACTCAAGGAAGGGGGGCACAATAGATCTTTAAGGTCGCAGTGATTAACCCCCCTCATACTCATTCTACATTCTAAATAAAGATGACAGTTAATTTTGACATTTGATATATGTTGACAGATGCCTACTATGTTTCTATATGCAAAATATAAAAGACAACTCTCGTATTTCAGCTCATTCACGTACTTTCTCGAACATGAAATTAATAGCAATGCAGCCTCCTAGTTTTGCATACCAGGCTCTTTCATAGCACAATCCGCACATTTTTTCGGACAGATACTCGATTAGAGGTAGACGACAGGCCATTTCCTTGCTACCCAGAAGTGTAGTAGCCGTATCTACTATAAGCATCTAAGGAAATTAAAATAAATTAATTTATTCCGTTAAGTTCAGTTTACAGGGTGGTCCGAATTGTCATCGGGAAACTTCGGCAACATATTCTGCAGATAAAAATACGTAAAAGTCATTTAAAATGCTTCGCTTCGGAGATACAGGGTGTAGAAGATTCATTTTTATGTCGATTTTTTTCCAAATAATTTCTGAACTGTAATCGATATTTGGATGAAAATTAGTGTCTGTTTATTTTGACATGAGAAATTTGATTTCGATGTAAATATGACTCCTACTTGTAGGGGGCGCTACCTACATGTTTTTTAACTGTTTTGAAGAGTAATAACTTTTCGTCCGTACCTGTACTAAAGTGAAAAATTATACATTGTCGCTGTTTTTTACGTAAAAAAATCTCTTGGTAAAAATCGCTACGAATAATGCTTCTCAAGATCATTAACAAAAATTAAACAAGTTCACTTGATGTTCACTAGATAGTTATTAGACTGAAATAATAAATTTGATATTTTTTGTACTAAAAGTTCAATAGAAACATTGTCTCAAACAACTATGTAATCAACATATTTATTTTTTGACAATAATGACATGTATTAAATTTCGAAATATCTTGAGAACGGTTGCTCGTAGCGATTTTTACCAAGAGACCTTTTTTATGTAAAAAATGACGAAAACGTCATGTTTTTCACTCAGTAGTTTTACACAGGTACAGACGACAAGTTATTACACTTCAAAACAGTTAAAAAAAATGGTGGCGCTCCCTACAAGTAGGAGTCATCTCAAAAAACACCTAGACTCCCATTGTTATCCAAATATTATATAAGAAAACAAGATTATAGTTCAGAAATTATTTGGAAAAAAATCGACATAAAAATGAAACTTCTACACCCTGTACCTCCGAAACGAAGCATTTTAAAACATGAACTTTTTTACTTATTTTTATCTGCAGAATGTGTTGCCGAAGTTTCCCGGACACCATTAGGGCCACCCTGTATTTAGAAATTCTTTTACCAATCCAATGTGTCCAGGCTTGCATAGTTCTCGTTCTTCGTGGCCCATGATTCCAGCTAAAGCATCCACGAGTACCAAAGGATCTAGATCTAATTGTTTGTTTGGTTTTGGAGTGTAGGCAAAGGCCCCACATTGCTGAGCAACAGCTACCATTGTGTAATGTCGAACAAGTAAAACAAATATTTGCATTGCTGGTTTAGACAATTCTTTAATAGCAGCTCCAACAATCATACCTAAGAACAAGAGTTAAAAGATAAAAGATAAAGAAAAAAATATGTTTTTACTAACAGCTACTACTAACTGCGAGAGACGGGCAGAAATCGCTACCCGTAATATTTTCATAGTGAAATAAAAGTAGCAATTCACAGCTGTTAACAGTTTAAAAATAAGCTGTGAGTAAAGCTTGATTTTCATGCATCCGTTATCCGACGATATTAATTTTATTGGTTGAATTTAAAAACTTTGATTGGTTAGAAAATTACGCAGTTTTTAAATTTATTGCATTTTCATGCCTCCGTTCATCCGATATGCGATTTGCTAGTTATATGCTTGTGATATGCTAATTATATGCTTGTATCATTTCATATTTTCATTTTCATAACGATTTCGCTGTTTTACTTATGTCTAAGAGCTAGAAACGTCTTCGAGAGAGAATTTTAAGAAACCTGGTTCATTAATATATCTTTTGCTATGCTCTCCTGAACATATCGTCCTATTGCTGCTAAAAGTCACTAACTAACATTTTACAGAATAACCAAATTACTCAGAAATGCAATCACTTAACTATATTTTGAAGCCGAGAATCGATTGAAAAAGCCATTAACTACGATTTCTGGCTATTTATGCTGTATTTTAATACCGAATAGTTACTAACAACAACTTTATGCAATGCAATTAATCTTTAGACGCATTTTTCTCGGAAGTAATAAAAAGTAAGTTAGTGACTTTTGGCAGCAATGGGACGATATGTAACTAATGTTTTTCATGTCTTGTCCTGGCCGGTTAAAAGATGCCCAAATCGTATTTTTAATCATATCTCAATTTTTTCAAATGGAACGATAGTGGCTCATTAGCATATTTGGAAAAGGCATTTTTTTTAAAGGCAATAATTTGGTACCACACACTTGGTATCTGGAGTCAAATTATCGTTGTAAACAGCTCGTTACAATTTCAAATAAACCATATCCAAAAATGTCAAAAGTTGACATATATGATATATCATTCCATTTAAAGTGTCATTTTCTATCAAATAAAGTAAGAAAAAGCCGAGGGCGTCATTTAAAAATCAAAAGTCGTAGTCATTTTCTGTAAAACAAGAAGTGACCGAAAACAATGGAATACGTCAATCAATCCTGATTTGTCATATACTAACATACCAAATGCTCAGACAGTCAGGCGGAACTTGGGGCGCTTATGAGCCCAAACGTATCGTCGAAACTCGTCTGGGAATGCCTAGGTGAACTGCGAGCTCTGGCACAAAGGAACAGAATTAAATTATTCTGGGTGCCGAGACACAGCGGCATCCAAGGCAACGAAAAAGCCGATGAGCTAGCTTGGCAAGGATCATCGGCATTCTATCTTGGTCCAGAGCCAGTACTGGGAATACCCAAATGTATGGCCCGTAGTGCACTAAAACTCAGGATAAGGGAAAAGCAGAATGTCTATTAGAGAAACAGACAGGGGCACAGGCACAGCAAGGCTTTTATCCAAGGACCTAGCTCTAAAACCACAAAAGAACTGCTAATGCTTAGCAGGAATAAATTGCGGATTACAACAGGCCTCTTGGCAGCACACATGGCTGTCAAGTGTTACCTAAACCAGCTCAACCTGTATCAAGAAAGTCTTTGCTGCAGACTCTGCGATAAAGATCCTGAAACAGCGGAGCACATATGTCATTGCGAGGTTCTGGATCGCAAGTGACACTTTTTATTTGGGAAAGCTAGGCTAGAACCGGAGGAACTATCCCATCCTATCAAAGATCTGCATAAGCTAGTGCAGGGCACAGGGATAGGAGAATGGGTGCAGATATAGAAAGGGGACAAACACAATAGGCCTCACAAGTCGCAGTGTTTCCGGCAAAGGACGGACCCTTGTCATGAAAAAAAAAACATAACAAATCTCGTTCTTTTACCCCACACCCAGTTTTTACCTTTTAAAGCTATCTGATGAGTCTCTCGTGCAGTCGTATGGATAGATTTATAATTCGAGCCTTTCGTAATCGAAATCTTGGACGGATCTTGGAAGCTCGGGTTCAAAAACAGTTTAATCAATTCCTCCTTGCTATCCTTCAGATCTCTGGACGCGGTTAGGTAACAGTTGATCACTTCCCAGGCCTGCTTGTGATAGAACGGATCGATGGTGCTTTGTTTCAGAGCGTTGAACGCCGTTTCTATCACCTTGGCCACGGGAAACTCGACGCTTTGCTGATAATCGTCGAAACGCGTCAAGATTGCAGGCGGGTCGAAGTCAGACGACACGTAGTCTAGATGCTGAGGTTCGACGATCATTTTTCTGTTCCCACCACCGAATTTGCCTAGGACCTTGAAAGCCACCTGAGCCACCTGGAAATTGAAACTCTATTTTATTATATTGTTTTTATTTGTGGTGTATTTTTTTTCTTTAATCGGCATTAAACTGCTTACACTATTTCGCCAACAATAGAAAAAAGGTCAGTGGCATACATGCTTTTTTTAGAGAAATATTCCAGTGATAACCCATATGCACGTCCCTGGTGAATATGTCGGTATGTTGACACTTTTTTAGCTTTAAAATATGTCGCATTTATAGTAACTTTGTAACTTTTATCCTCAAAATTTCATTTGAAACGCTAAAAGTACTTGAAAGAAAATTATAATAAATCGAAGAAATATTAAGACTTTAACACCCTGTAGCTACGAAACAAAGCAGAATCGGACCTATGTTGATATGAAAAATGAGTTTTATTTTTACGTGAGGAATCTCCCACGAGAGATGGCACATGTTTTTTGAAACACCCTGTATAAAATTCTCGTGTCACACTTTTTGTTACCATAAGTCCTCTGAAACGGCTTCACCGATTTTGATGAAATTTTATACATATATTCATATATACATAGGTCTGAGAATAAGTTGTTATCTATTTTTTATACCCGGAAGTGATTAGGATGGTTCACTCCAATTTTTTTTATTTTTATTTTTTTATGATGTGGCATTAAAAAACACATACAACCCTAAATTTTCACCCCTCTACCATTAACCCCTATTTTTTAACAGCGATATTAGTAATTCAATAATTTTAATTTTGTAAAATTAAAATTGTTTTTAAAAATTGTTAGGATACCTTAAATTAAAAACGTAAGTATGATAGGGTATATAATAATAATAATAGCTCCCGTATATAGCGTTTAACGCCTTGGGAGTAGCAAGGTACAGCTTGCTATACTAGAGCCGGTATACAAGGAAGGTAATGTGGCTAGCACTACGCTTCAACCGCCTATTATTACATCAGGATTGTGAATCCCAAGTACTCATTTAAGGCTGAGTCGACCTAGGTACCCAAACTATTTTTATTTTAATAAAAATAGTCGGCTGATGAAATGCCGGGTGTGGGAATCGAACCCACACCTTGAAATTGGTAGACGAGAACCTGTACCTCTACGCCACCGGGCACATGATAGGGTATATACCGGGTGTAATGGTATTTACCCAAATTTCAATATACTGGGCACTTGCCCATCACTGACCTTAGCCACAGCAACACATGGCCGGGTCTGCTAGTATAATATAAAGATTACCTGATCATTATTCCTCAACGTTCTCCACAAAGCTTGTATAAGTTCCGCTCTAACAGGCTGAATATGTCCGTAAAGGAAGTCGTGTTGTAGATTATCTACACACAACTCCAGAGTTCTCAAACCCTGACTGATAAGACCTTGAGATCCATTCAGAGCTGACACCTATAAATTTTTATTATTTAGCACTAATATTACTGTTTTAAAATCCAAAACTACTTACCAATGGGTCCATTAACATAGGCAAATACGGCAATAGTGAACTCAATCTAACTGGAACTGTCAAACACAGTTCAACAAATAAATCCTTCATGTGTTGCTTGTGTAAACCACTTTGGAGTCTGTTTAAACCCTCCAAAAGGTTTGGTAGCAAAGGTAAAAATTCCTGCAAAAAGATATTTTTTGAAAAATAATCTATCAAAATTCGATTTTTTTTAATTAAAAAAATATTAAATTCTTGAAAAAATTCTGGGTTTTTCGCTACTGTAAATGTTATACAGGGTGGTCCTAACTGTATTCCGAAAACTTCGGCAGCATATTCTGCGGATAAAAATAAGTAAAAAAGTTCTACATTTATACGAACTGTTTGTCCTAAAATGCTTAGTTTTTGGAGATACAGGATGTAGAAGTTTCATTTTTATTTTATGAAAATAATATAATAATTTTTGAAGTAACGTCAATATTTGGATGAAAATTGGTGTCTGGAAGTTTTTTGACATGAAAAATTTGATGTCAATATGACTCCTATTTGTAGGGGACGTCACCTACATGTTTTAACTGTTGTGAAGAGTAATAACTTTTCGTTTGTACCTGTATAAAACTACTGAGTAAAAAAAATATACATTTCCGTGACTTTTTACGTAAAAAATGTCTCTTGGTAAAAATCGTTACGAGCAACCATTCTCAATATATTTAGAATAGAAATAATCAATACATGTCATTATTGACAAAAAATATACACGTTGGGTAGATAGTTATTTAACCGAAATAATAAATTTGGGAAATTTTAATTTTTTTTAAATTAATCATAATTTTTTCTGCGAAAAAATGATGATAAAACAGTTTTTGTTGAACTTTTTGTACAAAAACATTTCAAATTTATAATTTCAGTCTAATAACTATTTAGTCAACATGTTAATTTATGTCACTGATGACAGGTATTGATAATTTCGATTCCAAACATTTCGAGAACCATTACTCGTAGCGATTTTTACCAAGAGATCTTTTTTACGTAAAACACATCGTAAATGTATATTTTTTTACTCGGTAGTTTTATACAGGTACGGACGAAAAGTTATTACTCTTCAAACCAGTTAAAAAATATGTAGGTGGTGCCCTCTACAAGTAGGAGTCATATTGACATCAAAATCAAATTTCTCATGTACAAAAACTCCCAGACACCAATTTTCATCCATATATTGACGTTACTTCAGAAATTATTTGGAAAAAATCGAAATAAAAATAAATGAAACTTCTATACCCTGTATCTCCGAAACTAAGCATTATATTATAGGAACTTTTTTACTTATTTTTATCTGCAGAATATGCTGCCGAAGTTTCCGGAATACAGTTCGGACCACCCTGTATACAGAAGTTTAGTTTTTTGTTTTTACCTCATTAATGGGGGTAGTAATTGTTAATTTTAAGTGTGACTTCGTGTAATGTCATTTTAACAGGACGTCAACGGTTTATATAGTAAACGCCACGAATGTTTGGGATTGATTTATCGGTCGCTACCATATGAACTAATCTGCTCAAGGTCACATAAAACTTAATTCCAGTGCCGTGGTGTTTCGAGCTCAGTTTCAAATCATATAATAATCAATATATAATCTGTTGTAATTTGTTGTTTTAACTGTCAAAGTCTTGTCAAAACATATATTTGGTTATAAATATAAAATGGAATGCCCCATTGGTCGCACTGCAAGCACACCAATGGACTGACGCACAAAAACGAATCAATCAAAGAAACGCGATATAGTATCGTCTTTGTCAATCACGCTAACATTTTAGAATAAGTAGGAGGAGCACAGGCAGATGATTAGATCGGGCCTTTAAAAACCTACGTCTGCGGTAAAAATTTACGTTTTTAATGTAAAAATGATAGCGCGCGTGTCGATTCTAACTTCATCAAGCCATGAATCACTCCCAAACATTCGTGGCGTTTACTATAGTAACGTATTTGCTAAAAACTAAAGTGTTCGTGAAAAGTTGCATTTTCACGAACCTTCATCATATCATTTCTTTTCTTTATGTTTTTTTTACTTTTGATAACGGCGGGAGATATATCTTCTGAAACGTTATTTATTTTTTGTCGGTTAGGCAAGCCACTGATCCCAACTTCCGTTGGGATTCAACGCAGTGGTGTATAGAAAAAATGTCTTTTTTATTTTGTAAATTTCTTTTCCAGTTGCAAAAACCCCGAATTTTTTCAAGAAATGAACTCGCCACAATTGTACAGACATTATTTTAATTAAATATTAATTACGCTGTGTCTAGGTGCAGGTTAACTAAATACAAAACTTCGATGTAAGCAAAACGTCATTATAGTTTATGACGTTGAGTTTTTCCGGGTACCAACTTAGAAGTGCCTAAATATTCAAACGTACACGTTAAATAAATTGAGGTTAGATTACTCAATGGACGAAGCCAATGAATTTCTTTGTTTGTGTGTTTGAATTAAAACCTAAACGATATCATTATGCGACTTGGTCAAGTATGTATTTTATTTGATCTTTACAGAGATTTCACAACAGCTACAAACTTTTTAGTTGATGTAAAATTGAAATATTACAAAGTACATTGTACTTGTATATACGGAGTACGGAGCATAAACAACTTGGTATCAGTACCTAATTTTCTCATCAAAACTGCTGATAAAATGAACGATTCAGAATGGTAAGAATTTTAGAACGACACACTGAGACTAAAATAGTTAGGTTTTTATGTTGGGCTTAAAATATAAGCTGGTATAAATCGGAATTTTCTCTACCCTTGTTACCTATAAGTTCATACCATAGACAAACAAATAAAAAAAGACTGGCAAATTAAATGGCAAAGAGAGGGACAACGTTCCCGTAATGCAAGTCAGAACGCAAAATTTGGTTCTATTTATGTTGATCTGCGCATTGCGTCTATTGCCACTAAGGAGGCCCACTACCTCATTCTAATATAACAAGAGAGAAAGAAGCAGCCATATAAAACGTAATTTCTAAATAGAAATTAGAACAATCGCCTTTCGTTCTCATGACAACCAAGATGACAACATCATGACAATTCGTTATGTTTGTTAATTTTTCTTTTGGTGATTTACCTTTTTTTCTAAAGTCTCCATTTTACTCCAAATTCCTTTATTTCAGATAGGTATTTATATTTTGTTACTTGTAATTTTAGGTTATACTATTTGTTATTTTATTTGCTGCAGGAGCCAGTATCATCTATTGTTTATATGTATTGGTACCCCATTTCTCTGATAGATATGTTAAAGACACCCGGTAAAATAAAAGTAAGTATGTTATATTTATCAACCTATTAAGAAAAAAGTAGAAGTAGTAGTGTCAAAAATATTTCGAACCTCTCTTAACATAACAAACATAGACTAATGTCACGTACTAGAGATAGATTGGACACTGATATAAAACAAATGGGTCCGTCATTTAGAGCCACCTGGTGATCCGGAAGAAACTAATGGAGAGTTTTAGCATAACATAATTTTAGGGTTCCGATACTTATTAACGCTAACTAAAACGGTAACGTTATTCAAGCGCAAAATTATTCCTTGTAAAATATAAAATAATGAATATAGACTTTTTTACTACCATTTTATGTTTTATTAGATCATTAGAAGTGTAACAATAATTAAAACAAAATTAAAATTATGAATACATACATTTTAAACACCAACAATAGATTACATAGCGCCTATTTTTTTTTTGATTTAACAACTAAATTATAATATAGTAAAAATAGTATAGACTACTAATTAACTGTTACTAAAAATACTATATATTATCAACTATGTACTTACTTATTTATAATTAAACTATTTTTTTTATTTGGTTCATAAATTTATCATTTCTAAAATGTCAAAATGACTTTAATAAAAAAAGTTTAGTATCTAACACGAAAATGATGATCGACTGTAAATATCAGAAGACACTAACTAATAAAAACACAAACTATAAACACAAATCACTGAAATTACTGAACTTTCCGATAAATTAGGATTATCTGAATTAATAATTATTTAAATAATGATTTAAAAATAATTTGACGGATCACCAACATTTTGTCAACCAGACAAAAACTAGACCATAGACAGTAGTTAACATAGAGACTGTCATGTCATCTTCATATATAACTTAGAAACGTAGGTACTTTAATATCTTTTGCGCTATCTGGCGATGCGGAAGAAACTAAATTTGTAGTTCTATAAAATTACCATTGAGTGTCTAGGGCATGATAACAAATTAATACATTTCATTTTTTGGGTAGTTTATTATAGCTGGTTTATTGTAACCAGAGAGAAACTTAATTAATATACCTATTTTACTTTTGTTTTAGGATTAAAACTGGACTTGAAGATGGTTCGGGGTCATAATTCTCGTAAAGTTTTTTTTGCTTGGATATTCACTTTGTTATTGCAATTAGGCAGTTGACAAAAACTGATGGTTAAATAATGTAGGTACTTATTTTAACTTATTTAACAATGTGATTTAATAATCTTAAAATAAACTAATTTAAAAAAGTGCCTGAATGTTTGGGAAAATTTAGATAATATGTAAAAATGCTTATTTTTCCAAAATTACTGATAATAATTGAAGGGGTGGCTACAATAACCAGGCAGCTCCACTTGTTTAGAAAATGAGATTTTTAATGCCCTTTAATGGCCGAAAATTGGCCGATCGTTTCCTGCAACAGTCAGTTCTTCTGCATTTAAAATTGGTAGGTGGGTGGAATAAACACTGTTATTTTTTGTTATTATATTATAAAAATTTTATTTATTTTTATCTAGAAATAAATATGTTTATAAAACAGTACAATTTTTGCTTTTTTTATAATTTCCCTTATAATACCTAGTAGTATTCTTTCGTTTTGAAGGAAACTAAAAAAATTCACTTAAACTGATTTATTCCCTACCTCACGTTCCCTTTACGTGGTATAGGGAATAAATCAGTTTAAGTGAAAATTTTCAGTTCGTTCAGAATGAAAGAATACTACTAATAATGGCTAATTTAAATTTCCCGCCAGCCAGAATGTGCGATAAATGTCTTACGATACGTTTTACACCTATCTCTTTCTTTTTCATATGAAGCACACATAATAAAGAAAGATAGCAATAAAGACGTACGTCCTGCTATGGCCCTGCTAATTGGTTTCAAAATTGTTATTCTGAGTTGAGCTACGGGAACACGGTCCCACTCTTTACCATGGGATTTGTCAGTCTCTTTTTATTTCTTTGTCTATGGTTCATACCAAATAAATGTAATGTCAAAACCAAAGACATTATAAAGATAGACCGAACATCTCATTCATAAATACTCGTTGGTAGTGTATCAAACATTCCAATGTGTCAAACAAGGACAGAAGAGAGAGAGAAGTCTAAAATTTCCGACCCCGGCAACTAGGCGCATTTGGATTGTTCTAATGGCCAGTGGCGTATCGTTTTTTGGAACGAATTTAATTAGTAAACTAAAAGTAAAGTAATTAGTAAAATTTTTACTCCATATTAATAACTACATAACTACAACACTTTTCGTCAGATGAGTTTTGTTATAAGGTCTAATATAATAATACAATTAATATCCCACATATACTTATGTTGAAACGTTAGTAGTTTTCGAAAATCACTCCAACGTCGATTTTCAATTTAAACTTTCAGTTACTTCTATATAAACTTTCATTTACTTTTTGAACCGAACCAAGGCAACTCGGCGTCCGTGACCTCTCTCAAAAACGGGGGAGCGTCACAGTGTCTTACCTGATAAAGACTTTTCTTTCAATTTTTTTTTTCAGAATATGGAGGCATTTAGGCACATTTTAGACATTTTTGTAAACATAGGTAGGCCGGAACATATTTTCAAACCAAAGTTGTAGATTTGCCATTAAATTTCCATTCCAGAAATACCTAGGGTTGCCACCTGTCCTTTTTTGAAAAGGACAGTCCTTTTTTGGAATAGCTTGTCCTTTTGACTTTTTTGACTTAAAAAGTCATTTTTATTTACGTATTTTCCCTGAGAAAATTACCTACAGCAAACAGAAATATTCTTTTCGCCCAAATTTAATTAGGAATGTTATAAAACTTAACTTATAAATATATTTTTCTTGTTTAGAATAGGCAACATTATTTAGAACTTACCGTTTAATCTCAAATGATAGTTTAGGTTTTAGTTTTACCTTTTTTTATCTTAAAAAAAACTTTTCAAAATTAGTACCTGATTAGTAACGATTTAGTTAGTTCGCAATCGATAGCTTCCTGTGAAGTACTGTGTAATATTTGTTTAATCTTGTATTATTAATAACTTCGACATCAATCTAAATCAATATTTAATGAGAAAATTGTGTTTTTTAAATATAAGACAAGATATGACTTTCGGTCTTCTTCTTGTATTATGATGGCTCTGATACGAGGCAATTGCCTTTTAGTCTCGCAATAGGAGGCATTTATCATTAAAAGTATAAAATCTGTGGCTACAGTATGGGATTTCTGTCGCATAATAATGAATACCTATTACGTTTATTTACAAATCCATTACTTTTAAAGGTAGCTTCATCAGATAATCAAATTTTAGTTAAATGTCCTAATCTTCATGAACTGTATTAAGCATATGTATTGCGGTTTGAATCACCCTGTATGTTGACAAAAATATTTTGAAAATGTGCGTTACAATAGTCCCCATCTTATGTAAAAAATTGAAATAAAAATCACAAACCAAAAACGTAATAGGTAAAAAGCTTTTTTGGAGGCCTGGGTCACTCTCTATATAGGTATGTATAAAACTAGTAGCCTAAGAATTATCTACAGTTCGTCCCATTCTAAAAAAAGTTAAACACACCGTACAAATAACTCTAGGAAGATGTATTTGTACGGTGGTAAAACATTGTCTAAACAAGGCCGAAGGGGCAAATATAATAAAGCAATAAAATGTAAAAAAGGTCGGGTAAACATCTTTGTTTATTTATTGAGCAAAATTCCTTTAGAATATCGTATTAATGACCAAAATAGGATGCAATTTTAAGAAAAAAATGTCTGGCTTATAATAAAGTTTCAAATGTACCGTTTATATTCAAATTTGTTATGATCTACAACAGTTAGGTAGTAATTGAGACGAATTATAATTCAATTACCGGCTACTACGTTCTTGTTTTAATAGATCAAAATTCAACAAATATAATTAGAAATTATTTTAATTGTGAGAGGCTCCCTTGTGGGACGCCTATGTACGATTACGGCGCGGCGGAAACAATACCTACCTGTGAATAGACAAATTCGGGAAATTTGAGCTTATTTGTCCACACATTTGACACTGTCGTACCATATTGAAAATTCGCAGATTCAAAAGTACATTAAGCAAAAACAAGAACTACTGAAAAACACTGAAAAGTTCACTTCGGACTTGATTCCGACTTCAAACACACCGTAAGGTAAACGTAGTACGCTATAACGGACCATGGGCCGTCGCGAGGGGTGGTGGGACGGACGGCTCATTTCATTCTGGAAGACTAGCAGCGACGTTGCCAATAGTTCTAGACGTTTCAGCACATTAAACAGTAAACATGTCCTTTAATAGTAACGCATATATCCTCTGTTTAATAACATATTATTACGCATGCTTCTTTAAAAATAAACTATTCATTTAATTAAGAAATTGAGATTTATTGATATCCGGTGAAGGTTTTAAAGTCACCTTTTCTGCAAATCAGACTAAGTAGATAGGCGCAAATTTGATATGTGGCAATGTCGCCTTCTCTATCTCAGTTGCTTTTTACAGTACGTAGTCAACCTCCGAATGTTTGATCGGGTTAAAATGCATAATGTGATATCTGTTCTTCCTAAATCTATGGTCAAAACAAATAACAATGTCAGGAAATAAATAAATAAATGTGGCAACTTAACATTTATTCCAGCAGAGCTACCACCTGAATCCCCAGCGGGAAATTTAAATTCCAGTTAGTCAGCCCGAAAATGTCCATGGTTGGCAACAATGAATTTGAAAATCGCGCCCTCGATTACGTAACTAAAAGTTTAATTGGTATCAAATATATTTAACTTTTGATATATTAAGTGACAAAGTTAAAGACAAAAATCAAACCAAAACGAAGGCCAAGAGGTGCAGATCAAACAATTCTATGCCAAAAACGGAAGCTTTGAAAGTCTAAACTTTTTTGTTTATTAATGTGAAGATTATTTTTTTATATATATTATATTTTGTTCAATAAACAATAATAGGAATAATAATAAACATGCATATTTGTTCGTTTAAAAGAACATTTTTAAATAAAGATAAATAATATCTCTAACTGTATTAGTTTAAATTCACGTGCCTGCTTTAAGTATAATGTTAACGTACACCTAAACCAAGGTAATTAAAAGATAAGGTTGTCTCGTAACTCGATCAGCCATAATCGAAAACATCATCTACTACGTCATAGGAATGATACCATAAAGGGATAAAAACTGCCCACAGTAGTCCGACAGTGCATTTCCGAATCGATATTCATTGTGTACTTTATTGTTTATAGTGTATGGCGTCAATAGTTTTCAGTTGTTTGATGTGTGTTTTCTTTATTGTATTGTCCATTTATCTTTTTTTGTCGGTTGCATTTTATTTTTTATTCCTTTTATCTATGATTTTATACGTTCTGTCTACGTCAGAGGGATGCTATTCCGCTTCGCTCCTATTGGTCCAAAAGTTACGAGACAAACTTATCTTTTAATAACCTTGCACCTAAACACAGCGTATTAGTTATTACAAAATTCAAAGTGTTGTAATGAAGTTCATAAAATGTCTAGGACACCCTGTATATTGTGTTAATATTATACTAGAATAATAGGGACTTTATTTTCTTTTAATAGTGACAGTCAATGTATTTTATTGTTAACTCATTATTGTTTCTATTGTTGAATTAAATAAGTTAAATATTTAATTGCCATTTTGTAAGAGAGTTTTGATCGGTTTTGGTCGCTGTGGTTCGGTGCGAGAAACCGAACCGTTTGCGTCGCTCTGCTGGTGCAGGCCGAGTGGAGGGGAGCGTCAGTCGAGTACCTTGGCTGCAGCAGCTCCAGATAGGCAGTTTGTGGTCGCACGTGAAACAGTGAGGTTCGAGTCCGGAGTGTCCTGCTGCCACCCACCGCCAAAGTGATCGAGAGTAGGTCGTATTCTTTTATTGTTAATGACGTTTACTTTACTGCCTTAACGCGTTACAGGGACAAGGGAGACAGAGATATGTATATTCCCTCAGATAGACGCAACTATGCACCTCTACGGAGGCTGGAGGCTATTTGAACGAATCGCGCGAGCGCAAAGACATAGCAAAACTTATATGCGATCAGGTAGATCAAACTGTGCACCTCTACGGAGGCTGGGGGATATTTGATCGGATTAAGTGGACGCGAGGAACGATTTCTTTTGTTAAAAGGGAGAGAGTGAGACAGCTAACGGTTAAGGTAGTTCAGTAAACGCCCGGGTCGCGAATATTCAAGGAGCTAGAACAAAATCTCGCCCAAATCCCGAGGCTGGTTTTGTAGCTCCCGTATTTTCTAGGTGTGTCGTCCGGACGGCATCCTGTGACGCCATCAGTGACGCTGGGCGGGATCTCGCCGAAATCCCGAGGTTGTCCTGACCGGGCGGTGTGTATGCGGGCTGCGCTTATAGTAACGACGTACAACTCGCCGAGACGTTGCTAACGTTTACGTCACTCCGGGACCCGCGGGACGCTGTTAATTTCGCGATCGATCCAGGGTTCGCGTTTGTGTCCACAGGACGCTGTTAACTTCGCGATCGATCCAGTGCTTGCGTTAGTATATCCCACAGGACGCTGTTAACTTCGCGATCGTTCCAGGGCTTGCGTTAGTATATCCCACAGGACGCTGTTAATTTCGCGATTGATCCAGGACTTGCGTTTGTGTATCACGGGACGCTTTTAACTTCGACGCCGATCCGAGGTCCGTGTTTCGTTGTCAAAACGGACGCCGTTCCGAGATATATTTAGCTGTGACCATCGGGACGCCTGTAACGACGTCGCCGCCGTTTAGAGAGTCGCGTCGTAGTAGAGTGTGTTACTTCGGTACTGACGTGTCTGTGTTCATTAGGACGCCGCTAAATTCGACGCCAATCAGGAACTCGCGTCGTTTTATTTAATAGAACGTCATTTCGGGAACGCGTTTTGAATTCACGGGATAGAATCAGTCAGAGAGTTACGTATCGGGAATAATCGATCAAAACTCTAGAGGTACACGGTTGTTATTGTAAATTTTACTTTACGGGTCTTTAAGTATGCATTTTAATTCACTGTTGTTACGATTCGAGGACGTGAACCTTCCTGGATTATTTTTGTACATAATTAATTAGTTAAATAAAAACCTAGTGTTACTTTATAGTTAATTGTGTGTTTTATTTTCTTTTCATCTCATCACTCCCTGATATCTCCACTGTATAAAAGCTACCCGTACTGGCACTAGTGGTCTCTCAAACACTTTAAACGTTGGGGGTGGCGCCCGAGGAACCGAACCAAGGCAACTCGGCGTCCGTGACCTCTCTCAAAAACGGGGGAGCGTCACAGTGTCTTACCTGATAAAGAAGATCGTGACTACCACCCCCTATAGACCGAAACAGTGCTCGCAAAAGCAGAAAATAATTGTACGGATCGGCTGCTGTCATTGCCAGTTCCATTGATCTAGGAATTAAATAAAAAACAAATTCAATATAACTATGATTAGAAATAGCCTTTAAAGAAACAAACCTGTTTACAATTTGATGTAAATGAGGCCTAAGCATATTTTCGTTTTCTTGTGGAAACAGAGACACACTACCAAAAACCAATTTGAACAATTTTAAGTACAATTGGCTTCGTTCTACGTTAGAACCCATCTCTTCCATCCTTTCTAGTAAATACTCAACTAAAACGGTTGCAAAAATGGGACTAGTAGCTGGATTTGCTAGTAAAGTATTAGGTACAGTTTGCAGACTAGGATTCTAAAAAAAAATATTAATCATATACAGGCTGTCCCAGTCTTGAGCTTGCATTAAAAGTATCTAGCGAATTTAAAATATCTAGATCGGAGATTTTTTAGTCATCAATGTTTCATAATGGAAATCGTTTTATTTTCAATCGTCAAATTTCTTATTTTAAATGTTTTCCCCATTTTTTCTTACCATACAGGGTAGTAAAAAAAATGAGGAAAGTTCAGCCTGGGACACCCTGTATATAACTAAATGACAAATATATCATATTGGTTATTGAATACCTACCTTATAAACTCGTTCCACTAGGTATTCAATAGTAGTTGAAAATATCTCGTGAAAAGTTTGATTATTCATCATAGAAAACACTCCACTAAAATGTTCCAGAACTTCTTTTTCGTCTTTATTTTTACTTTGATTAATCTGTTAGAAAAACACAAATAATAATCTCCTTGTTTTTTTTAATACAATATAAGATTTTATCTTACTCTTTGAATAGGAAGTATAGTCTGAGGTCCAACATTTAAAGTATAGATATCAAGGGCTTTTAGAGCCCATTTAACTAGCCTGACAAACACTAGGGTTTCATGAGGTTGGAAGTGCTTAATTTGAGCTAGAGTCTGACCCGAAGATGTTTTGCAAGCCGAACAACCCCAAGTAATAGTTTTTACACCACAAACCTAATAAAAAAATCAACAATTAGTACTTATCCCTATCAATTATTTTAAAGAGCAGTCCACAACGATTGAAATAGTTGGCAATACCTGTGGCAATACCTTGTTATAGTCTAAACAACTAATCAGGGCCGTGGCGGCTCGTGACCCGTGTGACTGGGTAGGCGACAAAATTTTAATTTACATAATACCCTAGCCCAGTTTGTAAATATATGTTATCTCTGGGTTAAAAATAGCGATGGGAACTATCGAATGAATTAGACTATCGAATGGTTACTGAATGAATGTTTTCAACTATCGAATGGTTTTATTCGAATAAAATAATTCATTCATTTGTATACTAAAGCATATGTGACAACCTCGCCGTGCGACTAAATGGTTATCCTTGCGCCACGACTATCGAATGCTTTTGATAAATGAAATTTAGTATTCGTTTGATTTTTGTGTGCGTCAGTGCATTATTAGTTCTTCCAAATTTTTATAACTTCGCCTTGTAAATACTATGCTATTTTTGAGTTTATTAAAATATTTAAAATACTAAAATAGTAGTTTTTTTTTAATTGACGATTGTGTGCGAAGTGGTCAAAATTTTTCCGAAAATTTGTGTGATTTTCCGTAGCCCGATCTTTCAATTATTTAATTTTATATGGTATATTATGGTTAGGTTAGATTGCATTTTTTAAAGGGAAATTTTGAGAAGTAGCAATTTTTAACAGAGATGAGATGAACTTACAATTAATTTTAAAAATACATATTTGTATTTTAGATGTTTTAATAATATGAATTAGTTGAACTTAATAATCATATTTAAGTAATGTGGTTAAGTAAATTGTTGTCAAACTCAAATTTTGGGGTGAGAAAATTAAATTGAAAGTTTTACACGTGCCAATTTAAAAAAAAGTTAACAATGTTTGTATTTTGTTTATGCTAATTCTCTTACATGTAGTTTTTTGCGAAGAAATATTTCATTTATGTTTTAAAGTAAATGCCAGCAAAAGTAAATATTATTTTTAAATAATAATATAAAGTAATAAAAAGTAATATAAATAATTTTGATTTCTAATTTTTTATTTATATTTTCCTTCCATTACACTGCATGCTTAGAAAATTAATAAATGTTTATATTTCATGATTTTAAAATTTGTTGTTAATATAACAAATTGGTTCTGTAATTATTATTATTTAATAAACCAACGTTGCCATTTAGAGACTATATTATTTTTAAATAGGATCTAATATAAATACTTTTAACTTCTATTTGTTGTTTATATTTTGCTACTACTTAAAACAAATGTTTATATTATTAAATGATTGTAAATTTTGTTGTTAATAGGTATAACAAATTATTACTGTTATTATTATTTATTAAACCAGTCTTTGCTTAAAAACATTAAAAATAATTTTCCTACATCCAAAATAAAAAGTATTATTGCAGTGTAACAACAGAATATTAATAAAAAATGCAAAACATATATAGACATACTATCTCTAACTAACTAATGCTAAAGAATAATATTCTTTGCTAATACCAACTAATACAAATATATGGCAACAGCGCCCTTCATAATATATTTTCTGTGTAAATACTAGCACCTCAATAAAAAAAATAATGTGTCCTTATCTTTATTTGACTCCGCAAAAAATCAAAGATGCCGGCTTCTTTCATAGCATTGCCACCGACCGCTGTCGGGTTTCTAGGAAAGAAACCTACGTCACCGGACGACAACCAAAATCCAGTTTATATTTTATTAAAATCGATCCTGACGAATAAATGAATTTGATAAATGAATGAATTTTATAAATGAATGGTTTTTGCTGCCGAATTACTAGAATACAATATTTCAAGGCAGATGACGCATCTATTCGATAATTTTTATTCGAATAGTTTTCGACGAATGTTTTCTTACTAGCTATCGAATTATTTGAATGAATTGCAACTATCGAATGTTTCGATAGTATTCATTCGATAGTTCCCACTACTAGTTAAAAATATAGCTCAAAAATATTTAGGACAAAACTAAAGCAAAAATAACAGCATTCAATGTAATGACATAATGATTGACATAATGTACAAGTATAGTTTTTATTGTTTTTACTAATCTATTTTATCTAATTTTTTTTATCTATTACTATGGAGTCAGTATGGAGTACATCATAGAATTTTATTTTATCTTTATTTATTTACGCAAACTTAAAAATTGGTAGTATTGAAAGAAAGAATAAGTATGTTTTATATATTAAATTGATGAGTCGGTCTCTTAATAAAGAAAAGTTATTTATTATTATATCAATAAAATCAACAGATTGTTGAAGAGCTGTGAAAGATCTTTTAAGATTGAAAGTAAGGCAAGTGGCGATAAACGATTATTTTTCATGGAATCTCTATTATAAATTTTAATGCATTTCAAACATGAAAAATGTCTCTCAACCCAAGTACTTGTAAATGGTGTAGTAACAAACAAAACAAACAATCTGGAAGCCTCTGGAAATATATTTCCAGATTATTCTCCTTAAATTATTTTATGCTCGAAATTATCATATCTATTATTAATACCTGCAAATTATTCATTAATTTATGTTGGTCAATAACATTTTTTGTTTGTTAAATCACTATTAAATGCGTTGGAAATGTATCAATATAACAAGTTCGTTAAATCAGATGTTAAATGCGTTGGAAATTTTTTATAGGATTCTTTCAATTTCGGATCCGCAAGAGATAAATAAAAATAATTGAGACATACGAGTACCTATCTGCAAACCTTATTTGTAAATGTATAACAATGTTATCTAATATTCCATAAAATAAAATTCGCAAAGACATTTGACTTAGCCGCTTTTTTTAGCCGCAAACATATCGAATTGAAATAGCACAGAGACTTTTCTGTAATATCTGTTGTATCGTCTTCTTGCACCAAATAAAATAACGCGCTTTTTTATTTCGGATTCTTTTATTTCTGTGGCGTGTTCTGAAATACAACCTGTTATATCATTTTTAATAATGTCGGACAAGCCCGAAAAAATGTTTCCAATTTGCTTTAAACGTTTTTTGAATTTTCATATAAAAGTTTTAAATGCTACGTATAATGAATCATATGAAATATCCCCTTAACGAAATGCGATATATCTCCTTATGAAATATCCGGAATATCCCCTTAACATCTAAGCCTGCAGAGGCTCCACGACTTCATGCGAAGGCGACCGGAGATTTCGCCTAAGCTCCGCCTTAATATGACACAAATCCGACTTACGTCGCGTCGCTACCGCACGATGAGTTAGACAGAGACAGAAGACTGCCGTACGTCGTGCATCGGCTCCAATAGTAGGCGATGTAGAAATCGCCGAACAAAGGCACTCCAGCGGTCAAAATTATTTTGTTTTCTAAAGCAGCGGCACAGTCAGCGGTCAGCGTACGCCAGCGGTAGTGAATATGTTAATATACAAGACCACAAATATTAAAATAATATTGATTATTAAAACACACTTCCGTGTATTAACATTATTTTTATGTATTGGCAACATTAATAGTAAATAATGTAATGTAATAACTCGCTTAAATTCTGCCAAAATCTTAGGGTAGGCGCCGCCTACCTTGCCTACCCTGACGAGCCGACACTGAATCAGGGAAGATTTCGACAGACGATGACAAAAAAAGGCAGATAAGTTAACTATGGATGGGTTACTATAAAGCCGTCATGCGTCTTCGTTTCAAGACAATATTATTGCGATTAGCACGGCACACAGTGTGACGAAATCTAGAACAGGTAAACATTGTCATTTTTTTCGTGGTTTTGATATAGCCAGAAATGTGATAAGGGAGGGAAGGGATTCAAAATAGGTATTTTGCATAGAAAAAAATACACGTTAGAGCAAGGAGAAAGTTTTATAGTACCATTACAAGTAAGGGTAACTTCGCCGTCGAATATAAGATCATTTTTTCAAACATTTTTTTGAAACAAACCAGTAAATAAAAAAATATTGTTTAAAAATGGTAGCAGTATTTTAATAAAAATAAGAGTCCAAAAAATATATTGTAAAAAATGTACACTAAATCAAACTACTTTATACATCATTATGTGTATTGCGTTAACCAATCAAATTTAAGAAAGAAGAATCGAAAAAAAATCTTTTCTGAACAAATATACATTTTTACATATAAAAAAAATTAAAAAAAAAATTGAATATTTAATAGTAGGCAAACAAAAAAATGTAAATGAAAATATTCTATTTTTAAATCGCTAAAAATCCGCAAATGTAAAAAGTTAAATATATAGGTACATTCAGATACTTATGTAAAGAGACAGACTAAAGATATTTATTATGATAATAAATATTATAAGCAAAAGATAAACTTAATTTTTAAAATCTTCTGTTTCGATAATATGTAAAAGTTCTTTGGCTTCAGGAAACAAATCCAGCCTTCCATTTTTTGAATATTTTGGTCGCAAATGCGAAAGAAAAGGATCCGAGATATAAATTAAATTTTCTTAAGATTTAGAGACATATGGATATTTCGAAAAAAAATATTTTCTTCCAGATCGTATCCAGGTGGATATAAATTAAATATAGCAGTATAACAATAAGAAAAAGTGCTGTTTAAAATTTTTTAAATGTGAAATGTTGAAAAAGAATAATTTCTTAAAATAAAAAATATTCGTAACCCAAAAATGTTACCAGACCATTAAAAAAGATATTAAAAAATTACTAATTAATTTTACCAAGATTTGATGACTCATAGATACTTTAACATTCAACCACTATAGCCTTCTTACTATAAAAAGAAGGAAAAAATCTTTAGCATAGTAAGCTCCTGGAGTGTCCTCTTAACATTCATGTAAAAGAAATTCAAAATTCGGTTGTTGATTTATTCGCTAATGTCCAGCATTTCTCAATTTCATCACACTGTGCGGCAGGGAGAATACCAAAATCAACTGCTTCGCGTTCACTTTGAAAGGGACTTACCAAAGTTTTCACTAAACTTCTGTAATCGGCTACGTTATAATTATTCGATGGCTGAATTCCAAATCTCGATTTGGTTTCTTTTTCCGCCACCGGAATGGTCGCTATATTATCGGCATTATCTGGAGGCTCCGTTTTAATCTCCACTCCGGTAGATGGAGCAGGCTGCGACGTTGTCTGTTCCTGCTTCTTTTGTTCGTTGCGACTTGTTAAGATAGGCAGCTGAATTTTAGCAATGGTCTTAAACTTAAGAACGAATACTTCCAACATTCTCATAAGCACTTCTCGACCTTCACTACTAAAATGGTAAGTAACTATTGATTAAAGGCAAAAATATTCTCAACACAAATCTCTCGTTTCAACGCGTTTGCGTTTTTGACACCAGTGACTTATTTTACGCGGTTTTATTAATACCATATCAGATATGAAAGGTATACCGGGTGTTTTTCAAAAGTGACTCACCTCTACCTTTTTTATTCTTTCAGATAAAAACGAGACTTGGTATGTATGTATACCATGCTGCCAACTCTTCCTTTTGGGTCGGTATTTACATGCATGCAAGTAAATCGCATAGGGATCTTATTAAGTCGGAGTGAGAGGAATGCGACGGTGTGCTGTTGCGGCGTTGCGACATTTCTCCGGTACACCTTTCCCTATCAAGTGAAGTAAAATCACGATAGCAAACCGCTTATTTTTAAAAGACTTTTTTTCGAAAAGATAACTAGATAAAATCAGTAGATATATTTCTGAGCATCTTCAATGGAATTATAAGGATATCGTTAAGGTGTCCATTTTTTTTGTAACGAGAAACGTCAGTAATCGCGGTGATTTAAAAACTCAGCTTTTTAACACATAATACGCGATAAAAAAAATCACTTTATATATCTAGAGTGTCGTGGCTGTATATATTTCTGGCCAAAGCTCCTTGATTAAAAATTAATGGTTTTTAACACAGCCACTCTACTCTATTTGATCTTCCTCTTAATTTAATCTACTACATAATATGTTGCCATATTATCAAAATATGTTTTTAAACCAAAATTTAAAAAAAAAATATACAAATATAAGTTAAATAATACAGTATTTTTTTTGTTACTGAAGCCGAAATATTTACCACGCCGAAAATATTTGCACTTATTTAAGACTCACTCTGTATATTTTGTTTAATAAAAAGTTTGTTTTAATATACACGGCGTTTTCAAGGAACGTAACCCACGCGTCAAACGAGATACTCCTGAAATAGAATTCTACAGAATAATTTACCTGTTTTCCTTTTCTGATTGTGTTCTAATACATTCCACCAAATTTAACAGCAATTTACAGGACATGGTTTGTATGGTAGTGGCAAGACTGTCGTCGTGTACATTCTTACTAAATAAATGCACAGCTCTAGTTAAATCGGCAAGGGGCAATTCCTGCCGGACGTGATGAACTAGATCGGCTAGAGTAGAATACGCTAGAGGTCGCAGTGACTCGTGGGTAGTCCAACCGCGACCCAACAGGACATCTTCGTCAAACAGTCGTTCCATATGAGGTACGAATTCTAAAAAGAAATATAAAAAAGTAACACTAACTAAACTGCCTGCCAAAAAAAATTGTATAGCCTAAAAGTCAAATTTAGTGATTACCACAGCCACTGTGACATAAAGAAAAGACATGTGGCTATCTATTTCAAAAATTAAATTGTTCAAATGTCATATAATAATGGCGGTAGCTGTCATGGAATTGAGCGATTAAAAAATTATCATAAATCATTTATACGCTTTAAAACTAAATCTTAAATAACTTAAAAACAATTAATTTTTAGTACAGGAACATGTATAGTCAAAAAGTCGAATGGAAAAGCCTTTTCCCTAGTGAAATAAAAAAAGTGGGTTTCGATTTGAAAAAAAAATGATTTATGATAATTTTTTAATCGCTCAGTTCCATGACAGCTGCGGTCATTATTGTATGATATTCGAACAATTTAATTTTTGAAATAGATAGCCACATGTCTTCTCTTTATGACACAGTGGCTGTGGTAATCACTAAATTTGACGTTTAGGCTATACACATATTTCTGACAGGCAGTTTGAATATTTTTTTTCTCAAAAACGGTTAACGTTAGATATAGAGTGTTTAATATCAAAATTCATAAAATTTTACGGAGAATTTAAGTATATAATAATAGCTCCCGTATATAGCGTTTAACGCCTTGGGAGTAGCAAGGTACAGCTTGCTATACTAGAGCCGTTCGGTATACACGGAAGGTAATGTGGCTAGCACTACGCTTCAACCGCCTATTATTACCTCAGGATTGTGAATCCCAAGTACTCATTTAAGGCTGAGTCGACCTAGGTACCCAAACTATTTTTATTTTAATAAAATAGTCGGCTGATTTAATGCCGGGTGTGGGAATCGAACCCACACCTTGAGATTGGTAGACGAGAGCCTGTACCTCTACGCCACCGGGCACCTGAGAATTTAAGTATGTAATAAAAAATGGGGGCGCCCATTTAATCAAATACGTTTAAATAAAATATACGACGGCCTCCCCATAAGAGCAATGAGAGGATTTACGTCCCAGTATTGAAGGAGGACAGAAAATCGAGTCGAATGTTCAAGACATAGGTTCATCCTTGTTTAGTCAAACCTCCTACAAACCAAGGATAGACTTATGTAGGAAATGCATTGAAATTCTATAGCCATCCTTCAATATCGGGACAGGAATTTAAGCGGTACCCTCCGTATACTTTATTTTAAACGTATTTGCATTTAATATAACTTTAATAAGTTGCTGTCAACTTGCGGTATTTCCGGAAGTACCACCATATTGAAAATATTTTTAATTGATAGATTTCGTTGTAACACAATGATGTGCAAAAAATCTCCAATTTCGTACATCCAATTCAATAGTGAGAAATCAATGAGTATACGCTTTGACCAGTTAATAACATTAAACATTTTTAAAGGTAAAAAAGTTTCAATGAGCATTAAAGCTTACACAATTGTAACTAACTAGAGAAAAAAGCCAGTGGCGCCCATGTTTTTTTTAGAAATATATTCCAGTGATAACCCATATATGCACGTCTCTGGTGAATATTTCGACACATTTTAGCATTAAAATATGTCGAATGTTTTATTAAAGTAACTTTTACCCTCAAAATATCATTCGTGTCGCTAACAGCACTTGGAAGGAACCGATAATAAATTGAAAAAGGAAGTCGACTTTAACACACTGTATCTAGGAAAGAAAACAAAATCGGGCCTATCTATACTAATATATAAAATCCTTAAGTGACTGACATACTGATTAATCACGATCCTGCTCAAACCACTCAACGTAAGAAGCTCAATTTTGGCATACAGGTTGATTCTAGGTAGAGGTTCGATAAGAAGGGATTTTTCGAAATTCCAGTTCCAAGAGGGTGAAACCACCCCTCAAATATTACAATATCAACGGTCGAGTTTCCGAAAAAACGCTTAAACACGTATATTTTATTTTGTTTTTTTTACATATTTTAAGATTTTTTAAAAATGTATACAGGGTGTTTCGAAAAATCTGGTCATTGATTAATCACGATCGTGCTTAAAACGCTTGACGTAAAAAGCTGATTTTTGGAAAAAAGATTGACTTTAGGGTGTAGAGGTTCGATAAGAAGGGATTTTTCGAAACTGGAATTCGAAGGGGGTGAAACTATCCCTCAAATATAAAAATATTTTTTATTTAAAAACCGGTGAGTTTTTCAGAAAAACTCTTAAACACGTATATTTTATTTTGTTGTTTTACATATTTTAAGATTTTTTATAAATTTATACAGGGTGTTTCATATATTCAAATATGACCATTGAGTAATCACGATTCTGCTTATACTGCTTGACGTTTAAAGCTGATTTTTGGCAAACGGATTGACTGTGGGGTGTAGAGGTTCGATAAGGAGGGGTTTCTCGAATCTCAAATTCCAAAAGGGTGAAAACGCCCCTCAAATATTACAATATTTGTTAATTAAAAACGGTTAGTCTTTCGGGAAAACGCTTGGACAAGCATAATTTATTTAGTTTTTTACATATTTTGAAATTTTTTAAAAAATTATACAGGGTGTTCCAAAAAGTTGGGTAATTTCTTAACCACGATTCTGCTTAAACTGCTAGACGTAAAAATCTTATTTTTGGCAAACGGATTTTTCGAAACTCAAATTCCAACAAGATGAAACTACCTCTCAAATATTACCAATTCCAATTTTTTTTTATAAAATTTTGAGATTTTTCAATATTTTATCCAGTTTGTATGTTAATGGAAATTCTTGCTTTGCTTTATCATCACCATTACAAATGATTAATTCGACGCGAACGAAGTCGCTGGTACAGGCTAGTGTTAATATAAAAATAGACCTTATTTTTACGTGCGGAATACCCGCACGTTTTTTAAACACCCTGTATAATTTAGAAATAAAAACCTACCGTTTCTCAACTCCGTAGCCAAGATATGTCTGGCGGCTATAAGCAGTTCCCTCCTTAAATGAGCCACTTCCATTGGACACAGTGTTAACAAACCTAACATGCCCTGGACCATCATTTTTGAATGGCTCTTTACCACCGGTTGATATATTTTAATGATATAGGCTAGAAAGCTGAGCGTTTTTATTTGAGCTCCCATAAAATCAACGAAAATCTCTTTGTTGAACGTGTCCATCTGGCGCTGTTCTAAAGTAGGTTGTAAAGTTATGGTATCCATTATTAATGGGATGAAATCGCTAACATCTTGCTCCACATTCTGTTTGTATAGCTGGTACATCAGAACAACTATTATAGGTAGTTCTTGAAGCACTTTTAAGGATAAAACAGCTTTTGGAATTAGGTAATACTAAAATCGTACAAATATAAATAATATTAGAACAAAGAGACGGTAATTATTTCCTGTACTATGGGCTGGCAAAGGTTAGTTTTGGGCCTAGATATCCATATGTAAGAAGAGTACAATGCGATTATAATATACTGAACAAAGAGACAACAGTAAAAACGTTGCCAAACGTATGAAATAAACCAAGAAACTGTGCACATTGTTAAGAGACGTGGAAGGGGATACAGCAGATTCGTCGCGGTCGACTCAATCAGTACTTAAAATTCTAGGGAAGGAACATAATGCGTTTAGCTTCACGATTTAATTACGTCTAGTAATATTTTATTTGTTTATTTATTAACGAGTCGTTGTAATTTTCCCTATAGCTTATAAATTTTTAAGTGCAAGTTAGAAACGCTAGCAACTTTTGTGAAAAATAAGTGAAATTGAGTTGGTGTTCGACAGTGGTCGCGCTATTAGAACTCTGAATTCAAAAAATCGATATCTCGAAATCCGTTAGAAATAATTGATTGTAGTTTTTTTTTCAAAAAGTTTCTTAATATTTTTCTGCTATATTTTCTTCGCAGACAGAATTCTGAAATGAAGAATGTGAAAATCTTTATAAATAAAAAAGTAACACAATAATTGCTGAAAATTGCTATACACTAAAAGTAAATGGATGTTTTTTTTTAATTCTGAATGGAAAAAAGCCCATCAAATTTTTCTTATTTAAACATCTTGTAAAATATCCAAACTTCAAAATAAAAAAAGTTTCAATATCTAAAGTGGTTCTTGAGTTATCGCGTGTTATGTGTTAAAAAGTTGAGTTTTTAAATTATCGCGATTACTGACGTTTTATCATTATAAAAAAAATCCTTATAATTCCATTTCAGAAGCTCAGAAACATATTTAATGATTTTATCTAGTTATCTGTTCGAAAAAGTCTTTTAAAAAATGCGGTTTACGATCGTGATTTTACTTTACTTGATAGGGAAAGGCGTACCGGCGAAATGTGGCAACGCCGCAACAGCACAGCGACGCATTTCTCTCATTCCGACTTAAAAAGATCCCTATGCGATTTATTTCCACACATGTAAATACCGACCCAAAAGTAAGCGTTGCCAGCACGGTATAGTTTTCTGCTATTTTGTATTTTTTGAAGAAAATAAATATATTTAAAGTAGATCGTATTGAAGGGAGGAAGAGTTAATCACATCGACCTTATAGATCTATTGTGTGACTCTCGGGGCTTTGACAAAAGCCAGTACTGTGATGGTTTGAAATTTTGGAAAAGTATAAACGGGATTAACCATTTTCGAACAAGCAAAAATTTTAATGAAGAATGCATTTTTCTCAAAATGTCAATAATAAAAAAGTTTTCCCTCTTGTAAAGACAATCCGGGGACAGATTGTATGTTTAAAAACAAATGTAAAATAGCAAAAAACCGTATTGAAAATAATAACCTAAAAAAATAAACTTACTGCTATTGCTGTACCATCTTCATTTCTTTCCTGGGTCTGTATTCTAGTTACCGTAAAAGTTTCATTTAAAAGTTCGTTAATATTTACTTTGCTCAAATCTTCCACCTTGATTTGACTTTTTGGTTCGAAAATTTTCGGCATATGATTAGGCAAATTTAGATAAATCGACTTAACGAAATGTAAAAATCTGGAAAAAAATCTGGTAAATTTTTTAATTTTGTTTGAAACTGTTTGTTTAATTGTTGTGTTATGTATGATTGTTGTGTATGTATGTATATATGTACTGTTCAATTCGTGAGGTTTGGAACTTTCGTCACAGATTGTCATTCTCTCTCTTATCCATGTTTATCACATGAAATGGAAATTTTGTGTCAAAAACGTAAGTCCATTATATTGATTACATCGTACGATTATTTTATTCTTTTTATATACTGATCACATGCTGATCACTATTATTACGGATAAAATATTTACGTCCTTGTCCGATAAGCACGAATAGAAAAGGACAAACATCGTGTTTGTATTACCCGCCGAAATTGAACAATACGGAACGCCGACTGTCAAAGTTGTCGTTAAATTTTAACGGCTCCGATAGTTTCCCGTAAATTTTTCAAAGAGGATTTTTATCACTTTTGATATTTTTGTGGGAGATTTTCTGTGTTTACTGAGTTATTTGTGATTTAATTTGTGTTTAAAATGCCGTCCCGTTTTAGTGAAAACGAACAACGGCTCATATTAAAAGTTATCCAGTATTTCAAACTCGAAAAAAATGCTGGAAACCCATTTTGCCTGTGTCGCTGTTTACGATGTAATTGGACAACTATCAAGTTAATATTTTTTAACTAAATCGAAAATATTCACGTGTTTTATAGAGAGCATCGGAGGCTTTAGGAATTTCACGCACGACTGTGCAAAGAATCAGTTCTAGAGGAATCGTGAAAGATGAAGAACAAAAAGCAGCAACAAGTCACAGAATTGCTTTGTCCCGTGGAATTCCTGCTTATAAGATACATGAACATACAATTAGAACACGTATTTATTCAATGTATGCTGCAGGTAGGCTACAATAAATTTATTATTGTTTAATATTATATGTATCTAATTTTTCACTGTATGGGATTATATAGGGGAACATATTACATTACAAACTTTGCAAGCAAACCTTCAAAACATTGATGATGTTCAGTTGTCTCTGACTATGTTGGGGAAAGGACTTAAATATTTGCAGTTTAGATGGCAAAGTTGCAAGCATTCTAACAGGAAGTATTTAATGGAGCAGCCATATATTGCACAGAAGAGACTGCAATTTTTACGACAATATAAAGAAAATCAAATCTCTGATTGTTCTTTCAGACCAGTATTTCTTGATGAAACCTGGATTTACAGTAAGGGTGGATTTAGAAAGAGCTGGCAAGATGGCAGTCTACAAACAGTTCGTAAAACATCTGGAGAAGGAGTAAGGTACATGTTTTTTACATATTCATTGGTTCACTTATAGGTCAGTTAGAAGGGAACAAATAGAGATACAAACAATAATATATGATAACTGTTAAGTTGTTTCTAGTAAGTAACATATGAGCCATGCACTGCACAACTCAGTTAACTCCACTTTTAAAAATTTTTAAATTTAAGTGTAAAACCAATTGTAATATTCAAACAGTTTTCCAAAAAATAGACAAATAGACAAATAATAACCTCTGATGTTTGGAAAATGTTAAGTTATTAATATACCAACTGGATTTACACTTAAATTTAAAATTTTTCAAAATGTATTGTTCATCACTTAGACAAGGAAAGGGGGGGACGGGCATTACCAGTAGAAATTTTGTGATGGAAAATCGCTAGGCTCCATGCCAAGGCCGTTTGTGAAAAGTGATTCCTAGTTCTTTCTCTCATTACAGATCTTAGAATTGTAAGCACAACAAAACACCATACTTAAATAATAATTATTTCAAGTCTTTAAAAAGCTTTTTACAGCACAAAATACAAAAAAACACACAATTTTTAGGAGCCAATCACAAAATTTGATATTGGCCGTAGATGTCGATTACGCGTCCCCTCTCTTTGCTTGTCTAAGGTGCATGAGCAGTAAACAGCTGATATAACGATAATGTTTCTAACCTAAAGAGTGAATGCAAAGAAAAACATAAAACGTTACATCTGCATAGCAACAAGTGTGCACCAATAAATGCATGGGATTATATAGATTACATTGTAGTTTAACTGTAAAGAAATGTACCTTGTACTTCATTTTTGGGTATGTATGATAGTGATTTTTTATTATTGCATGCTGGGTCAGAAGATGGATTTGTGGAGAATGCTAGCTTAGTTTTCAAATCAGGCACTAAATCGGGTGACTACCATGATTCAATGAACTCGGCAAATTTTGAAAAGTGGTTTGAAGAACAATTAATTCAAAATTTAGGTGATAATTCACAATAAGCTCTTAGGAATTATATTATGATTTTTTTTAAAATTATATTATGTTTAATGGGAAAATCTAATATTGTTAATCTAAAATTTAGATGAACCATCTCTGATTATAATGGATAATGCTCCATACCACAGTACCCTTTTCGAGAGAACTCCAAATCAGAGTTGGAGTAAGGAATCCCTGATTAATTTCTTGCAAGAAAAGGGAATCCAATCACCACCTCTGGCAATGAAAGATCAGGTTTGGAATATTGTCAAGCAGAATGTTGCACCTAAGAAATACAAGTAAGTCAACAAACAGTCTTATTACTTTGACATGAATGCAATTGTATATGCGATATGTTGATTTAACATTATAACTTTATTCCATTGCATTTATTTGGCAGACTGGACGAATTAGCCAATGAGAAAGGACATCGTGTGTTGAGACTTCCTCCATATCATTGTCAGTACAATCCCATCGAAATGGTATGGTCAGAATGCAAGCGCTACTATGATGCCAAGATTAGTGCCATTCATCCTGTTACAAGTGATGCAGTATTAGGTCTTTGGAAAGAAGCACTTGAGAAGGTAGATTACATGTGGTTTAGATTATTTTATATTAAAAGTTTTATTTTAGGTTACACCAGAGAAATGGAAGAATTATATCAGACATACCAATAGCATAATCGATAAAGCCTGGGCCCAAGAACAACTGATTGATGCCTCCGATATTCTACCTGTAATTATCGACACGAATGATTCCGATTCAGATGAGGACAATTATTTAACTGAGGGAGAAGAAAGTGTGTAGTGTTTAGTGTCTAGTATTATTTTTCATACATATTGTTTTATGTTGTACAGTGTGAGTCAGTGACAGAGTAAAGAGTAAATTTAATTAGTAAATTAATTTTAAATATAGAGGGGACTCCAAAAAGTGAGGCAGATATATATTATAAATAATGTTATATACCTAGAACTAATAGTTTTCTTAATATTTATTTAAAAAAATGTGTTATGCCAGCACCGACATGGTAGTGGCATTGTGTAAAAACTTTTCTATGCTAATCACTGGTATGAAAGTATTTACATATTGCCACTACCATGCCAGTGCTGGCATACCAGTTAAATTGGCGATAGCTACAGTATATAATAAATCAACAATCAATCTTTATATACAAAGGTTATAGAATTTTGGGCAGAATCTAAATATAAAATAAAAAATTATTGTATTGGGTGTTACATTAAAAAAATATTATATCTGCCACACTTTTTGGAGTCCCCTCTTATTTAAAATTAATTTTAAATTGTGTACCTGATAGCACAGGATCAGGTTGCAGGATTATTAAGCTCATAATGTAATTAAAATATAATTTTTATATATATTTGTGAATAGGGTAATACACTTTTAACGGGATGCCAATCAAAAAGTGGCCACAAATAGGGGTTGCCACAGTTCGAAGTCGTTCCTACTACTTTATCCGGGTCCGGCAACAGTGAGTCAGGCATCTGTTGCTCCTATAATAAAAAAAATTGTATGAATGCAAACTGAAAGTATGTATTAGGAAGTATTTCATGAAAATATTTTAACTTCTACAGGGTGGGTCAAAAAAGTAAGCGAATCGGAATGATTTTTTTAAATGGAACACCACATATGTTATTGCATTTTTGGCTTCTTTTCTGATCACTTTACATAATCCTAAGATATAATTAAATATGTTTTATTAGTTTCAGAACTATTAGGTACTAAATAAATAGATAAAAATACTTCAGGCTTTTATAACACAAAATATTAAAAGTACTTTTTTAAAATACAAGAAATGTCAGGTACTACTTTGCTATAAATATCGTAATCTTAAACCATACAGGGTGTTCAAAATCCTATGCTAAACTTTCTAAAATATAAAATAGTTGTTCTTCCTTTTTAATGGAACACTCTGTATATTATGTGTTGTTGATGAGGAATTAAAAAATGCACATTTTTTGTATTTAAAGTATTTAAAATCTTTAGCGGTTCTATTTAAAATAAAGCAAAAGAAAAACTGTTTTATATTTTAGAAAGTTTGGCATAGAATTTTTAACACCCTGTATGATTTAAGATTACGATATTTATAACAAATAAAGTAAAGAATAAATATAGTAAACACCTAATATAGTTTTGATTTCAGGACATTTCTTGTATTTAAAAAAGAAAGGCTGAAATATTTTTTTTTTTATTTATTTAGCAATTGTTCTTGAAACTAACAAAACATATTTAATAATATCTTAGGATTATGTAAAGTGATCAGAAAGGAAGCCAAAAATGCAATAAAAATAATCCCAATTCACTCAATTTTTGGAGCCACCCCGTAGAAGTTAAACTATTTTCGACAAATACATCCTAATATATACTTTCAGTTTGCACTCATATAACATTTCTAAGTTGCGGCCATTTTTCATTGGCCCCTGTTAAAAGTGTATTCACCTATTCATAAATATATTTAAAAATTAGGATTTGATTATCTACATGATGAACGTAATAATCCTGCAGCCAATCTTAGACTATGATCATTCTCTAAAATTATTCAATTTAATTTTTTTTTTGTTAGTCTCGAAACAAATGAGATAATGGACTTTATCGTTGACACACCCTGTATCTTAAGATTTATATATTAATATAATATATATTTACTATAATGTCTAGTGGTATATTTTTGTACTGTATATATTATGTTATGTATTATGGAGTCATATTCTTGTATTGTCTGTTGTATTTTTTTTGTACTTATGAGGTTTTATTGTACATTTGGGAGTTTTTTCAGAAATATATAATTCTATATTCTGTTTTCTCTCATTTCCAAGAGTTTTTTGCATATCCCGAATATCTGGCTGACATTATGTTATATTGCCAACACATCTATTTTTTGATCTTAGCTTTTATCTTCACTACACTTTATCTAAATACAGTAAACATAATTTTAATATGTAGTGTTTCAAATTTTAGTAGAATCTAATTTTTAGACATAGAATAAATTTTTAGTAGAATGATTGTAAAGAACAATGATGAACATGATTTTTAATCATTTCTTTTATTATTAACTATTAACTTATTAATACTTTTCTTGTGGTTCTAGAAAACTTTTTCAGAATAAATCTGTAGTTCTTTTCATAAAATTAATAACATTTTTTTATTTATAAACTAAAATAAATATTTACAGCTTACATTGTAGATATAGTGCAAAAGCCAAATTTAACGTTAACGGTGTAACGCTAACATGAATACAATAGCTCCCTACTAATAGCGATAGCACCTTAAATGTTTACATCTATGGATCAACTCAGGAAATACGTGAAAACCAATATGGCGCCGAAAAAGATGACGAAAGTGCCTAAGTTCCCGAATTGAAATATATGTAATTGTTGTGTTGTGATCTTTGAATAAAAAGATTAAAGAAGGAGTATAATGGCTATATATGTATTCATGCATAGTAGACGGACAATGTGCCCTAGGGTGGGGATCCTTGACAGTTCTGTTTGACAATTCATTTGACACATTTGAATTTGATTTGAAATTTTGTGGATTTGTCAGTCTTTAGTGAGCTTATTTTATGGTATTTACTAGTTATTCTAGTACTAATAGTTGTTTAAAGGTAGTAAATTTAGAAAGAAATTGTGGCAGAACTTAAATTAACAGTGACACACTATTGCGATTTATCGAAAAAGACTAAAATAGTTGGTTGTGTAGCGGGCGGTAGATCTCGTTCAAAAAGCGAGGAAAATAATGGAATAACTTTTCGCTAGTGACTATACAGGGTGCTACAAATTCGAGGTACGAGAATTGGTATCTCGGAAACCGTAATAGATACGAAAATGGTTAAATTGGGGCTAAGTTGCGCCTTGGGATGTTCACCAAGATGCTATCAAAAAAGTTTTTAAAATTTCAAGGATTGCTGAGTTTTTTGGAAAAAACGAATTTTTTTGAAAATCAATTTTATTTTTTCCTGTCGTTACTTTTTAGAAAATCAAAAAACTTATTACATATTCTCATAGCCACTTTATTAGGGCTATCTGACAGTATTTTTAGATTTTCAAATTAGCTGATAATTTGTGAGATAAAGAGGCCGACTTCATTTTTTTAAATACGGACCTGCATTTTTTATTTCAGTTTTTGAAAGAACTCGGTCTCCTGAGTACAACGATATGCCACACTTTATATTTTGTTTTGTTTTGGGTACCTTAACAACAACAAAACTATTTAATTATTATTTAAAATATTTTCAAGTCCGACCCTGGTTTCTTAAAATATTTAATCTGATTATATTCATTTCAACAGTATTGATCAGCGCTAATTAAAATTGAATTTGGAATCGAGCCAATTGAAAGATTCAAATAAATAATATTCAGCTCAGCACTTTAAAGATATTACTAGCGTGTACCAGCGACTTCTTTCGCGTCGAATTAATCATTTGTAACGGTGATGATAAAGCAAAACAAGAATTTCCATTAACATACAAACTGGATAAAATTTTCTCACATTTATGTCAGCATGAGAAAAAAACAATATGGCGATATTATTATATAACTTGGTAATATTTGAGGGGTAGCTTCAACTCGTTGGAATTTGACTTTCGAAAAATCCGTTTGCCAAAAATAAGCTTTTTACGTCAAGCAGTTTAAGCAGAATCGTGGTTAAGAAATTACCCAACTTTGCATAACACCCTGTATCTCTGTATCTCACAAATTATCAGCTAATTTGAAAATCTAAAAATACTATCAGATAGCTCTAATAAAGTGGCTATGAAAATGTGCAATTAGTTTTTTGATTTTCTAAAAACTAACGACAGGACAGACAAAAAAATCCGTTTTTCCAGAAAACTCAGTAATCCTTGAAATTTTTAAAGCTTTTTTGATGGCATTTTGGTGGACATGACGACCAATGCTCGTACCTCGAATTTGTAGCACCGTGTATATACTCTGTTTTTTTTCTCAGGTAAGATTTCGACAGACGATAACAGAAGAAAAGCAGATGACGTCCCATACCAATCTATTTATTTTACTGAAAAAAGTTTCTAATATTTTTTAAGTTAACTATGGATAGGGTTAAATATAAATCCGTTTGTTTTTAACCAGTTTTATTGGTTTATTTCAACAAGAACAGATCATATTTCAATTTTATTGGTTTGACGGAACGATGAACGACAAACGGGCGCCGATGCGTATGAACCGCCTTTAGATTTTTGAGGCTTGTCAAAGTCTTGCCAAATTATAGGTTATAATTTTGTGTCAACTTATGTCAAATATCCTGCGTTTTGGAAGATAATGCATTTTGATTCGTATTACTACGTGTGTTTTGTGTCCTTTGAAGTCAAGTGGAGGAAAAATCGAGGGAAAATTAACTGTAGACCCAGAGCACAGTTTATAGTTAATACTCGCTGCCCAGGCAGAAAGTCTTATACACCAATAAAGTTACTATCAATAAAGTTTGTTACCATCTCGTCGTAGATAAGTGCATCTCGTATATGGTACAAGGATCGTACTAAACATATACTAAAAACTGGAGTAGTTGTAAAATTCACACGATAGGTTAATAATGGATTTTAGTACTGCAGAAAAATAATGTCAAAAGGTACTGGTTGAAAAAAATTAAGATTAAAGTTAATTAATCAACCTTTATGGTATAAAATTTGATAAGTGGTATTATTAATAAAATAGTTTTATCTATGTTGTTTTATTTATTCCTGTGGAATATTACAAATTTGTATTTGTACATAAGTTATATTGATAAATATAATAATAAAAGCGGGAAGTTTCTTGAAGCTTGAAAGTAAGAAATAGTTCTTTTTTATATCTTTTTTGGTATGTGGTGTTTTGTTCTTTGTGTTTTAGTAACACGTACCGTTTTTTAAATAAAATCACTCGATTACATTTTTTCAGTTTTATACAGTTTTTTTACAATATTTTGAAGTAATCTTGTCAGTCAGTCAGTCAGACTTGTCAGTCAAATTTTAAATATATTAATTTCCTGCAATGCGTTCCAATTGTACCAACTTATTTCTTTGTAAAATAAAATAAACTACTTTGAAATTAAAATGACAGACACATCTATCACTGTCAAGGATCTTGTTGGACAGACTATAATATATGTACATACGTGTAGTAAACCGATCACTTATAAAATTCATTTAAAATTAACTAATTATATATTTTTTCTTTTATTTACTACTTCTCCAAGAATAGATGTCAAATAATTTAGATATGTCAATTTGACTTATCTGCTTCAATAGCGTATCGGATTTTTGTGTTATAACTTATCTATTTTTATAAGAATTATAAAACTTTTATTTTTTATTTTTATTATTTATTAAACGAATATTTTATTAAACGTAAAATAAAACAACAAATTATATTATATTATTACATCATATTTTTACACGGGTTGAATAAAATTAGAACGGCACTGATAAACCGGAATTTAAGTCGGCCATTTTAGGAGCCCGTCGCGTTCGATCTAAGATTTTTTATATGCTCCTTCCTTAATCTTTTTATTCAAAGGTTGCCATAGTTTAAAATCATACGATTAGAAGAAAATCATATTTTAAATTAATAAACTACTTACTTTTGAATTGCAGAGCTAAATGCCGGTTTGTATTGTTTATGTAACTCTATAATAATTTTTAAACAAATTAATACATTTTCTTCATTATCGATCTCTAGAAGTTTCAACATTAGATTTAAAATTGATGTCACGTACGGTTCTAGATGCTCGTTTGTAGGTAGACGATACAGCATTTCAAGTATTAATTTTCTAACCTAAAAAACATCAGTAAAATGTTTAAATTCATTCATATTTATACACGGTGTCTCATATAAGAATGCACGCTACAGGGGCCTCGTAAACCAAAAGAGAAACAAAGTTGATTCAATTAGAGGATGGATGATTTAAAAAAATAATGTTGATGATGGTAGTCCACACATCAACTTGTAGAGCAGCAAAGTAATGGGAATGTGAAATTTGTATTTTCATATATTTTTTTTCAATATATTTCAATTTTATTTTTATTAAAAGCAACACGTGCAAAATGTTCAGGTGCTAAAAACGATATTGCTAGCCCATTTGTTTATAAAAGGAAAACGAAAACTATATATTTAAATCTTTGTAAAAGTGTATACAAATTAAATATACCACCATTATTTGCGCCCAAACTTTTATTAATTACATACTTAATTGTGTTAGTTATTAACTTATTCTAAATAAAGATAGATTTGAATCAGAAATCAATATAATAAGTTATGAATATGAACGTCTCTGTTGTTATAAATAAGCATTCGTCAAAAATTAAATAAAATTTATAAGGTGTTACTTTTACCACACTATCTAATACACTTACAAAATTCAGTTTTTTAGTATTTGGAGCAATTTTATGGATCAACGCAGACTGTCAATTAATGTAGTTCGAATACTAGGCTCATATTAATTGGTCCTCTTTTATAAATATTAAAACAGTTTTTTTAATTTTTTAATGAACTAACCGAACTGTATCGACAATATTAGTATCTGTACTCTTTGAAAATTTGTTACATCATTAAAAATAATCTAAAATATCAATACCTCATGGGTATATTGATAAATAAGGTCTAAATTATAAGAAAATACATTTTATACGAAAACTCGAAGAGCTAGGAAAAAATGGTACAATACAATTTGATAGACAATTAAATTGTGTATCTGATTCTCGTAAAATATAGAGGGTGTTCCATTTAAATTAAATAAGTTATTGTCGTTTAAAGCTAGTAATAATTTAAAATAAATTCTTAGACACTCTGTATCAGGTAGTATAATTTTTATTATTGCAACAAAAATTTTAGTAAATAAAAAAACTTCAGTACAATATTTGGTTTTAAAAACTTAAGCCTAGAGAAATAAAGCATTAAATTTGTTACTGAAAAAATGGTACAATACAATTTGATAGACAATTAAATTGTGTATCTGATTCTCGTAAAATATAGAGGGTGTTCCATTTAAATTAAATAAGTTATTGTCGTTTAAAGCTAGTAATAATTTAAAATAAATTCTTAGACACTCTGTATCAGGTAGTATAATTTTTATTATTGCAACAAAAATTTTAGTAAATAAAAAAACTTCAGTACAATATTTGGTTTTAAAAACTTAAGCCTAGAGAAATAAAGCATTAAATTTGTTACTGAAAAAATGGTACAATACAATTTGATAGACAATTAAATTGTGTATCTGATTCTCGTAAAATATAGATGGTGTTCCATTTAAATTAAACAAGTTATTGCCGTTTAAAGCTAGTAATAATTTAAAATAAATTCTTAGACCCTCCTGTATAATTTTTATTATTGCAACAAAAAATTTAGTAAATAAAAAAACTTCAGTACAATATTTGGTTTTAAAAGCTTAAGCCTAGAGAAATAAAGCATTAAAATTGTTATTGTATTTTCACAAAAACGTAAATATTTGAAAAACGGTAAGATTAAAGTGCGGTAAATCTTAATCAAATTTACCTTTATTATAATCGTAGAAACTAAAAATGTAATAATATACAGGGTATTTTATTTAAAAAAATACAACTTTGTGGTAATCACTTGGCTACAGTAGTCCGTGTCTAATGAGGTGAATAACCCTGTATATAATACTTACTTGGTGTATGTTATATTCTGCTATAAAATGAGGCTGCCCTTCTTGCAAAATCTTTATGAATGTCTCTACAGCGTGTTTCAAAAACGTGGGATAACGGGTCGAATTTAAAATCAGCTAAAAAATTATATTAACCATTAAAATATCATAGTCGTATTAAAAATATTCTCAATAATCCAGTAAAATTGTATCGCCGTAGAGAGAGTGAAAAAAAAATTACGGGCAAGCTGATTTTTTCAGAGTTTGTCAGCGACTGTCTTCTGAGTGTAAAATTAACAAAATCGGTAATTTTCCCCTTGCGGTTTTTGAGCAATAGGGGTGGTTTTTTTAAAACTGTACTACAACAATATAATTAGACGCAAATTGTATATAAGAACATTCTCTATAAGTTCGCCTAATGATTTTTTTTTATAAGTTTATTATTTCCGGGCTTAGCGGCCGTTTCATGAGCCCTTTGGGGTGGTTTTCAAAAAGTTTGTTTTACAGCAAATTGACCCGTATGAAAGTTGTTCACAATAAATGGACAAGCAACTTTTCCACATGAATTATTTTTGTACCTTGATTATTTTTGGAGATAGCGTCCAGTTCATGAACAAATTAGGGTGGTTTTCAATGTTACTCTTTTTTCAGCAAATTCACCCTAGGAAACTCGTTCAAAATAAGAGTACATATACCTTTGCCTTTTTTTGTAACTTGACTATTTTTGGAGATAGCGCCCAGATCATGAACAAGTGGTGGTAGCTTTAAATGTCTTTTTTTCAGGAAATTCACAAGTGCTATTGGAAAATGGATTCGTGTTTTATTTTCAAGAAATTATTGAATGTTGCTGAAATTGTGGACGTTCAGAGAAAAGGACTGGCAACTTTTTGGGGAAATAAATACATATCATAGGGAAGTTTGTATTTAATTTTAATATGAACACCTTTAAGTTGGTAAATTTGTAGAACTAAACAAAAATTATCAAACTACTCCAATTTGTTCAAGAACTGGGCGCTATCTCCAAAAATAATGAAGCTACAAAAAAAATCATGAAGAAAAGTTGCTTGTCCATTTATTATGAACAACTTTCATACGGGTCAATTTGCTGTAAAACAAACTTTTTGAAAACCACCCCAAAGAGCTCATGAGAAGTCCGGAAATAATAAACTTATAAAAAAATCATTAGGCGAACTTATAGAGAATGTTCTTATGTACAATTTGCGTCTAATTATTTTGTTGTAGTAGTTTTAAAAAAACCACCCCTATTATTTATTTATTTTACATTCAGAAGACAGTCGCTGACAAACTCTGAAAAAATCAGCTTGCTCGTAATTTTTTTTCAAATTACAATTTTATTGGATTACAATTTACCTCAAAGTTTTGACTGATCTCCTGGATCGCCTTCAATTTCAAATCGTCGCTACATTTCGAGTTATTCAACGTTATTATATAGGACATAAACTGGTTCATCTGGGTCGTGTGAGGGTCTACCGCGAGACCCAAACTTGTAGATGGTTGTGCTTGCATTGTAAAGATTTATTCCCTATGGCTGATATTTATAATGCTGCATTTCAGGCTGTAAAAAATAATAAAAAAATTAAATAACAAAGTTTTCAAACAGAACGCTTTAAATAATTTTCCATATTATTTTTCAAAGAGAGCGATTTTAATTTTTAAAGATTTTTTAGTCTTTGTTGGTTCTGACTATGACAAGAGAAATGCTACCTGTTCTTGTTTGCGGTTGTCCTTAGCAACCGTTAAGTTAATAGCGCCCTACAACGGATGAAGGACGCGACCAACGCGATCGTAGCCCGATGCTAGGCAGGAGTGGAGAGTGCCAACCGTATGTTACCTGTCCCGGACCGAAAGGACTTGAGAGGAACTAGAGGATCTAATTAAAAGACTAGTTCACGGGAATATATTCAGTCGGCAGATCCGAGATATAAACATGGCGACGACGACGGATTCGGCCTTGTCTATTGCCACAGTAGGCGTAATTACCATAGAAAATTGTCGTGGATACTGTTTTTGATTTTTAGTTTGTTCTTTGAATATTTTATGGGAATGTTTCACTTTAGGTCCCTAAAATTAAGAAATATCTTATAAAGTGAGGAAAAATGCATTTTTTCTTAAAATGTTCGTATTATTTGCTCCAATTGATTTGGGATATAGTTTTTTAAACTCTGATTTGAGTTTCTTTTTTATTTTTTTTATCTGCAATAAAACTTACCTATATGTTTTTAACATACGCAATTACACGTCTCGTTAGGTTTCGTACATTATAAAAATTATACAGATCATACTGTGAATAGTTCTGACTGACAACGAAACCCATTAGCAAGCAACGGAGATGTAAATGTTAGTCAGGAACTATTATGAACTACAGACCTTCAAGGAACTATTCCCCCGGAGGAACTAGAACTAAGGAAATAGTTCCTCCCAAGGAACTAGAATTCAAACTTCTACCACACACGGTGTTAGTTCGTAATAAGTAATCCTCGAGAATCGACAAAAATCCTCAAGATATACCGAGGATTTAAATCCTCGGATATTTTTCAGTTGAGTAATCCCATCACTACTATACACTAAAGCTATATTAATTTGATTTATACTCTTACAGCATATAAGTTGAATGTTAACTTTGTTGTCGTTGAAGTTGTCTTTGTTAACATCTATCAATATTACGAGCTTTGAAAAGTCATGTGATACTTTCAAATAGTTCATTCTCCATTCCTTTTCAGCGCCATACCCCCTTATACAAGATATGAAGCAACTTCTATAGTTTTATTCAACACACTCATTGTTATAACGGTAAAAAAAATTACGATGAATTTTTCGCAAAAACGCACATAAATAGTATAGTTCTCTACTGAAGTATAGCCTCAGATACGATTGCCGTGCCACTACCGCCAAACCAATAAACCCACTCAAAAATAGGGGTAGAAATTTAAATATGCCAATTGCCGATAGGTTTCTTTTTTAAAGCCCTCCATAACCGTAACAAAATCGATTTTCAACATAAAATTGGCGCGCTTCATTTACACAGCGGAGAATTTTGAATACAGTTTGGTTCAAGTCACCGACGAGGTCGCTTAATAATCATAAAAATAAAGTTTATACATTTGGAAATAAAAATATAATTGACATCAACTAAAAAAATCATATAAATAAAGATAAACAGTTATAAAATGGACGACCGAACAATAGATCTGATTTTTGCTGGTTCTTTGGAGAGTTTGCCGCCAGTCAGTTCAAAAATTGTCAGAATTTTTACTAGTTCCACTTTCACAGGTAAAACTATACAATATACTATACTCGAACAGTTATAATAAAAAATATTTTTAAGACACTACGATGGAAAGGAATACGTTGATGGCAAAATGTTATCCGAAAATAAAGGATTACTGTCGAGAAAAGCATGGACTGGAATTTCAGGTATCGAAAACTTTAAAACAATAATTGATAATCATATACACAAGTGTTGTGATAAAATTGCATATTCAAAAAAATACTATTAAAATTCTAATACGAAAATACAGTGTGATTAATATTACAATGTAAAAAATATCATCAGGCAGGCTTTAGATGATGACAGATAAATAATTCATATACAGGGTCCGGCAATAGTGCGTCGGGCATCTGTAGCTTCTAGAATAAAAAACTGAGAATTTTGTTTAAATGCAAACCTAATATGTACGAGGATGTATTGCAGTAAAATATTTTAACTTGTATAGGGTGGCTCAAAAAAGTGTGAAAAATTTTGAAATACTCTAGATACAAAGTGTTCATTTTTTAATTCTTCATCCATTGAAAAAATAATATACAGGACAGGGTGTTCCGTTTAAAAAAGTGAAGAAAAATTATTTATATTTTAGAAAGTTTGGCTATAATTTTGAACATAATTTAAAATTACCAAATTTTGTAAAGTAGAAAGTAAATACAGACTATCTAAAGTAAAGACCTAATATGGTTTTGATTTCGGGACAGTTCTTGTATTATTAATAATTTTTTAAGGAGGGCCGAAAAATAAATATTTTTAATTTATTTATTTTTAATTTATTATATTTTTGATTTATTTTTTAATATCTCTGAAACTATCGAAATATATTTATTCATATCTTAGGGTTATGTAAAGTGATCTGAAAGGAAGCCAAAAATGCAATAATATACAGGGTGTTCGATTTAAAAAAATCATCCCGATCCACTCACACTTTTTTGAGTCCCCCTATAGAAGTTAAAATATTTTCCTGAAATTCATCCTAGTACATGGTTTAGGTTTGCACTTAAACAAAATTTCCAAGTTTTTTATTCTAGGAGCTACAGATACCCAACGCACTATTGCCGGACCCTGTATGCGAAATTATATAATTTTTTTGTATTTTATAAAATGTAAAAGTTGACACTATCACAAATAAATGAAGGGTCCAAGGAAAACATGATAAACGCCAATTTCTTAATTTTAGAATTTTACAATATCATAGTACTTAGGTCTAACTGGTCCCTACAAAATGTATAAACTCTGGAGCGCAATAAGCTATTATATCTTATGATATATGCCTAGTAAAAATATATATACAGGGAAAGAACCTGATAACCACCAGCCATCCAGGACTCCTCTGTAAAATTAGTACATGTTTTCCGCTGGACCTTTTAAATAAAAGATACTATAAACATTAAAAAATAATAAAATTAAAGTCAGATACATCACGAATCTGCATACTTAAAAAAAATATATGTCATGTGACAAGTGTCTATGTTTAATATGTATTTAATTACTGTGTTAACATATAAAGTTAGAGATACCAATTTTCAAAATTTGTATATAGAACAAAAGAAACAAGACCATTTTTTGAGTTGTTTTTAATTTTTTTCGCGCTACATAAAATAAATCGAATATAACAAAAAGACTCATAGGGAGTTATTTTTTTACTCTACTGTGTAGAACTGTAAAACTAAAATTTTATTCGTGAATACTGTACCAAACCTTAAATAGGTACATCAAATTAAAAAAATTACTGGATCGATGTTGGCGAACTAATAGAACGCCAAAAAAAATAAATGAAAACTTTGTAGGTCATACCCTGTACCATGCGGCGAACTGGCACAAGCAGTTCCAAGGGCAGCATTTGCGTTTTATGAATTGTTTGTAAGTAATGACTTTACCCGCACGATGTTGCCATGTAGCATCAGAATAATTTTCAATTACTGCCTTTTCTTTAATTATTATTCCCAGGACCAGCAAAAAAATCCTGGAATAATAAAACTATACTTAAAAAATGGTCGCTACATAATTATTGTCAGTAAAAAATTACTGGAAAACCTTTAAATATTTATTTTTATGCTGAAAACTCTGTTAGACATTTTTAGGGTGTCAATTTGAGGGTGACTGAAAACAAAAGAGAAGGTGGTCAAATTATGGCAAAGTTTTCATTTTTCCTGGGTTTATTTGAACAGGTATTTTAAAATAAATGGAACTTGCATTGTCACTTTTTACGCGCAATTACATTACAAATCTGACTGTTTTTTTCTTTCCGAGATACGATTATCATTTTTTTTTTGACATCCGGACCTTTGGATTTTTTATTTGATTTTTAAAAGATTATGACCCCATGATTATTATGAAACATATATCAATGCAATCTGGAATATGTACAAAAATCCATGTATGGTCCAAAGTATGATCAGACAGGGGAAGTTCCTATTGGAATCCTTCCTGACATCAAAAGGGCTCAGACAGGGGTTCAGTTTATCACCTACCTTATTTAAAATATATATTCAGGAGGCATTGAAAAACTGGAGAAGGAAAAGTAGAGCTATGGGAATAGAGATTGACAACCACTGTCTATCGACCTTGGTTTTTGCAGACGACCAAGTTATCATTGCAGGTTATAAGGAGGATGCCGACTATATGTTCAGAAAACTTGAACAAGAATACGATAGATGGGGACTCAATATCAACCTCACAAAAACCGAATACCTGAAATTAGGAGAAGAACAAACTGAAGATCCTGAACTACACATACCTGAAATTAAAAGGTGTAGCGAATATAAATATTTAGGAAGTACCGTATGATCGAGAAAAAACGACGTCAACGATGGCTATGAAATGAAGGTCGCTGTCATTTTATATGTAAATTTATATGGGAAATGTCATTGATCGTCATTTCCCAGCCAACTGGACGCCGTTTTTTTTCGATCATACGGTATTATATCTGAAGAAGGGAACTCCAAGAAAGATATACATAGTAAAGTTCAACAAGGTAAGAAAGTAATCGGTCTTTTAAACCCTCTCCTATGGTCAAATAAAACATCCATCCAAACAAAACTAATTTTAACATACGGTGCCGAACGCTGGCAATTTACATCAAAAGAAAGAAGGATGGTCGAGTCAGTGAAGATGGCCTTTCTCAGAAGAGCATGCCGAATATCAAGGATGGAGCACATTATATAACAGCACCCACAACATTGAATCGAGACAGCTACTATGGTATGGGCTCGTAAAATGAATGGGAGGGGAAAGATGGCCAAAAAAGGCAATGGAGTATCGTCCCCAAAGCAAAAGGAAAAGACTAAGACCTACAACTAAGAATGTATGTATTAACGAGAAAGAATGGCAAAATCGAACAATATGGAGGTCGAAATGCGGGATGCGGCAGAAGCTGTAGGACCCCCGCTTTATATATATAAAAGATTCTGACCTCCCAAATACTGTCCAGTTACGTCAAAATACCGGTTCCCGATAGATCACCTAAGTTAAGCGACGTTAGACGATGCAAGTGGATTGTCTGGTGACCGTCTGGAAACTCTGTCGTGCTGTTATTCCATGGCAAGAGTGTAAAATCTATTGACACCCACTGCTTATTCACGCCGGTTCAAGGCCAGATGAGATCGGATATCTCGTAAGAGTCGATATTTAGACACTCACCAAATCGGTAGGCCATTGACCATGATCTAGCCGAGGACCAAGATTCGGATTCCGCGTAAACAAAGTAAGCCCCGTCCAGATTACGTCTTTAGCATCAAAAAAGAGAACGTTAAAAAGCAATTTGAACTTGATCGTGCTTACCCAAAACACGTTGCCTGCTTTTTATCTCTTGCTTACATACCCAATAAAAGTGATCCGTATACTAACCTTTTTCCAACACATTGCCTCTTATGGAAATTTTTCTTATTATACAAATTTTCGACAAAAATCCTGTTCCGTATTTAAAAAAATAAAGATGATGATAGTATCTCGTAAGCAAAACTTCAAATGTAATAATACCATCTTAACAAAGAGAAAAATGACTACGATGAAGTTGCGTTGATTTTGCAACATTTCTATACATCTTTAAAAGTATTTGAAATTTTTTAGTTTTTAAAACTGGAAATAAAATTGCGAAACTTTGCCATAATTTGACCTCTTTAGTATCTCTTATGGTCTCCGAGATCTCAATAGCAACGCTGTATAATCAGCTATTTGTGCACTTAGGTAGTGGACATGCGATGGGGAGTAAGAGACGAAGCAACGGACGATCACATGACCACCGAACTGTGTATGAAAGAAATACAAAACTGTCAAAGACTGTCCATGGGTCCCAATTTTGTTGTAAGTTTCTACAACAATAATTTTAAAACTTTTAACTATTTGTACATACAATTATTACTTAGGTGTTTTTGGGCCAGAAATACGGATATAGACCAATTCCAACCTACGTGCTTTCTTCAGAGTTACAAATGATACGGGACGAATTAGCTGCGACCGGACACGACGCAACCCTCATAGACACTTGGTACCGTAAGGACAGCAACGCTGTACCTCCTATTTCCGTTCTACAACCCATATCGTCCATCTTAATCAATTTTAACAACAAAGTAAGCAACAGGCAACGACATACCAAAAGAAATTTAATTCAACTTGTTTATTAGAAGTTTTTAAATCTAATTTACTATATAATTACTGGAGAAATTTCTTATTTCATTCACTTATGGAGCTGCGCACATATAGTTCATATCAAATAAACTTTTAGTCACGTGATTAAGCTTGACTGGCACAGCGTTGCCCACTTTTACATATTTTCTTTAATTCAAAATATTTTAGGAAATAAAAGTAAATTAATTATAAATATATAAACAGTTATTATTTACATCAACAAAACTCTCCTTCTTAGCAGCACTTAAAAAACACAAAGGGTTATTACTACCTTTTCCCATTCGAAATATCCTAATAAAGTTGAGATGAGTTTTTTTACGGCTATTAAGCTATCTTGTACCACTTCGCACTAGAAGAGGTTCTTAAAATGACAATGTTCGACTACAAGATCTGCTAGTAAAATTTTTAAGCTTAAAGTATCACCAAACACAATTCATTTAAACCAAAAACTCGTAATAGAAAACTAATTCAGTGTCAAAACGAATGACAATGTCAGGAAATAAATAAATAAATGTGGCAACTTGACACTTTTTACAGCAGAGCTACCACCTGAATCCCCAGCGGCCGGATATGTCCATGGTTGGCCACAATGAATTTAAAAATCGCGTTTCGATTACGTAACTAGAAGTTTAATTGATATCGTTTATATACGACATTATAAACAAACCGTGGTTTAGAATTTCCCGCAGAATTCAATAATCCAAAAATATAGAGGGTGCTGCTCAGTTTAAAATAAGCGAATTAACAGGCACTTTATTGGTAAGTACCCAAAAAAGTTAAAAATATTTTAGAAAGAAAGTACAACTAGAAATATCTTAATTAGAAACATTCAAATTTGTATCTATATTAGAGCCCAAAAAACTTTATTAAACCAGTTATCTGAATAATCCCTGTACAGAATGGTCGAAATTGTTCTGTTTTAACAGAGAAAACCTATTTCCTGACTAGATAGAGCAAAACCGACATAGATGTCATGGGCTCGATATCTGAGACACATCTAATGGCCTAACCGCCTGATAATATCTTCACTGCTGACTGAGATACGGGGTCTTTCATTTTTTACCATTTGGAAAATTGTCCATAACTTTTGTATTTCGCGGAATAATAAAATTCTGTATAAATGTTCTTAAGGCACTTTCTTAAGCACAATCCAGTGGCGTAGTCAGTTTTTTCCATACTTGCTTTTTTTGTCAGAAATAATAAAAAATATAATTTTGTAAATGGAAATCATAGTTGGCTATGAACTTAAAAAAATGCTGGCGTTTGACCCTTTCCAGCGATATAAAGTTATATGTATTTATTTCTAAAAATGAGAGAAATATTGCGTTTTTTATCGTTGTGTCGAAGCGGCCCTTGATTTTGTGTTGACCTATAGTTGCTTAATTATTTTTTATCACAATTTAATATTCTATATTATTATTTATCTGCATAATTGAAGACTTTTGAAAAGGTAAATCAACATTCTATATTAGTATTACCATTTACAATTAAAACGCCAGGGTTACAACTGCACTATTAAATGGAGAATTTAGTGAGAATTGGATTGGAACAAAGGGCCTCATATCTTGGCCCCCATATATAGGCCTGCTAGGTTCTGTTATTTAACTCCTTTCAACTTTTTTATCGGGGAAATTAAAAGACCTTATTTATAAGGGAAGAACCATTGGGACGAGAGAAGAATTGCAGATTACTAGGCAAGCTTTTGGACTTATTACACTAGTTCGCCTAATAAATCGTTGTAACTCTGTGCGCAAAAGATGTTTATTGTGTATTCACAAGGAGATGCTCAGTTTGAATATCTTCGATTTTTTTTAGAAAACTATATTCGCCACATAAAAAATACGTTTTTTTAGTCTTGTTATTTGTTTATTATCGATTTCAATTGTAATTACTAATACTAATATAGAATGTTAATTTACCTTTCCAAAAGTATTTAATTGTGCAGATAAATAATAATATAGAATATTAAATTGTGATAAAAAATAATTAGGCACATAGGTCACAAAAACACAAAATCAAGGCCTGCTTCGATATAAAGATAAAAAACCTAATATTTCTCTCATTCTTAGTAATAGGTACCCCTAACTTTATATCGTTGAAAAGGGTTAAACGCCAGCATTTTTTAAGTTCATAGCCAACTATGATTTCCATTTAAAAAATTATATTTTTCATTATTTGTGACAAAAAGAGCAAGCAAAGAAAAAAACTGACTACGCCACTGGATTCTGCTTAAAAAAGTGCCTTAAGAACGTTTTTACAGAATGTTATTATTCCGCAAAATAAAAAAGTCATGAGCAATTTTCAAAATGGTAAAAAAATTAAAAATACCCCTTATCTCAGTTGACAGTGAAAATATCAACAGGCGGTTTACGCCATTAAACGTGTTTCAGAAATCGAGCCCATGACATCTATATCGGTTTTGCTCTATCTAGTTAGGAAATAGCTTTTCTCTGTTAAAACAGACCAATTTCGACCACCCTGTACATGCCTATATAAATATATCCTTTATACAGAGAATTCCGAAACTGCAAGCCGAAGATCAGGCTAAATGGTGGGACACCTTAGGAAAATTTCAGAAATTGTTTCGAAAAGCTGCCGCTTCTTTGAACCAGCAAGGAAAAATGGACAATGATGCGATGCACAACTATTTTATGTCAGGTAAGAATATCAAAATAATGAAAATAAATTATAAAAATTCAATAACACACATTTTAGTTACCGAAAGAGAAGTAATCAATGGTATCTTAAACGTAAAAAACACCAAGAACCATTGCTTGGCCTACGTAAGGATGATCAATAACATCAATTTGCAAAATTTGAAAAAAGCATCGCTGTTCGTCGACATCATCAACAGGAGTTTGGACATGGAATCCTCAAAGTTGCTTGGAAACCTTCGAGACGAACGATTGCCAAACAAAATCGAAACCAGCAACATGCAAAAGTAAGTAGTATTTAACAAACGGATCTGCAACAGCAAAAAATCGATATTGTCATGTTTAACAATAAAAAAAATTGGTCAAGTGTGAGTCGGACTCACGCACGAAGGGTTCCGTACCATTCATTATATATACAACATTAGATACTATATTATTATAAACTTTTTTTTCCGATTTAGCTGAAATTTTGAATGTGTGTATAAGTAATTTAAAAAAAAATGAAGAAACACATTACTAAAAATTGTATTAATCAATAATATAATAATAAATATGTAAAAGTAAAAATAAATATGTAATAATATGTAAAAATTAAAAAAAAACATTAAAAAAAGTCGCCTTGGCTAGGATTCGAACCTGCCTTACTACGGCTCCAACGTCATAGCAGCGTAAAGTCCTAACGCTTTAAACCACGCGGCCACCGAGGACTCTGTGTAAAATTCTTACTTAAAAGATAATGTTTAGTGAAAGTACTTTTTTATTTATAAACATTTATTTAATTCTGTTTTTAGTATTTGTTCTTATAGCGGCAACATAGATACATTATCTGTAGAAATTTCAACTGTCTAGCTATAACGGTTCATAAGATGGAGTTTTGTGACAGATGGACGGACGGACAGCGAAGTCTTACAGCGTTTTCACCGTCCGCGCGGATATTTTTTCAAGATAGCCGTCGTCGATCTCATCCGGACGGAGCATACGCGACCCATGTGAAATTGTTCATTTAAACTTGTGGAACTCGCGGACGGTAAGCGCGGAAGCTGCGCTCCATCTGAAAGCGCTGTCAGTAATAGGGTTCCCGTTTTTACCCTTTGGGTACGGAACCCTAAAAAAGCAAAATTGCTTCATATTACCTAGAAATTAATATATGTATATCTGCTAATTATTTTAACGTAGTTCTTGTTGTTAGATGTGTATTTATTTAATAACTGATATAGTCTATAAAATGAATAACTTTGAATTTTGACCGTTATTTTTTACCAACATGGCAAATATAAAATCCCTCTGTCAAAAAAGTTACTGATATTCTTTAAATTGAGTGCCTGAACGAATCGGATAGGTAACTCTTTTTACTTTCGTGAAATAGAAAAGGAAAATAATAAAACAAGTGTCCGTATTTTTTTAAGTAGCTTAATTACACTGATCATCTTTGTGTTGTTATTTTTTCTCAGATATACCGTTGAATGGATTGGAAGAGAGGGCCTTGACCCAGAAACTCACGAGGAATACTTGAAACATTTTATCACGCACTTCTACAAAAATATCGTAAAACTTGTCGACAGGGCTATGAGAAAAGAAGATTCCAGTGCCCAAGGACAAATTGTAACCGAAATTCTACAACATTTGCACGCTTGCAATAATTCTGTAAAGGTATGCGATATTTTCTGTTTAACGTTTCAATTGATTTTTAATGGTACATATGTATTGAACTTATCTGAGATTTTATGTTATTTATTATTTATTCTACAACTGGTTTCGTTCCTTCAAGTTCCTCTTATTTTTTCCTTGCGTTAAAGCACTTTGCAAAGTTCCAGATTTTGGTTTCTGCTGCTTCCTCTAGTCCCTCCAAAAAACCGTACCCTAAAGAAAGCGTCGGTTTTCCAATGTCAATGTCGGACAATGGCACAGCCGGTGCTCTATGGTTTCTTCTTCCTCTCCGCATTCTCTGCAGTAGTCGTCGTTCAAAATCTCACGAGGTTTACCCCCGTAGGGCAGTTTCCAGTGACGTCTCTAGTAGTTGTTTTGTCTTTTTGCAATCTACCCCAAGCCACACTCTTCGAGTTGTAGCGCAGTCCTCACAATGTTGTCACGTCTCTTGCTGCTTGGTCTTGATGTTAGTTTCTATAGCTTCCTTCAGTGTGTTGAGCGTCACAAGTGGTGGGTCTTCTGCCACGGCCTCTGCCCTGGCCCCCTCTTTGGCGAATATGTCCACTTCTTGGTTGCTCACCACATTGCTGTGGCCTGGCACCCAGCACAGAGTGGCCCCGCCTTAACGCAGCCAAGACAGTGCTTCTCGGCAGTTCATCACAGTTTTCGATCTCACTGATTGCATGATGAAAGCTTGTTAAAGCACCCAAGCTGTCAGAGTATATCACGATATCTCCTATTGGTCTACCGGCGATTTTCTCTCGTATACAACTGGCCGCTTCTTTTATCAGCCTAAACATCTGCTTGTAGAACATTACGGCCATCCGATAGCCTTAAAGATCGTCGGATGTCTAGTTCCCCTGAGATGCCTATACCTGTGCCTCCTGAAATTACGGAAGCATCTGTGTAGACTGCTATCTCTTGGGTGTTCATTACTCGGTTGCTTTCCCATTCCTCTCTTCTCGGGTTGCGAATCCTTTTCTCCAAAATCATGTTTGTTGAGTATATGGTCCATTTTCTGCTCTAGCAGATGTGGACTCATGTTCGCCATAATTTTCCCTATCATTGGCAATATCCTCGAGTGGCCGTAGCCAAAACTATCTAGTTCTATAGATTGGATTCCATTAATTTTTAGGGACCCTCAGCGGCCAGATCCTTCACGACCCAGTCGATTGATTGCCAAGTCCAGAATTACTTCTAGCGCAGCTTGCACTAGCCACCTTTAAGCTAAAAACCACTTGGAATCTTTCATGTTAATTGAACAAATCAAAACCATAATTAGCTTTCCAACACATTTTCTAAGTGACCCCTATTATAGATCTTATTTTACTGGCCTACACATTCTACACAAGCAAGCCTTTGTGTAGAATTTAGGAGCCTTATCGCATCCACTTGCAATGTCTTTGTCCAACACACTTGGTGTTGTCCTTCGTTAGCACAAAATCACGACACACTTCTTCTTGAATCGTTTTATTCAAAGCTACTACCGAATATATCCAACTTATGATTAGCTTTTGTAGGTATTTTATGGGAGAGAAGAAAGCCTGGAGCGTATCCACCAATATATGATCGGTGATTCTGAAAAACTTTTGGTTTTGTATGGCGAAGGCGGCTGTGGAAAAACTTCCCTACTAGCGAAAGCAGCCAGCCTGTCTACTGGGAACGCTTGGTTCAAAGGAGCCAAGCCTGTAAGCATCGTTCGCTTTCTAGGAACTACGCCCGATTCTAGTGCTTTAACTCCCACTTTGATATCGATCTGTCAACAGGTAATCGAAAATATTATTAAACTGTTACTAAACATTTAACTTAGGTATTATAATCAAATTAGGTATTTTGAGGTTAAGTATAAAGGCCATTGTTAGCATTTTCTAGTGATTGTTAACTAAATTCCCAACTTTGTAACATATAAATTTTTTAGGTGTCTTACAACTTTATGCTACCGTTTGATGGCATCCCCGACGACCTGGTACCACTAACTGCACACTTTAAACAACTCTTAACTATGGCAACTAAAGATCAACCCTTCGTATTATTTTTAGATTCAGTCGATCAACTCACAGGAACCGCTGATGCTAATAAAGTAAAAACAATCACATATTATTCTGTATATCGCCATCACCGTATCACAATGTACTTATAGTCGTCAGTGTAGAACACCGTACATTTATTTGTTAGGAAAGATTAAGAATTGATCCTTCCCGAAAGTAGCTCACGACCGCTGAGATCTGAGAAGTCTTCAGAAGCTCCCCACCCGCTAGTCAGTCAACAACGGTTCCCATCAACCAATCAGTGTACCGAACTACTGGCCTTCTTCAGAGACAGCAGAGGCACAACGAAATTGAAGTATACTCCAGATTTTTGTTTATATTATCGACTGTCATAATTGTTAATAGTAACTTTTACTTAGAATATAAGTCATCATTAATTTAATTAATCAGTGTTTTATTTAATTCCAAGGTAAACTTCAATAGTCCACAAAACTGCACAGTTTTGTGGTTTTTTTTGGCGCCCAACGTGTGGCAAATTTTTTATCAAACGTTTCTTTTTTTAGCATCAATTTAAATGTATAAACCACAAAACTAATCAGATTTGTGGATTATTTAAGTTTATCTTGGAGATAAATAAAACAATGATAAATTAAATGAACAGCTTATATTAACAAGCATCGGTTTTCCAAAGTTTCTTTGAATATGGTAGACAATGATTCAGTATTGAAACTAAAAGAAATTCCGACTACCATTGTCTTTATTTATTTTTTCTAATGGTTATATATCAAGTATAAACAGTTCACACTTGATAACGGTCAGTGATAGATTTGACTGAAACGTTGTGTTCTTCTTAGTCGCATTTTCATGTCTGAGAAATCGTGATCTCATGGAATCAGGTACATCTAGTTACTTTTATAGTTTTTCATGTTTGTCGGTCCATTCCTTCAGTTAATAGAGTTTGTAGTGGTGTATTTGTGATTTTTTTTACTTGATTTACCCATCAACAGGCGACCTGCCTCTGGGTCGTTTATCTTCCACCTTTCCTTGTACTATTAGTTTTTCTAGGTTGTCTCCCTCTTGTCTTGTAGTGTATCCAAAGTATTTTATGACTCGTTGGAGACATATTATGGACATCTGTCTTTGTCCTTCAACGCCTTTAGTGTAGATACATTGATGCGTTTCTCTGTCCATGAGAAAGACACCACTGCTCGCTACACTTATCGGCTGATGGAAACCGTTGTTGTCCGACTAGCAGGTGGAGAGCTTCTGAAGATTCCACAGATCTTAGCGGTCGTCAGCTAATTTCGGGAAATATCAATTATCAAACCTTTCCTAAAAGATAAATAAGTATCAATAAGATGTTTAACACTGACTATAAGTACCCACTGATATGGTGGTATTCTCAAGTACCAAAAAGGATTACTGTTTTGAGCCAATAGATAAAAGATATAATGGTTAAAATTAAACACTAAATTACAAACATTTAAGCTCAAAAACATATAATAGATAAATCAAATCTAACTAAACATAAAAAATTAAATCGATCAATTTTCAAGTTACTACATATGAAAAAAAATATGGCTTACTAAACCAAGAGAAATTAAATTTGATATAATATTTTAAGGTATCTTGGCTTCCCACAAGATTGCCGAAACATTGCAAAATACTAGTGTCATGTGCCTGTGAAGAATCTAACCCAGAAGTATCTCGAGAATATCACGTCTTGCGCAGAATGATTGACGTAGAGGAAAACTTCATCGACGTAAAAGCTCTAGGAGAAGAACTGGCCATGAAAGTTATAAAGTAAAAAGAATAATTCATACATCACACGTCCATATAGCTTTCATGTAAGTTTTTCAGAATGTGGATGAGAACGGCTTGTAGGGATCTAACAAATTACCAGTGGCGCTTGGTTTCCAACGCCATAGACAAATGCAGTTTACCTATATTTGTGAAATTAGTGTTCGCTGAAATATGTAGATGGCGTAGTTACACTAAAAGTCAAGACACTCATTTGGCTTCGACTGTTATGGACTCTATTATGATGCTCTTTGAAAGAATCGAGAAACAGGTAACTGACTGAATGCGGTAGACAATAATTCAGTGTTGAAACTAAAAGTATTAAGAACTTTCATTGTCTTTATTTACGTGTTTTGATTGCTATTGCTGACAGCTACGGCGTGTTCTGATTGCTATTACCGACAGCTGTAAATAATACGAAGCCTATATTATACCTATGCTCCGTAGTTTTAGGATTTTGTATAGTTCACAATTGAATTTTCTTGTGTTATCAAAAAATGGAAGTCTGAAATTCTTTTAGTCTCAACGAAACAATATCTTTTCAGCATGGCAGAATTCTGGTTTTTCATGCCCTCGCTTATATAACAGCAGCAAAATCCGGTCTATCCGAATCGGAACTGGAAGATTTAATTTCCCTAGACGATAAGGTACTAGACGACGTCTATCAGTACCATTTACCACCTGTTCGAAGAATACCCCCACTGTTATGGACCAGAATAAGAAACGACTTGCCTAACTACCTTTCCGAAAGAGAGGCTGATGGAGTCAGTGTTATGAATTGGTATCATAGGTACTTACATTAAAAATATAGTAAAAATAAACAAATATAAAATAGAATTTGCCTTCCAGACAGTTCAGAGATGCCGCTAAAGAAAGATATTTTAAAAATATGAATATGGCCCTCTACTTCCATTCGATGATAGCCGATTATTTTTTGGGTATATGGGGTGGAGGAAAACCAAAGCCATTTAAGTATACCGAAATACAACGTCATAGGTAAGTAAAATAAAGGATTTTTCCATTAAAAGGAGCTATTTTAAGTTAATGATGATTTAAGCATCGCTGGCATTCACAGAACATCACTGACATTCCCCCTAATAAATTCACATATAAAATGACAGCGATCTTCATTTCATAGTCATCGCTGACGCCGTTTTTTTTCGATAACACGATACATAGTTATACTTTTTAAGTATAAGTAATGCGTTTTTAATAAAATTAAAATTACACATTGTTGCGGACCCGTGTGGACTCGGCATAACCTAACTAACTAATATGTCCCGCCAGTCCCGCCCCCATATGACCTTAATATCGCATTAAAGAATAGACACCGTAGTGATTCATTCGAACGTTCGAGAACAATCGAGTTCCACTGGAATGGAGGAGTACATACGAGAATATTCTAAACCTTCTCTATGCACCTAATGATCTGTGTCTGTCTAACGTCAAACGGATTATTCGAGAACTGTTTAGCTGTGGGTATATAAGCCGACGCGCGACGCCTGGGGCCTGAGGTGGACAGAAACAAATAGACAAGTACAGTTGCCGCGCTAAATTCAAAATAAATTCTTTCTAGACAAATAGTTATAAATAGTTTGTAAATAGTTCTTTAAGTCTTTTATTATCGTTATTGTTTTTGTTACTTAGTATAGAATAAATTGTTTTTAAATAAATTGTGACTTTCTATCCACACGGAACCGACGAAAATCGTAACAATATTTTAATAAAAAAATCCTAATATACTTTGCTTTACAGATTCAACTTAACTGATAAGGAAGGTATAGCTGACAGAAAAGTACCCGTTCAACCTTTAGTATTCTACTCAAAAGATGGCAAAGTCTCGCGCTATAATTTGCGTAAAGTAAAAATATTTTGGCTATACAGAATTATTACAAATCTAATTTAAACGATGTTTCAGTTTGGCGAACTCCCATTTCACCTGGTTAGGTCGAGACGATTGAAGGATCTTTATGAAAACGTTTTATTTAACTACGAATGGCTACACGCTAAACTATCTAGCTGTCCCTTACAATCAGTACTCTCGGACTACGAAGATGCCGGTGTACATATTGAGGACAACGATTCTAAAAGGTTTGTTGATCTAGATCTGTACGAAATTATTTGCGTTATCCTACTAAAGTAGCAGTTGAATAATAAAAATTAAAGAAGGGGCACATTAATAAACATAAATAAAAATAGGTAAAAATATAATGTAGGATAGACTCAATATTTCGTTGGTTTTGTTTTACGATACCCCTATTAGTTATTAATATTGTTAAAGAAATATACAGGATGGTCTGTTTCTGGATATCGATTCCGTCTGTAATGCATGAATACACACGTGGCCAAAATTATGGCATATAACGATATTTTTATTTTATTTTGGACCTAATATGATTCTTTTTATATTTTTAGACATATTGGCTTACTACACGACTAACTAACATAAAATTAAAAATCTAAGTGCGACTAGGCTGTTATTATAATTTTATTTCATAATGAGTGAAAATCAACAAAAACAAATTTCATTTTAAACAGAAAATATCGAAAGCAATTTTAATTATTTCTCACAACTAATAGTCTGTATTGCCTCCTCGAGTTTCAATGCAAGCTGTGAGACGACGTGGCATGCTCTCAATTAAGATGTCCAGAAGATGTTGAGGAATGGCTTCCCATGTTTCGCGCGCAGCAATTTTCAATTCATTTAAGGTACGAGGGGATCATTCCTTTTGGCAATATGGCGTTTTAGCATGTCACAAGCATGCTCGATCACATTCATATCTGGAGACATCGGTGGCCATCACAATTTTCTTATACCCTCTTCCTCACAAAATTGGGGAGAAGCATTATCGTCCATGTAAACAAATTCATCCCCCACTGTTCCTCGAAATGGATGCACAATAAGCTCTAAAACGTCTCTAAGATATGAGGCACCTTTCTTTGTGCCATCAATAAAAACAAGAGGATTTCGAACTCCGAGCATTATACCTGCCCATACCATAATGTTTCCCCCTTGAAATGGGACACGGGGTTGAGCTGCATTCAAGCGTGCTCGTCTTCCAGATGCTCTCCAGACCAAAGTTCGTCACGAGTCTGACACTAGGCTCATCTCCTCAGCCCATTGTAGTCGCGTAATTTTGTGCTGTAAATTAAGCTTCGGAACACGTAGAGGCCTCCTTAAATGTAATCCTCTGTCATGGAGCCTTCTTGCTATGGTCTTTCTTGAAACATTTACTCCTTCAAGGCGAGCTAACTCATTTTTAATAGCAGTACTAGAAAGAAGGAGATTACGTCGTGCAATTAGGGATATTTTACGGTCTTGCACAGCAGTAGTAACTCTCTTTCTACCTCTTCCAGGCCGGTCTGTAACCTCGTTTGTCTCCCTGATTTTTTTTAATATTCGCGAAACATCGCTTTGGTTAACTCCTACAATTTCAGCTATTGCAACTTGCCGGTAACCCTGTTAGACAGTGTTACTATTCTGACTCTATTAAACTGTGAAATAATGTTTCTAGGCATTTTAAGGCCAAAACAATGGTCAAATTTCTTCTGAAACCAAAGAGACCATAAATCGAAATGTGCAAGAATTTGTAACGATATTGGGTCTGAACGATAAACATTGTTTACCATATCCATTTTGACAAAAAAATGTTTGTTACAGATTATCAAAGCTATGTATAAAAAAAGATTCTTTAAATTCCATTCCGTATATTTTTAAACGATATAGTATGCAATAATTTTGCAATGTGTGTACATGGATAGCATTATACTCCTTCCTTAATCTTTTTATTCGAATCCTGTAACAAATACATAAATTTCTGATTTTTAGAGAACTAATGTTGGTAGCGGATGCTCTAAGATTAGGAGGAGCTGTCTTAGGACAATACCCCAACATGCTGGCCCCCCAACTCATAGGCAGACTTCTACCGGAAGTCGCACCAAATCCAAACATCAAAATGTTATTAAACGACTGCGACAAAAAGGGACCTGTCCAGTGTGCTCTACTACCTTTATATCACTGTCTACATACACCGGGTGGTCCCTTGAAGTATTCTTTGGAGGGTCATCAGTTTGCGGTGTTCTCAATTTGCCTGACATCTGACTACCGGTATATCGTTTCTGTATCGAACAGATTCATAACATGGGATCTATCTACCAGTGATTTAACGAGAGATGTGAATCCTAACATCGAAGGCATTATGCAGCACTTGGTGCTGAGTCCGGATAACAAATGGGCAGCAGCTTACACTAACAATAACCAGGTATGTTTTTACTTTACAGTCCAACTTCTCTAACTAGAAAAATTGTTGCGAGTAATTAAGTTTTAACAATCTGTCACTTGCAATGAAAGAAAATCTACAAAATAAAATAGTTATTTTTCGTAAACACTACTGCGTTAATCCAACGGAAACAACTTGCCAGCAGTGATTTACTAATAAACAAATATGTCTAACGGAGAAAAAAATGCTTTGATATACAAAGCATTTTTTTGTCCTTAAATGCTTTGTATATCTCTTCCCGTCGTCGGAAGCAAAAAAACACAAAAAATAAAGAAAAAAACTATTTAAAATATCTAAATACAACTATTAATTCAAGAACACTTTTTTTTCAGTAGATACGTCTATAAAAACCGTCGACGTTCTGTTGAAGTGTTTGTGAATAGTTTATCACAGTAGTAATCACACCCCGAAATCTTGGTACAAGTACTTCTCAAAATGTTAGGCTTTTTTTGTCCGTTAGGCAAATTTGTTTATTGGCAAATCACTAATTTTTGGTGGAAGATGCTGCGGAGGGTAGAAGCGATATGTCTTTGTGTTTCTTATACCGCTTTCGTCATTTTAGAAGTGTGGTCTGGATTTTAACGTGTAAGACAGAGAATAATATAAATGACCGGTTGACAGACAAAGAGACAAAATCAAAAGGAGCATACAGTGCTGCCGGTTTTTACGTTTGTAGGAAAATTTGTATAGAAAAAAAACTATTTTAAAAACTTTCATGCATACTACTGAAATGAAGATAATATATCTAAGGTAAATATAATCTATTATATTGTTACGAATTCCGTGGGTCCACTATTTAAACTCACGATAAAATACTTAACGAATTTATTTGTTTCACTCTGTACACACAACTTATACTATTTACAACACAACTTATGCAACTACTATTACTCTAACGGTATTTCGCGGTATTTTCAAACTTCAGACTTTCTTCAGACTGCAAACTTCAAACTTTAAACTTGTCCAACTGTCAAAGCGCGGGCCTTATATACCCCCTGGCGGTTGTTTCTAGATTTTTCTAAAGAATTCTATAATTTTCTTTACTTTCTGGCGAATGCGCCAGGTTCCTTCCACGTTGCGATTTTTTAGCAGTATGCAGTTATGCAACCAGTAATACACCTTGACAATATCTATAGTAAGGTTCCAACCCTAGATGCAACATTTTCCATAAACACATTTGATGCAAAATCCGGCAATACCGCAAAGAAGAAATGCATCAACCCAACTTTTATCTCTTTTTAATACATTTCATTTTCCATTAAGCTGCCTACATCAATGTCTTACACGTTGAAATCCAGACCACACTTCTGAAATGACCAAATCGGTATACATACAATATGGATGTATAAAATATGATCAAACCAAATAAACTTTTAGTCGCGTGATTAATTAATCTAATAATAATTAATTTGGCCGGCACAGCGTTGCCAACTTTAACATATTTTCTTTTAATCAATATAGTTTAAGAAACAAACATGACTCAATTATTATTTACATCAGCAAAACTCAGCTCCTTAACAGCACTCTAGAGACATAGGGTCATTATTACCGCTTTTCTGTTCAAAATATTTTAAAAAGGTCGCGATGAGTTTTTTGCAACGGCTATTATACTGCTTCGGCATCTTGTACTACAAGCGCTTCTAGAAGAACAATTTCTGATTGTAATGTCTGATAGTAAAAAAATTTAAGCTTAAAGTATCACAACACAATTCATTTAAACCATAAACTCGTAATACAAAACTAAAGTGTCAAAACGAATCAAAATGCCAGGAAATAAATAAACGTGGCAACTTGACATTTTTACAGCAGAGGTACCGCCTGAATCGCCAGCGATAAATTTAAATTCCGGTTAGTCAGCCCGGCGCCGAATATGTCCATGGTTGGCAACATCGAATTTGATAATCGCGCCCTCGATGACGTAACTAAAAGTTTATTTGGTATCGCTTATAGGTATGAATTCTATATTATGTCATTATGTGTGTGGTACTTAAAAATCTTTAGTTGTGCGTATTTTTGTAATTCGAATTTTCTCTTCGAATTCCAATTCAATATTTGGAGATCCCCGCTCGGAGATACGAGTTAAAAAAGTTCCACTGTATGTTGTTAATTTAATATTCTTCTCCTGAATAGACCGTTCTGCTAAACATGCTGTCCAGCGAATACGTAATTGTTGAAAATCCGTTAGAAGAAGATCAAACTGTTATCGGTATCTTTCTGTTAAATCACAATTTATACATTTACGGGAACGAAGCATGGGTTAAATACGATATGAGAGGAAATCGGGAAGAGGACTTTGTAAGTCCCATGAAACTGGAAGCCTGGCCAATATTAAGTAAGCAGTTTTGCATATACGATTAAAAGAGGTAAGTTATAATATATATTTTATCTTTTTTAGCAATGGAGTTTGATAATAGTTCAGATTACCGAATCATTTTCTGGAGAAACAATCTAGATGATACTCAAATGAAGTTGTTTGAGAAAAACGAAAAACAAGTATTCGAAATATTTGATTTTCATAGGTATTATGTTATCTTATACATACCTGTGATACATACATAATTGGTTATACCGGGTGCGTCTCAAAAGTGGCTCACCCCTATAACTTTATTATTTTTTTAGATAAAAAGAACGAGATTTGGTATATTAGTATATGACATAAATTAGGATTGATTGGTGTATTCAATTGTTCATGGTCACTTCCTGTTTCACAGGAAATGACTACAACTTTTGATTTTTAAATGGCACCCTCGGTATTTTTTTACTTTATTCGATAGAAAATGACATTCTGAATAGAATGACATATCATATGTCAACTTTTGACATTTTCGCTTAATAAAAAATTGTATTTTAAAATTCAATCTAGAGCCTTGGCTATGTTAAAAACACTAACTCTTCATCGAGGAGCCTTGGAAAAATAGATTTGATCGTCTAATGTTTTAGTGTCTTGTCCTGGCCTGTCTCAAATCGTATTTTTAATCATAACTCATTTTTTTTCAAATGGAACGAGGGTGGCTCATTTTCTATCGAATAAAGTAAAAAAATACCGGGGGTGCTATTTAAAAATCAAAAGTTGTAGTAATTTCCAGTGAAACCGGAAGTGACCGAAAACAATTGAATACGTCAATCAATCCTAATTTATGTCATATACTAACATACCAAATCTCGTTTTTTTAACTAAAAAAAAATAAAAAAGTTATAGGGGTGGGCCACTTTTGAGACGCACCCGGTATACCATCCTGGACACCTCATCTCCGTGTTCTGTATTTTAATGCATGCGACAGAGATAAAAATAAATGACCGGTTGACAAACAGAGGCAAAATAAAAAACGGCATACTGTGTTGCCGGTTTTTACCGCTTAAAAATAAACTATTTTAAAAACTTTCATGTGTACTACTAAAATGAAGATAATATATCTAAGCTAAATATAATCTATTACAGCTGTAGTAAAATGAATAACTAATTGTGTAAAATAAAGTTCCAACCCTAGATGCAACATTTTTCGTAAACGCCTACTTGTGCGGTTTGAAATGTTGATGCCAAATCCGGCAATACCGCATAGAAGAAATGTATTAACCCGACTTTTATCTCTTCTTAAAATACTTGATTATTCATTAAGCTGTCTAAATCACTCTCTTACACATTAAAATCCAGACCACGCGTTTGTAATGACCAGATCGATATGTGTTTCAGCGCTATGGTATTAAATAAAGATAGAACAACCCTCTACACTTGTACAACTGAAGATCTATATACTGTATCAAAGTACAGTAAAAATACCGACAGGAAAATATGGGAAAAGGAATGCGATTTACCAAGAAGTGAATCAGATGATGTGGAGGCGATGTTACAACTAAAATTAGACAAACATGATCAAGTCTTATTCGGTAATATAACTTTATATCGCACAAAGGCGATTTTTTTTATTTCAAATTCATTTATTGGAGTGCTTTAATATAGATTATTGCTGGTAGTAAGTAGAACTTTACAGTTGAGGGTTGGAACCTTTGGTGTTACACAGCAAAATAAAAACACTAAATCACCACAATACACCAAAACACTTTTACTTTTACACTGGACGCGCGTTTCGCTAACCATGTTAGCATCATCAGCAGATGATTATAAACTAAAGTACAATCTACAAGTTGAGCGTTTATATACACGCTCAGTGGGCAACGAGTGGGCGTGGCAAAATCTAGCCAACCGAGTCAGAGCCAACTGAGCGTAACAGTTAGATTTCCGCCACTAAAGTAGTAGGAACAAAGAACTTGAAGGAATTGGACCGTTGACTCGGTTCATACTATCTTTACATTTATTAATTCTGATGCTTTCATATGCATCTAATTGCCTGTAATTTGAGACTTGTTTAATTAATTTTAAATTATTAAGATCTATACAATGTTGTTTATCAACAATATGTTCGGCAACGCAAGATTTATCCGGTGTACCGTATCTTACCTGAGCTAAATGTTCTTTAAATCTAGTTAATATTGATCTTCTAGTTTGCCGAACATATTTCTGATTACAATCTTTACAAGAAATTTCATAAATACCCGATCTTTCCAGTGGAGGTGTTTTATCCTTTGGATTACCTAATAATTGTTGTAATTTATTATTAGCACTATACACAAGTTTATAACTGACATTCTTAAAAATTCCTTTTAGACCACGGGATAACTCTCTATCAAACGGTATCGAAAAATATTTAGACGTATCTTTCTCCACTTGAAAAGTCGAATTTTCAGAAATTATTAACCTATACCTACGTTTTCTAATTAATTTATCAACTAGTGAAGGAGAATATCCATTACACTCAGCTACATTCCTAATGTAATCTCTTTCTATTTCATATCTTTCGTTGGAAAGTGGGAAACTAAGTAATCTATGAACTAAGAAATTTAAACTAGCCATTTTATGTTCAACACTATGATGTGATTCATTAGGAATATATCTGCGTGTGGTCGTATTTTTCCTATAGATATCAAATTCCAGGCAATTATTAGTATTTCTAATAACTAATACATTTAGAAATGGTAATCTGTCGTTGTTCTCAATTTCATGCGTAAATTTAATGGAAGGAAAACGATTATTTAACTTAGAAATAAAATTATCTATGGTGTCTGAATGTGTGTCAAAAACAGCAAAAATATCATCCACATACCTAAACCATACTCTTGGAAAATACTCAAACGATCAGTGTCTATTTTTTATAGAATATTTGATATTAAAGAGATAAGTAAAACATATATTTACTATTTACTTAGAGCTATGATTTTGTCTACTTATTTTTGTATCGTAAAGTGATTCTATTGTTTTAAGTTATTCGTTATAACGTTGATTGAAGAAATAAGCAGATGCGCAACCTTATGGGTGATTTCGTAGCACAAAATAGGTCTCAGATGTAGCTGGCTTTACCGTTATATGCCCGAGATTTAGTTTAGCTCTGCGCCGCAGTGCGACGTTTACAGCGCAGCGGATAAAGAATACTTGGAGGCGTATTCTTTAACGCCATAGACATGGAGATTTCTCTCTATAAAAGAAATTTCTTTCTATTATCGCAAAATGCTATTCTGTATGCCACTTCGGCGGTTCTCGTGTCCCGTTCGGTGGTCGTTCGGCATAGAGAAATAGATAGACCGATTTAGGTCTTGCTTTGATGGAGACATTGTTCTAATGCACCATCAAACCTTCTATTCTTCTATTTTTAAAGTAATTGTTTTTATAGGTTAGGTGCGTGTTTATATTTACGATTTACGGTATTTACGACTTGGCCGAAAAAGTTTGTTTACTCTTCGAGCTTCGAGTGTTAAGACTAAGTTAAAATGTTAAAACTTATGAGGACTTTGTGTGAAATAGTTTGCTTGTTTGTTGTTGTTTTTGTTGGAGTTTGGAGTAAAATTAATTATGGTTAGTTAGTTAGATTTGCACGAAGACGAGAAAAATTTATTTCAATAAATCACTAAACTTATTTTTTCTAGCCACTCCACTCGTGGTCACGAATCAAGCATGAATAATAAACGTAAACAAAACAAGAAAAAATACCAAGTCCATTTTGGTCCATTTATTATGATGACATTAAACAGCTGTGCGCCAGGGCTTCCAACAAAAAAACACCAAAAAGCGCGATGTTTTTAGATCGGGTAGTTGTTGATATCTCTTTACTGAGATCACCCGAATGAACTTGGAAATATACTTACCTATAGAATTCGTTTTAGACATGTCTTTTCTATGTCTATCCCTTCTCTATCTCTATCTCTCTATCGTTACGGAATACGCCTCCTGTACTGTAGTTCCGCTTTCAGTGGACAGAGTAGGTGGGTTGTCGGTGACTGTGTTGCCAGAACTACGAATTAATCCGTAGATTTACAGATTTTGGATACACTACGTTAATAATACGGATTTTCTAGCATTAAACAATTTAATATAATATTATATGATTAAACAAACAACGGCGTCAGAGTTGGAATGGAAATAAAGATCGCGGTTATTTCATATGTAAAATATTATGGTAAATGTCAATAGTTGTGATTTCCTAGCCAACTTTACGATTTTTTTCGATCATACGAAATATTTAGTACATACCTATAAAAGAATTTTTAATTTTTGTTGTTTATTCTATGTTTAACACGAATAAATATTCAATACATAAACGCGGATTTTTCATCCAAAGATAGTTTCGTCAAAGGTATTACAGATATTACACACACAGACAGTGGCAACACTGTCGCGTTCAATTCCACGCCGTCTTCGATATGCCTTCGCTAGCCGAATTAGAGAAAATGAGTGTTTTATGCGTTGGCCGCAGAATGAGTAGGGGCTCCACCGTACAGCACTTGAGACGTAAAGGGAAATCAAACCAGCCTTGTCAGGAATTCGCCCGTTAGGTTGCGTACCTTCCCAATTCTTCCAATCACTGGTTATAGTTTTTAAACTTATAGTCATTTTAATTTTAATCGCGATAATTTGCAATATTGCCAAATTTTTGCTGTTATTTGAACAAAACAAAAAAAGAAGAAAATTTGATATTTTCTAAACCAAATTTAAAATTTCCCAAACTATTCGCAAAAAGATACAGATTAAATATAACTACTAAACAATAATTATATTTTAGGAACTACAAGTAATGGTTTTATTATATGGGACTTTAACGTTGAAGATTACGTTGGCGATCACAATGCAATAGTGCTAACACTACCTTACGGCACTAGGAATATCACTACTAAAATGCTACAGTCAAATTCAATAATGTTAAGTGCACGGAAGAATTATGCTATTGCTGGAGTCAGGTACTACGTATTTTGTTAATCATTTTAATTGTTTCTAGTAATGATCAAGACTAAAAAACTCTTTACTAAACAGGTTTAAAGATGTCTATACGTATGTGGCGGATTCATCTCTCCAAAAAATCCTATATGGGTATTTCGCCACTGCAAGAAAATTTGTCAGAAGTTAGGTTTACAGATAGATAAATTTGCCTAGCGAACAAAAAAATGCTTAACGTTTCAGTTTATCACTTTCCGTCGTCGGAAGCAAAAAAAATACAAAAAATAAAGAAAAAAACTATTTAAAATATTTAAAATCAACTATTCGAGAACACTTTAGTTTTTTTTTTAAACAGATACGTCTACAAAAACCGTTGAGGTTCTGTTAAAATGATATTATATCAAGTTAAACTTCAAAATTAACAATTACTACCTGATAACAATTACTTTATAAGGTAAAACCAAAAAGCCCCAAACTTTCTGTATGATTGTTTTTAATTTTTACGTATGTTATGTTCTTTAAAATCAAAGAAGCGATTGCCATACATTACTGTTTAGGAAAGTCTTAATATATATTTAATTTATTTTGTATACTAAAACATCCAATCATTTCTTTATTCCTTTCTCAACAATTACTAACATCTACAGATGCATGAGCAATACATTTATTTTTATTAGATTGTATTAAAAAAGCCTCTTTTATTTTTCTTTTAGAGGCTATCGCTTCTTTCATTATAATTTTGGCGTTATTAAAATTTATTCTGTGCCGTGTTCCATGAATGCTGACAAATCTTAGATTTGTGAAAATCTCCCTTTCTTAATAAAAAAAAAATAGGTTTAAATATTTAGTATTTTTTTTCCATATCAATTTGTCTAATTTGCTAACTCAATTGTTAGTCATTACATTATAGTAGCACAAGGAAGTATTCACAGGGTGTACCAATATTCCGTGGACATATAACTAATACGTATTTTTGGAATCAAAACCAGTTCATTGGACACAATTTACTTCTATACAAAAGCGCCTCGTTTGTCCGTTAGAGGGCGCCAAACTTTAAAAAAATAAACACATTTTTTACGATATTTTAAGAACCGATATTCTGGTTTGAATGAGATTTGGAGTCCCTGTATATAAAAAATAATATCGAACTTAACATTACAGGAAGAACCTATATGTTTGGAGTATCGAGACAAGAAAGCTCGTGAAAATATTAGACGCTCATTTCGGAAGGATAATTCAACTTGAACCGCTAACTATAGGCAACTGGAACAGTATCGTCACATCTTCCATAGACAGAACTGTAAAAGTCTGGAATATTAACAACATATTCGAACAAGTCCACGTGATTGATCGGCACGAACTTCAAGTCGACTCTATAAGGTTAGGTTTATTCTTTTATTATTATGGTATACTTTAATAAAGTATTTGTCTCTTTCAGTCTTTCAGATAACCTAGGGTTGGCTGTTACCGTGACAAGAAATTGTGTGGGAGTCTGGGACTTGAGAGTTGGTAAACTAATAGCTAAGCTAGCAGATAGTCCCTTAGGAGCAATTGTTACCCATGCCATCATAACACCAGATGGAAAGTAATGTTCATAAGAATTAACTTAAATAAATTATCTACATTCAGAATAATTCAACCATAGCTGCACAATCACAGCTTATTCACTACCAGCTGGTCATATTTGCAGTACGTATATGGTAAAAAATTCGCCGTATGTATAGGCCGCATAAGTCGACAGGGCTGGGTACGAATAGGCTGTGATTCGAATCCTCTTCGGTTTGGATATACATTTAATATAAATATAATAAGAATATTTTTCTGAACATCAGCCTATTTTGTTAGATATATCATTTCTGCCGAAACTGGAAACATATTAATATGGCTGAGACTAACCCAACAAGTCATATTTAAAGACGAACAACCTGGAATTAGGCAACTGTCACTTATCGATAATGGAACCAAAATTTTATCAATTTCCAAACCAAGCAATCCACCAGGAACTGACTTTGTTAGAACTACAGCTACGGTTTGTGTGCGAGAAATACCAAGTAAGAATGAGTACAATAGAAATGTTCAACGATACAATATAATGTTTCAATTATAAATATAATTTAAAAACTTTGAATAAAAAGATTAAGGAAGGAGTATAATGCTATCCATGTATTCCATCACCACCTCCACACAAGGCCATTCAACCTTTTCCAATATGACGGAGATAGAAGTGCTTTGAGCTGGTGAAGTGAGTTGAGGTGGTGCTGTGTATTCATGCATAGAGACGGAATCCACATCAAGCACCGCCATTTTTGGCAGTTCTGTTTGACGTTTCAATTGACACATTTGAATTTGATTTGAAATTCTGCGAATGTTACAAATGTAATTAGAATACGTCGGTGTTTCCGTCGCGTATTGCAAATTTTTGTCATCAAATAATATTTATAACTTATTTATTTTTATTAGAAATAAATAATATAGACCCTGGGTGTCAAAAAATTGTATATCTAACATCGGTGGGTGATTCTGCAGATAAAAATAAAACAAAAACTATTCTACATAGAATGTAGAATGTTTAGGAGAGGAGTTAATCACCGCAACCTTACAGATCTATTGTGTGTTCCCCTGTCTTCAGTTATAACGAGCTATAACTCATCATACAGTCGCAGGGCTTTAACAAAAGCCAGTATCTGAGACGGCTCTACAGAGGCCAGCTCTCCATCCTCAACATCAGCCGTACCAAAGTTCATGGCACGAATGGTCGTCGTCTCGGCGCACTCAGTGATAAAGTGTTCTGGTGTTTCCCCATTTTCCCCACAGAATCTGCATTCGCCGTTGTTTCTCAGCTTCAGCCTACTGAGGTGTTCGTTGAGGAGACAGTGTCCTGTTAGAAACCCCGTGACAATCCGAAGATTGTTTTTACTTAAATCAAGGATAACCTTTGATTTTGCTCGGTCGTAAGTTCTGAGGAACTTTTTCCAGTGTCTTGTCTTAGACCGTTGGCGGACACCCATTCCAAGTTACGGATGGAATCTTCCTGATTCTTCAGTTCCGCTTTCAGTTGGTTCCCGTTTTGAAAACAGAACGGTTCTGGTCCAGTTAGTGGAGTGTTTGCTCCTTTCCTAGCTAGATCATTTGCTTTTTCATTGCCTTCTATTCCTTGGTGAGCAGGCACCCAGAGTAGGAGGACTTTATTTTCTTTGCCTAATTTGTTAAGCTTCTCGAGGCATTCTCAAAAGTTCCTATGAACATATGCCCTAAAATGTTTCCCGAAAAAGTTACAGCACTCGAAAGGTTAAATAAAAATAATATATTTTGTTTATTTTTAAGAACATTGATAAACCGTTTTTCCGGAAATTTGGAGCTCTTGGACAACTTCATTGACATGCTCCTTTCTTAATATTCTTATTCAAAGATACTGAAATAATTTTTGAAGGTGGCGAAATGATGTACACTTTTGAATACGCAGTGCGAAGTACCACGGGAGTACCTTTCAGACCCGCAGTGATAACATCTGATAATCAGCACCTAATAGTTTCGGCAGCCGACAAAACAAATAGGGATTGTATTGTCGTCTACAACGCTCAAAATGGAAATCTAGTACACAGAATTCCTTTAAAAATGTGCAGCATTAAAGTAGGACAGTTTTATTTCACTTCTTAACTACAATGACTGGACACAAGCTGGACACGAAAAAAAGACGCAAATTTCTAATTTAAAAAGCAGCTAAAAAGTCAAATAATTTAGCTGTAAATTTCTTTAAAAAATCATCATTATCGGCCCAGTAGAACAAAATATATTGCACTTTAAAATCCGTGAAAATTTTGAGGTGTCTGCTTTTCGTGCCGGTTAGTGTATTCTAGCCCCAGTGAGTTTTTAACCCCTTCTTTAGGATATAGCTGCGTTAGTAGCAATCCCTAACAAAGGACACCTAGTTGCAGTAATGACCGCAGATAAAGGCGCTATCATCGACATAAAAAACAAAAAGCATATAAGATCCATACCAAAATGGGGTGGCAGTATAACAAAAGATGGTAAATACGGATTATACGCTCCGGCAAGGTATAGCAAAGTATGTACAGGGTGGCACCCCTCATACGACGCGGAGGCTCAAAGCAAAACGACACTTATGTATTGAAATAAAATTTTGGAAGGATATTTATACAGGGTTTTCCAATATTCCGTGGACATAGAGCCACTATATTTTTGGAATCAAAATTCAGAGAAACAAAGCACTTATAATTCCAAAAATACGTACTAGTGCTATGTTCACGGAATATTAGGACCCCACAGCCACCTATATTTTATCAAATAATACAAACATCTACTCAGACTAAACATAAAAATTATAATATCTATGAAAATCTGACTGAGAGGTAGGCAACGTTAATAAAATTTTGAAGAGACATGAATTCTCCATTGAATATCCGAATAATATACTGAGTGTTCCGTTTAAAATAAAAGGGTAACATGCATTTAAAAGCCCCTGTATAACTTTTTTTAAATTAATTAATAATTTTAACTACATATGATGCTATACAGGGTAAATTACGATTTAGGTAGGTTTTAATAAAATTTATTCTTGAATTTTAGAAAATGTTAATATGATAAAAAAAACTATATTTTATTCATACGCTTTTCTAGCAAAACTCGCCTTTATTTTTCACCTAATATCCGAAAATCAATAAATATATAGGGTGTTTCATTACAAAAAACACAACTTTGATATGTTACTTTTTTAGGGACACCCTGTAGAACTCTATATGTTTTTAAAAAATGCTTTAAAATGATGTAAATTAACCTAAGTAAAAAACTTAATGTTAAAATCAGAAGCAAAGTCCAAACCACTGTCAAAAATTCTTTATTAGTGACAGGTTACTAATAAAGAATTTTTGACAGTTTTATTTTAAAATTAAGTTTTTTACCATAAGCCACCACTTTGTGAAAATGAACAAACTCTATAACTTAACCCAAATAGATAAGCTACTAAATTTTAATTTCAATAAGAACTGTTGTTCTCCTTGGAGATTCGAAATCATATGAGAGGCGCCACCCTGTATTTATAATTAAAAAAACTCTTAATTTAGAGGTGGACTAGAACTGCTTGAACTGAGAAAAGGCCAGACCGTTAAAACGTACATACCGAAAGTAGCCGAAGGTGTTTTTACAATTATATGCCTATTCAATAAAACCGATGAATATGTCTTATACTATCATAGTGGAAGGAAAACTCTACGAGTATTCAGGTTAAAAAGACTAAATTATTTCATTTTTTTACAGGAAATTAACAATAAACATCTCTTAGAACTTCAGATGCGGAAATGATTGCAAATTACAGAGTCCAAGCTGAACTAACCGCAGTAGAAAGTACACACGACGGTAACGCTTTAGTTTTAGGTACAGTGGATGGCTGTGTATCCGTTCTGGCTATACTAGATCCAGTTAAGAACGATATGATTAGCTATTTGGCTGGAATGCCTTCCCGGGATGAAGAAGTAAGTTTGAACAATGTTTATGCTTTAAAACTAACCTTAAAAACCTCCCTACAGCTAAAATATAGCCATTCAGCATATTTCAGTAAATAAATCAATGTTTCTTAATATACTAGTGTTTCCTACACATTAGTGTATAATAAAAACACTTATTAATCTTAGTACAAGTAAATAAAATTCAAAAAATATAGTCTTCTAGATTTCTATATTGGAACAGAATAATACACTTAGTAGTTCACAAAGGGACGCGAACTTCTAATTATTAATATTATTAATAAAAATCACACTTACCCATTTTCCTAATGTATTCTCTCTTTGATAATACCACAAAAATCACACATTTTAATGGAAAACAAAAATATTTAGATATTTTTTAAACTTTCCAATTTCTAAACATATGACAACTATGACAAATGACATATCGCAACTGTCATAGTTTTAACCAGGGATGGGTGTTTACCAGAATTATATTTTTTTACGTTACGATGTAATTTATTACACTTAATAAATAATATTTATCTTCGTCCCAATTCCTAGGAAATATAATGGAATAAATTAACCATTAAATAATTAAATATAATAAAATAAATTAAATTAATTAGGGCGGATTTACCCAATTTCTTAATTGCTATTCCTTAATTCTTATTTCTTAGTCTCTAATTTGTAATTCTTAATACACAATTCTTTATCCCTTATTTTTTTAGAGACAGTTATCCAATGTCTTAATACTTATTTCTTAATTCTTAAAACTGACACTAGTAGATCAAATCAAATCGTTTTTATTTCGCTGTGTTATTGTGTGCAATGAAGTCCATACAAAAAATTGCAGCACTTTCGGGTTTGTTTATAACCATGGCTTGTTGTGTCGCTACTCTCGTGAATCGCCACCGAGGTTGTAGGCGATTTGGGGTTCGCCCCATGAATAGAAGAAAGGACATGGAAGGCAATTTTGGAACTCTAATACAAGACATGCCTTCCTTGGAATGGGACGAACAACAGTTCACAAAATACTAGAGATGGGCAAAAGTAACCGGTTTTTTGAATAACCGGTATTTTCCTCTAAAATAACCGGTTATTTAAAGGTAGTTTTTTTTCACCAGTTAACCTAATAACCTTGCATTACGTTCAATAACCTATAGCCGATTATTTTTTAAAAAATCGTACTTGTTTAAAACAAGTAACAATTAAATATTAGCTGTTTGAATCGTAAATTTTGAAGAAGCGAACGGCACGGATCTTCCCGATATTTTGACGATAACGGGAGATCCCGCTCCCGCTCCCAAAACGTCAAAATTAAATCAGGCATCAGGCGAACCCTGATAATAATCAAAACAACGGCCGAATGGCCCTGACAGGTAAGGCCGTAAAACAAAGTACTAATGCCATAGACTACTACTAGCCACCAGCTAGCCAAGTGATACGAACCTAACTTCAAATAGATTCTCTAAATTCTATATTTAAATTTTAACCAACTTTAACGGATTTTCAACGGTTCTTCAAAAGTTTTCCATGGTTTCGCCCAGTTTCACCCACGTTTCACCGTAAATATATTTTATTTGTAGTTTGAAGTCTCTCTTGAAGCTTAGACTAAGAATACAAAATTGAAGTTCAAGTAATGAATGAAGATAATCTTTCATTATTTATTCATTTTAATCTCTTTATTTTTCTTTGGTATTTGATTAAAATAAATTGGTTGTAGATTGTAGAACTTGTGAGTTGTGTGGTTTATTTGAACGTTAAGTAATTACTAGTTTTAATATCATATCCATGTCTAGTCAAAAAAGTGAGGTTAGCATTTTTATTTAAACTCATTTTGTACATATACATACTTACATTGCTACAATCTCTATTTAATCATGCGATTTAACTAAGTTTATTATCTAAATTTGAAGTAGACCTATGGTGTGTAGAGGTAAGTAAACCTATAGGAAAACTAAATATTTGGTTTTGCTAGGTTAGGTTATTTGAATAACCGGTTAATTTGTGTCGGTTAATTTTGTCAAGTTATTATTTTTTAAAGATAATTCCGGTTAACCTATAACCGGTTTTTTACCAATAACCGCCCATCTCTACAAAATACACAAAAAATTAACATTTCAAAATTTCACGCATGCGCATCTACACGTTTTCCTTAATCGCTAATTCGTAATCGCTAAAAAGTTAAAAGTTGGGAACTTTCAAAATAAAGAATTACGAACCGTGGTTAAGAATTAAGGATTAAGACATTGTATAACCAAACTAACTGCATAACACGTATTTTATCTTTTTATAATTTAGCGAATAAGAAATAAGAATTAAGGAATAGCAATTAAGGAATTGGGTAAATCCGCCCTTAGTAGTTCACAAAGGGACGCGAACTTCTAATTATTAATTAATAAAAATCACACTTACCCATTTTCCTAATGTGTTCTCTCTTTGATAATACCACAAAAATCACACATTTTAATGGAAAACAAAAATATTTAGATATTTTTTAAAGTTTCCAATTTCTAAACATATGACAACTATGACAAATGACATATCGCAACTGTCATAGTTTTAACCAGGGATGGGTGTTTACCAGAATTATATTTTTTTACGTTACGATGTAATTTATTACACTTGGGATACTGTAAAGCATGTAAAAAAGTTAAGAAATAGATAAATAATATTTATCTTCGTCCCAATTCCTAGGAAGGTAATACCCCTAGGAAATATAATGGAATAAATTAACCATTTCATATTTTAAATAGAAAACAGTTTTAAAGTAGTTCGTTTAATATATGATCAGAGAGTGACCCTCAACTTTTTATATATGATATTGTTTGACAACGGCTATAAAACGGCAGAGATGCTTTTCCCGCCATAATCTGAATATTTTAATCGTACTATTTAGAAAGGGGAATGCGCCTTAACGTGTTTGCGAAATTTTACTGGTTACTTATTGGTTAATTGAAAATAATAATAATAAAGAATATAATATACTCATTATATTAAATAGCATTTTCTCTATAGTTATTTAACCGTGATGGACCAGAAAACACCTTTAATAATTAAAAGCAAATAATACTTTTAAAACTAGCTAAAGTAATTTCAAAAATGAATCTAACAAAATTTAGTATCTATGTAAGTTTTAATGAATAAATGACATTAAAAAGAAAGAAAACATTTTGTATAAATAATATTTTTCTATTTTGCATTTTAAATACAAATTTAAAAATTATCTCCTATACCTGCATTATCTAAAAAAAGTATACTCTTTAATATAAACTATAAACTATTTTTTAGTGGAAGAAGAAAGTTGAAAAAATGAAGGCCCACACCAGATTTAAAGCTGTACAAGCTATAGCTAAACTTTCAACAAGCTTCGCAAATTTAGAAAACAATAATCAACAGATAATTAATATGGATGATGCTTATAATAACGAAAACGCTCAGCAGATATAAAACAGCTTACAAAACAAAGAAAAAATATGCATAGTTGTGATAAAAAAATAAATCCAAAGAGAAAAGTTTTATTATGATATTTAGTTCAATAAAAATTGCCGTTAAAACATATTTTTATAATTTTTTAATTGAGCTCAACTCAAAAAAATTCCTACATCCATTCGCACCTTCTTGAGACACACTGTACAAGAGACATATTTGTGTAAAAGTGTTGATAGTGTGGACAGTCATTTAAAAAATCAATTATACGAGAATATTACTCCATTTATTTTGTACAATTAATTACACATAGAGGCAAATATTGGCTTACATCTAAAAATAAATAAACTTTTAAATTTTTGACACAAGAAGAAATGCTACAAAAATTAGATCACAAAATTAACAAAGATTATATACAAATAATTTTTGGGATACTTTTTATATACTATAATAATAATATTTAATATTTGTTGCTTACATAACTTAATATTCGTAACCTATATAACTTAGTGGAAAAAAGTTGTTTTAAACAATATAAATTTCTATTTTTAGACTTAATCAGTGTGTACTTAAACTGAATAGCTACATTTAACACCAATAAAAATGCTTTCCTTAAAATAAGGTCAGCTTATATAATACCATTGATTTATGACTTACAACACAATACATTTTTTAACTATCTATAACTATATATTGGAGAAATAATTTCAACAGTTTAGCATAAAATAAAGTTCTAATCTTTTTTCTACCTGATTTTTCTAAAATAAAAACTAATAACGAAAAAAATAAACGCACTGGCTAAAAAACCGCCGCCGGTATTGTTAGTGTATATGAAAAGATACCGCCATCCGGCGGCATTACATTTCTATATCTGTAAATGCCGATGGAAAATTGAATTAATTTGACGTTGACGGCGGTATATAATTGCTGTCCAACTGCGGTATAGGTACTGTATTTCATACATCACTGCCGCCGAAATCATAACATAATATTTTTGCATTTTCATTTTTTCATTTGAACTAGGCTGTCTTTGATATTTGATAAAATTGTAAAATAGTCAATTTTAAAATGAAAATATTCAAAGCAATCAGATGTGCATTAATCAAAGAGAGAAAAATGAAAAAAAAAGAGTGAAACTAAAAATAGCAATCAAAACCGCTGCGCGTTTTGATTGCTAGAGGTATATAACACATAAAGTTTGGTAAAATAAGGGCGTTATTTCTGTTTTTTAAAAAAGTATACCGCCGAACGGTTTTTTTATATATCTAAAAAAAACATTCAACAACATTCTTTCGTCAATTGTCTATGCCGGCGGCGGTAATTTAGCTAGTTCGAAAAATAAATGCGATTATTTTATAACAACGCGAACAAAAAATATACACTCAGATGCAAAAAAAACGCAACGGAAATTTTTTTTCTCAAGTTTTCAAAGTGTTATATTTTTTTTACTTTTATCCCTATTTTCATGAACTGTATGTAAATCTATCAACTTTAGTATTTGACTTATTATGCAGGGTTAATTGAAGTGTTGTTTAACTTTAAAACACCCTGTGTTCCTATAATAATATTTTTCGATGAGAACCATGTTTCCTGAACATTTTGTTTTTGACTCATATCAACATATGCCTTGGTTAATTTTTAGGAGCGAAATGAACTTGCCACCAACAATTATTTGCAATTTTTTCAACTATCATTACCTTATAATGTTATTTTTTAATATCACGAGGTGGCTTTGGTGACTATTGTCATATCGACACTGATTAGAACTCTATTTCCTGAATAGATAGAGAAAAACCGACATAGATGTCATGAGCTCGATTTCTGAGACACGTTTAATGGCGTAAACCGTCTGTTGATATTTTCACTGCCCACTGAGATACCGGGTTTTTGAATTTTTTACCATTTTGAAAATTGCCCATAACTTTTTTATTTCGCGAAATAATAAAATTCTGTAAAAATGTTCTTAAGGCAGTTTTTTAAGCACAATCCAGTGGCGTAGTCAGTTTTTTTCTATACATGCTCTTTTTATCAGAAATAATAAAAAATATAATTCTTTAAATGGAAATCATAGTTGGCTATGAACTTAAAAAAATGCTGGCCTTTAACCCTTTCTAACGATATAAAGTTTGTGTAGTTTGTAGTAGTAAAAATGTGTATTTATTTCTAAGAATGAGAGAAATATTAGGTTTTTTTATCTTTGTATCGAAGCGGGCCTTGATTTTGTGTTGACCTAGTTGCCTAATTAATTTTTATCACAAGGAATATTTAGAGAAAATTGGGTTGGAACAAGGGGCCCATATCTTGGTCTGCTAGGTCCTGTGATTTAACTTCTTTCGACTTTTTTACGGAGGAAATTAAAAGAACTTATATATAAGGGAAGAACCATTGGGACGAGAGAAAAATTGCAGAAGGCTACTAGGCAAGCTTTTGGACTTATTAAACCAGTTCGCCTAATAAATCGTTGTAACTCTATGCGCAAAAGATGTTTATTGTGTCTTAAACAAGGAGGTGCTCTTTGATTTTTTTAGAAAACTATATTCGTCACTCAAAAAATACGTTTTTTAGTTTTATTCTTTGTTTATCGTATCGATTTAAGTTGTAATTACTAATATTAATAATCACTATTACTAATAATAATAGAATGTTAATTTAACTTTTCAAAAGTCTTTAATTATGCAGATAAATAATAATATAGAATATTAAATTGTGATAGAAAATAATTAGGCAAATAGGTCAACTCAAAATCAAAGCCCGCTTCGATATAAAGATAAAAAGATAAAAACCCTAATATTTCTCTCATTCTTAAAGATAGATACCCATAACTTTATATCGTTGGAAAAGGTTAATCGCTATTATTTTTTTAAGTTCATAGCCAACTACGATTTAAAAAAATATATTTTTTATTATTTCTGACAAAAAGAGCAAGCATAAAAAAAAACTGACTACGCCACTGGATTGTGCTTAAAAAAGTGCCTTAAGAACGTTTTTACAGAATCTTATTATTCCGTGAAATAAAAAAGTTATGGGCAATTTTCAAATTGCTAAAAAATCAAAAAGACCCCGTATCTCTGTTGGCAGTGAAAATATCAACAGGCTGTTTACACCATTAAATGTATCTCAGAAATCGAGTCCATGACATCTATGTCGGTTTTGCTCTATCTAGTCAGGAAATAGGGTTTCTCTGTTCAAACAGACTAATTTCGACCACCCTGTACAAACAAACAGAAAACTTGTAAAAAATACTCTAATACTTTGTATTGCCTCCCCCGGCTGCTATAACTGTCTGTAGACATCGGTTCATACTGTTAATGAGGAATGAGACTGCAAATATATTGTGTTATATTTTCGCATTCTTCTTCAAGGACCAAGCGAATATTCATAATTTCTACCATCATCAACAAGGTTAATGACTTTTGCACAATCCATAAGAACCATATTCAATCGTACACAACAATAATCACAAAAACCACCTCGTCATTATGAAGAATAACATCAAAAAGTAACGATAATTGAAAAAATTGCAAAATGTTTGTGGCAAGTTCATTTTGGTCTTAAAAATTAACCAAAGCATGTGTTGACATGAGTCAAAAAACAAAATATCCAGAAGACATGGTTCCGACCGAAAAATAATGTTTCAGGAAAATTTACTCACAAAATTATTGCACAGGAAGTTTTAAAGATAGGGTAAAAAACAACTCTTCGATTAACCCTGTATAATAAGACAAATACTAAAGTTTATAATAAACTGAGTTTACGAATTAAAGTTGATATATTTATATACATTTTGCTGAAAAATCAAGGAAATAGGTCTAAAAATAAAAAAAATATAACATTTTAAGCTAGACCCAAAACTTTTCCATTGCGATTTTTTTTGCATCTGAGTGTATTATATATTTTTTCATTTTATATGGTTAAATAACTTTTATTACAATTATAAGTATGTTTTGAAAGATTAGCTAATTTCAACAGTTTATCATAAAATAAAGTTCTAATCTTTTTTCTACCTAATTTTTCTAAAACAAAAATTAATAAAGGAAAAAAATGCAAAAGGAACAAAAAGAAATACTTTTTTTTTTACTTTAAATGAGTAAATATACAGGGTGTTTCAAAAAGCATGTGCCATCACTGGTGGGGAGATCCATCATGTAAAAAGATCCATCATATAAAGATTTATTTTTTATAACATTATATCAACATAGGTCCTATTCTGCTTTGTTTCGTAGCTACAGGCATTGGAGTAACTACAGGGGTGCCCGAGGGTGCCGTCACCGCCCTAGGTACTGCTGGGCACCCCCCAGAGAAATCCTAAATTATGACTCTTGGCTACGTATTCATTTTTATTTGCTTGTAATACAGTAAAAATTACGTTTTCTAGTTTAGTTTAGTTAATATTATTTTGTTGTGTTCAAAAAATGTGTTAATTTTTATTTTTTTAGAAAATTTCTAGGTATTTAAGTAATCTACGAGAACACGGTTTGATAACCAAGTCTATGAAATTTATTGATAGAGAAATTCATGTAAACGTTTTATTCAAAAAATGTGTTTTTTAATATTATTTTTCATTTTTAAAAAAACAAAAACCCTAGGCCCCCCCTGGGCTCAACCCCAGGCCCCCCACAGGCCCACCCCAGGATAAATTGCTAGTTACGCTAATGGCTACAGGGTGTTAAAGTCTTAATATTTTTCGATTTACTACAATTTTCTTAGATGCGCTTTTAACGATTCAAATGAAATTTTAATTATTTTTATTAATCTCATATTTAGATTAGAGCACATGTTTTTTGAAACATCTTGTATGTAACAAAATTAAATATAATTATAAGAATATTTCCAAAAAGATTAGTTATAAAAGTATAATGCATGTAAAAATAGGTATAAGTTTTTTATAAAAATATATTATAAAAGTTATTTTTAGGAAAAAATTAAAAACAATATTATTTCAAATCTACATCACAAGTACTGACTGCCATTATTAACTTGATTAGTTATAGCACTAGATTTACAGTCTATATGCTCAGTTAATCATTAATCATATATTTTTTTAAGTATATCATATAATGATTCTATAAAAATACACATTTATTAGGGAAATATTATTAATACTACAATTACAGTACGATCGAGAAAAAAAACGGCGTCAGAGATGGCTTCGAAATCAAGACCGATGTCATTTTATATGTAAACTTATATGGGAATGTCTACACACTAGGAAATAAATAACTTTTTAAGTAACATTTTAAGGTATTTTTAAAAATAAGACCGCTTCACTTAGAGCGAATTTTAAATTTTTGTAGCTCCCCGATATGGGAAAAGAAATACTTCAAACTGACTAGTTAATTATTTAGAGTCTGACAGTATTCAGACTTTTATCCAGAATAAACATTTCTGAGAAATATAAAATATGTATGTTTTTCTTCCATATGTGTCTAATACTCTTGGACACACTGTATGAATGTAAAATTATACGGTTAATGTCATCGATCGTTATTTCTAAGTCAAATTGGCGTCCTCATGTATAGTATACAGGGTGGTCCGAAATGTATTCCGGAAACTTCGGCAGCATATTCTGCAGATAACAATAAGTAAAAAAAAAGTTCGTATAAATGTATGTCCTAAAATGCTTAGTTTCGGAGATACACGGTGTATAAGTTTCATTTTTATATCGATTTTTTCCAAATAATTTCTGAAGTAACGTCAATATTTGGATGAAAATTGGTGTCTGGGAGTTTTTTGACATGAGAAATTTGATTTTGATGTCAATATGATTCCTACTACTTGTAGATGGGGCCACCTACATATTTTTTAACTAGTTTGAAGAGTAATAACTTTTTGTCTGTACCTGTATAAAACTACTGAGTAAAAAAATATACATTTACGACGTTTTTTACATAAAAAAGGTCTCTTTGTAGAAATCGCTACGAGTAATGGTTCTCAGAATATTTGAAATCGAAATTATCAATACGTAAATTAAACATGTTGACTAAATAGGTATTAAACTGAAATCATAAATTTTAAATGTTTTTGTGCTAAATAAAGGTTCAACAGAAACTTTTATCATAATTTTTTCGACGGAAAATTTATGATTAATTCAAAAATAATCAAAAGTTCCCAAATTTATTATGTAGTCACAGTGGCGGATACAGAGGCGCCCATGGAGCCAAGGCCCCCCTAAGATCTATAAATTGGGTTAAATATTAGGCATTTGGGTTAAAAATGGCGCTCTAAAAAGCATATTCTACATTACTTTTTATTTGGGCCCCCCCTAAAATAAATCCTGGGCCCCCTCTAAAATAAATTCCTGTATCCGCCCCTGCGTCAGTCAAGTAACTACCTACTCTCAACATGTTTATTTTTTGTCAAGAATGACATGTATTGACCATTTCCATTCTAAATATCTTGAGAACGGTTGCTCGTAGCGATTTTTACCAAGAGAACTTTTTTACGTAAACTCAGTAGTTTTATACAGGTACGGACGAAAAGTTATTACTCTTCAAACCAGTTAAAAAATATGTAGGTGGCGCTCTATACAAGTAGGGATCATATTGACATCAAAATCAAATTTCTCATGTCAAAAAACTCCCAGACACCAATTTTCATCCAAATATTGACGTTACTTCAGAAATTATTTGGAAAAAATCAAAATCAAAATAAAACTTTTACACCCTGTATCTCCGAAACTATGCATTTTAGGACATTATTTTTATCTGCAGAATATGCTATACCGAAGTTTCCGGAATACAGTTCGGACCACCCTGTATATCTTCCAGTTCATGGTTTTAATCAAGGTTGAAATAAAAACATTTTATTTACTTTTAAATAAAATATTTTTTAACTCCAAAATTGGTATTGTTTAAAATTTGTTTAACACACCAGTACTCAGGGTATTTTAATACCCCGCACTGTTGAACACCGCACAGTTGTTTTATTTAGATAACTTGGCGAGGGATAGTTACAATTAGTGATGGGATAACTCGAGCGAAAATTCGCTCGAGTGCTCGATTATTAAAATAACCGACATCGCTCGATTATGAACGACCGATGCAAGTTACGAGTTACAAGCGACGAACGCAAGCGATCCTATCGGGCGAATTTGCTACATACATTGCAGATTAGCACTATTTTAGTAAAATATGTTCAAAGAACAGATTGCTCTTTTGATTGGGACCGCATTGTTAAGTATAGGACTATAATACGACGTTATCTTTTGCGTAACTGTGTGACAAAATTTTACCACCTATATCGACAAGGCTTCGATGCATGATCAAGCGAAACTACTCGTCGCTTGGCACTATCATCGAAAGAATATGCGCTCTGCGCACGCAGCTTACTGCTTGGCGGCGACAGCGAAAAACCGTATTATTTAAATACGAGCGAAATTTCGCTCGAGCGATCGCTCGATTATTGAAATCGCTTGAAACTCGAGTACTCTATTATTAAAATTTATCGGTTTTTCCCATCACTGGTTAAAATTACATACCGCCTCGTGTATTCTTTAACCGTAGCGTGTATTTACAGGGTGGGTCAAATTCGACGCTTTTAAATGGAAACACCCTTTTCTATAACAGATAGACGAAAACTAATATCGGTGTCTGGAACTCAATTTTCATCAAAAACATGATTGTAAAAACCGCACATCAATATCTGTTACCGTTTAGGAGTTACGAGCTGTTTTTCAAAAATGTGCATTTTTAACAAATCGCTGTAACTTTTTTGCTATGGAAAATTTTGCATTTCTATGAAAACATTTCCAAAGCACCTTTTTACGTAGAATTTAATGGCATCAGTATAATTTTTTTTTAAATTAATAATTTAAGAGTTATCAACAGAAAAATTGATTTTTTATTTGGGACACCCTCTATATTTTTAATTAACGGAAAAGAATTTAAAATTACCTTTCCAAAAATATAGCACCACTTGATATTTTGTTATATTCCCCTTCGAAATACAGAATTTTTAAAAGTTCGCCACTTTTAACTAGTAGGCTTTGGACCCCTTATTGATGATATGCCCTTAATGGAACTCGAAAACATATTTTTTCAGCAAGAAGAGGCACCGCCTCAGAACGCTGAAGTTATCAGCAAATTTTTGCAGCCAATTTCAAGAATAATTGAATAGCTAACCAAGATCCCAGCCGTTGTGAGCCGTTGTGATCACACCTGACTTAGTGTCCATGGATCTAATCCTATGAATATATTTGCGGAAGAATAAAGGTTCCTTATTCTTCCGTATAATCTAGACAAGAATTAGAAATACTTAGCAGTTATGAGAGGGATTTTCTCACCCCCACTGAGTTAAGGAATTCCGCGAGAATTGTTCAGAAACGGCCCCGTCTGTCCATAACAGAAGATGTTCGATATAACAGAAGACGGTCGAACACCTGTAGCTAAATCTCATGTCTTGATTTGCTATTTATTTTTATTGTTATGAGATATAGTTTAAATGTGTTGATGTTGGTTAAATATATTTTAAATTGTTATAAAATTCTGCATCTCTCATAGCAAATATTATTTTCGTTTTAACTGATGCTCACAGCTAGAATTTTTTTGCATTACAGCCGGTGCCATTCAAAGCCTACTTAATTAAAGCGGGCGAATTTTTGTATACTCTATATCTCGAAGTTGAATCGAGCAAAATATCAAGTGTGTTATATTTTTGGAAAGGTAATTTTAAATTCTTTTCAATAAATTAAAGATATACAGGGTGTCTCATATAAAAAACCAAATTTTCAGTTGATAATTCTAAAATTATTAATTTTAAAAAAATTATACTTAAACCATTAAATTCTACGTAAAAAGGTGCTTTGGAAATGTTTTCATAAAAATACAAAATTTTCCATAGCAAAAAAGTTACAGCGATTTATTATAAATGCATATTTTTGAAAAACACCCCGTAACTCCAAAACAGTAACAGATATCGATATGCGGTTTTCACCATCATGTTTTTGACAAAAATTGAGTTCCAGACACCGATATTAGTTTTTGTCCATCTCCTATAGAAAAGGGTGTTTCCATTTAGAAGCGTCGAATTTGGCCCACCCTGTACAGTCTGTCCAACTATTTAGAAAAGAATTCGACAGACGATATCCAAAAATGACAGAAAATACAATTTGCCTATGAATTAAAATGACATGAGACACAACTGTCGCTCTCGGGGATCCACCCGTTAGATAGACAAAAGGTGTGTTAGCAGATAGTCGCAATTACTGCACCAAAATTTAATAAATACTTCTTTTGGAGGTCGAGGAACCAACAAGATCTACACTCACCAGCACGTAAAACGGGCACCTTAAAATTTTGATGTATTTTAAAGTTTTATATATTTTATTCTAAAGCACACATTTTGATGATTCTTTAAGCAATATGTAGCTAAATTATTTGACTTTTTAGTACCTCTTTCTAAATTAGAAAAGAAAGTTCCCATCTATCATTTATACGAGGGACAACCAAATGATATTTTGGTAAAATTTTGAATTCAAAAATCACTCTATCATCTAGATGCATATTTTATCGATATTTCTTTTTTGGTTCATCTTAATATCTTTATTTTTTGGGGATAATTGCTTTTGAAGAAGACACTAACATTTTTTCGTAATTTTTACATTAAAACCATGCCTTTGCTTTCGTAAAAAAAATTTGAATTAAATATTAAAGTGCGATAAACTTTAATCAAATTTACATTTATTTTAATCGTAGAAACTAAAAATGTAATAATATACAGGGTGTTCCATTTAAAAAAGTACAACTTTGATATATTTTATTTATTTGGGACACTTTAGGTTAGGGTACCTTTTGTAAATAATTTTAAATTGTAACTTTAGTAGTCCACCAGGGATCCTATCTCTTATAATTTCTGAAAATGTAATTGTTTGGCATAGTTGAAAGAAATAGTTTCTCTTATTTTATATTAAAAAATACCGACGCATTCAACATGACTAAACAGAGCTTTATACATGTTTTAAACGAATGTTTCAACAAGTAATAGTGTTTTAAACTCGTTTAAAAAACCTGTTTTTAAATAAAATGTTTTAAACATAACAACCCTGATTTTAACACCACTCAAAATATACCATATGATCGAAAAAAAAAACATCACATTAAAGTACCTGTATTTTAAGTTCGGCCATATCATTGTCAATGGCCTATCAACTTGGCGAGTGTCTAAATCGACTCTAACGCCGTTTTTTTTTCGATCGTATAGTATTCTGAGGACAAAAATTTAAACAAGATAAATTCCAAGTAAATATTTAACGTGATTGAGATAGCAATCATCAAATCCTTGTCCAAAATCTGCTTTTTACTTTTAGAATTTATTAGGAAGCTGCCTAAAATCTCTCAGTTTTCAGCACACTGTAAATAGCACGAACTAAAGTAATCACAGCCGCAACTAAACTCTACAAATAAAAAAGAGACTTTGGATTAATTAATCGGTTAATAATCGTTAACACAACAAGCTGAATCTCGAACTCGTTAAGGAACTCTTTAGCGAGATTTTTTTTTGAAATTGTTGTTATTTCCTATCCGATTGGGTTTCTGTTTAAAAAAAAGAATCTCTGTGGCGCCTTTTACCATCAGGAAAAACCAATATATTTGCGGAAACAGTAACAGACTTATACTTATCAGACAATTCCTGGGTAATTTTGTTAAAGCCTGAAAATTAAATGTTTTAAAATGGTTGATATTTGGTGATATTATTAATACTTTGAATAAGAAGACTAAGGAAGGAGCATAATGCTATCCATGTATTCATGCATGGTGGGCGGAAAAAGCACTCTAGGGTGGGGATCCTTGACAGTTCTGTTGGACGATTCATTTGACACATCTGAATTTGATTTGAAATTTTGTGGATTTGTCAGTCTTTACGGAGCTTATTTTATGTTATTTATTATTTATTCTACTACAGATAGTTGTATAAAGGTAGTAAATCTAGATGGAAATTGTGGCAGAACTTAAATTAACAGTGACACTATCGCGATTTATCGAAAAAGACTCTAAAATAGTTGGTTGTGTAGCGTGCGGTAGATCTCGGCAAAAATTGAGTGAAATAATGGAACAACTTTTCGCTAGTAACGTAACATAAAACAACAAATTACTGAGTCTACCCCACGTCTACTCTACATCATAGTTTTACATTTTTTAAATAAAATTAGAACGACACTGATAAACCGGAATTTAAGTCGGCCATATTTGAGGCCCATCGCGGTGTACCTAAGATTTTTGATATGCTCCTTCCTTAGTCTTCTTATTCAAAGTATTAATAGCGTTGATTGAAGAAATAAGCAAATGCGCAACCTTATGGGCGATTTCGTGGCACAAAACCTATCCGAGATGTAGCTGGCGTTACCGTCAGCCTGTCCGCGAATTCCAAGATTTAGTTTAGCTCTGCGCCGCTGCGCGCTGATAGTCGTTTACAGCGCAGCGGATAAAGAATACTGTACCGTGGTTCTGCTTTCAGTCGACAGAATGAGTGGTTGCCGGAAACAGTGTTGCCAGAACTACTGATTAATCCGTAGATTTACGGATTTTGGGTACAGTACCTTAATAATACGGATTTTCTATCATTAAACAATTTAATATAATGTCAAGGTGTATGTGGCGCTAAACTGTATTGCTGGTTGCCTACCTTACCGCAACGTGTCAAGAAAAATGGCGCATTCGCCAGAAAGTAAAAGAATATTCCAGAATTCTTTAGAACGTTCCAGAAACACTCGCCAGAGAGTATATAAAGCCCGCGCTTGGCAGTTGGACCAGTTTGAAGTTTGATAATACCGCGTTTTAAATTGTGAATTAATTGGCGAAGGTGCCAGTACCGTTAGAGTAATAGTAGTTGCATAAATTGTGTTGTAAATTAGTATAAATTGTGTGTATAGAGTGAGAGAAAATAAATTCGTTAAGAATTTTATCGTGAGTTTAAATTAGTGGACCCACGGAATCCGTAACAATAACATTAAATGATTAATCTACGACAATGTCATTATGACACATTTAACATTGTCATTTGGATGTCATTATGGCTTTCATAATAGCACTAGTGCTATTTTGTGCTAGTTTATTTATTGTAAACATTAATTATAATATCAGTACAATTCACTATCAATGAAACTTTTGTCAGGAAATAAGTTTTATCATCGGCTTCCAACAAAAAACGAGTTCTCTTCTTTTCTTAAAATTCTCGATTTTTTTGACCGAAATCCTTCCGATTTTCTTTTTAGAAATGCAATTAAATGGACATACTTACTAATATCTGTATTTTTCTTCACTGATATAACTGAACGAAGCATGGAATAATATACCCAAAGTGATGAGGCCTTCCTATGTTTTGAAAGATGTTCAAAATATGCCAGGAGAACCTTTTCGTTACTACTATTCTTAATTCCTTTCCCTTTACACCAATCTTCAAGTTTTACATAGGCTTGCTCCTACGTTTGTCTTGATTTTTCGGGAAGTAGGGAATCGACAACGTTTTGCGCAATGCCTTCAATATCCGAAGGGACACTTTCAGAATCAGAATCACCCATATTAATATTATTTTTTGCTTTTTGCTAAAACTGAACGTTTAACACAAAACTGAACATCAATAATTGAGTTGTCAGAGCATAGTGTCAGAGTCAAAATGGAAACAATCAACAAGCACGGTTACTACGGCGTCGACTAATATGGGCACCTGATAATTTTGAATTTTAATTTTTATGAGAATATCTCTGATATTTTAAATTAAATCAAATCTCTTTGGATCGTCCCCCCCCATACACGTTCGATACGAACTTTTTAATGAAACTTGTGTAACTAATCTAACCTAACGTTACACGCGTTTCATTATGATGTTCGTATCGAACTTGTATCATTAATAACTATAAACAAAGAACGGCGTCAGAGATGGCTCGAAAATGAAGATCGTTGTTATTTCATATGTAAAATATTATGGTAAATGTCAATAATCGTCATTTCCAAGCTAACTAAACGACTTTTTTCGATCATACCACATATTCAGTACCTATAAAAGAATTTTTATCTTCGTTGTTTATTCTATGTTTAATACGAATAAATTTTCAATACATAAACGCGGATTTTTCATCCAAAAATATTTTCATCAAATGTAATATGTTATTACATTACAATTAATATGGCAACACTGTCGCTCTCAGCTCCACACCGTCTCCAATATGCCTTCGCTAGCCGAATTAGAGAAAATAAGTGTTTTATGCGTTGACCGCAGAACGATTGGTGTTTCCACCGTATAGCACTTGAGACGTAAGGGGAAATCAAATCAGCTTTGTCACGAATTTGCTCATTAGGTTGCGTAAATTCCGAATTCTTTGAATCAACGGTAATAGTTACATTCAAAGACATCTTAAAGGAGACAAAACTATTTACATTTTATCCCGATCAAACATCGATTTCAACAAAAATCGGTGATGTATCGCCAAAGTAAGTTATAATTTGAGGCGTTAAGTTGCTAAACCCGTCTTATCCCAAAAACGTTGTTTCGAAATAATACGCAAAAACGGTTTTAACAAATGTTTGAAGCGTTATTTTACAAAAAACGTGTGAATTGAGTGGAATCATTGTTTTGTATCACGTTTTTCTAGTAATAAAAATTAATATTTAATTTTTAAAAAGAAAAAAACACAAAAACTATTCGGATAAAACGGGTATTGTTGCAGTATGACGCATATTGCGGGTTTTGATGCAGCAAGATGCTACAGTATGATCGAAAAAAAAATCGGCGTCTATTTGTCTTAGAAATGACGATCGATGGCTTTCCCAAAATAATTTTACATTTAAAATGAAGCGATCTTCAGTTCATAACCATCGCGCCGTTTTTTCTTTCGATCGTACTGTATATTAAATATATCCAAAAATAATAAAGACATACCGTAATAAAATCAACTTGTATCGACTGAGCGAACAAGTTTATAACATATGGAAACATGGCAACTCTGAATACGAAAAATGTGCCTAACATCACCAATCCATTAGATATATACCTAAAAGGAAGCAAGTATTAATAAGTTTAAGTCAATGGCATATATACTGAGTGTTTATGAAATGTTGCTCACCCCTATAGCTTTTTATTTTTTCGGATAAAAAAACGAGATTTAGTATGTTAGTAGATATATGATATAAATGAGGATTGACTGGACTTATTCAATTAGTTTCGTTCGCTTCCTGTTTCACCGGAAATTACTACAACTTTTAATTTAATTAATTAAAAAAAATAAAATAATTAATTAAAATTTAAATGGTACCCTCGGTATTTTTCTACTTTATTTGATAGAACATGACAGATGACATTCTGGATAGAATGACATATCATATGTCAACTTTTGACATTTCCGATTAAAAAAATAGAATTTTAAATTTCAATCGAGAGTATCATGACCATAAATGCAATTTGACTCGAAATACCGTATGATCGAATAAAAACGGCGTCAGCGATGGCTATGAAATGAAGATCGCTGTCATTTTATATGTAAAATTATATGGAAAATGTCATCGATCGTCATTTCTAAGCCAACTGGACGCCGTTTTTTTTCGATCATACGGTACCAAGTCTGTGGTACGAAATTATTCGTAAAAAAAGTTTTTCCAAATAAGCTAATGAGCCAAACTCTTTCCGTTTGAAAAAATTGAGTTATTATTAAAAATACGATTTGGTCATTCTTTAACCGACCAGGGAAAGACACAAGACGAACAAATCTATTTTTCCAAAGCTCTTTGATTAAAAATTAATGATTTTAACACAACCATGGCACTCTAGATTGAAATTTAAAATGCAATTTTTTTAATTAAAAATATCAAAAGTTGACATATGATGTCATTTTATTAAGAATGTCATTTTCTATAATATAAAGTAAAAAAATACCATTTAAAAATAAAAAGTTGTAGTCATTTCCGGTGAAACAGGAATTGACCGAATACTAACATATCAAATTTCGTTTTATTTAAAAAAATAAAAAAATTCTAGGGATGAGCCACTTTTGAGAAACACCCGGTATACCAATTATTACCATTTTGAAGTTTTCAATGCCAACTTTGATAAAATCCCTCTTAGCGACACAAACGGCGTGCTAACCTCCATAAGATAAATATATCCAAAAAAACAATCGCCTAAGCCTCCTCTTAAATACTATAAAAAAAATTGATTTTAAATCGAAAAAACTGATGGAGCAAACTCCTTACTGTGATTACTAAGAATCCAAAACAACCAATAAATATATGATGAAACACTATCATAAAATTACTTGACAAATATGCAGTTATTCTTGCGGTTTTCAAAATTATTTTGTTTTTTATTCCGTTCATTTGAGGTTGAGTCATCTGAAAAAGAAAAAATTCAGAACAAAACACTCATAACAAATAAAAAAATCACACTGGCTAAACAACCGCCGGCGCTGGCGGTATTGTTAATATATCGTCTGTTTACAAGCAAAACACACTAAGTCCAATTATTTTAATTTTGATGTATTTATATCATTTGACTAGATTTCTTTCAGAATATAGATCTATATCCAGGAAAAATCTACTATACCTACTATACCTTCTTAGAATTATTAGTTTAATTTTTAAATTACTTTCATAATCATAAGTCCATAATGGCGTTATATTAGTTCATTAAAAATGTATTCGTTTTTGGACCAACGATATACAATAAAATGATAATATACAATAAAATTCCTGTACTGGTCGGTTAAAGGAGGCCCATTCTTGTCCTTTTTATTACCTTACTTTTATTTTGACAACAGGACCTAATCGCAGAACTTACCGTTGGTTAAAGCAATAACATATAAAATTTGACAAAATAAGGGCGGTAGGTATTTCTGCTTTTTAAAAAATATAATACACCGTATAGACAGTCGTACTTGAAAATTTTTCTTATATACCGTGTGTTTCTCCAAAGTGGCTCTCCCTATAACTTTTTTATTTTTAAGGTAAAAAACAAGATTTGGCACGTTAGTATATGACATAAATTATGATTGATTGACGTATTCACTTGTTTTCGGTCACTTCCTGTTTCACCGGAAATTACTAGAACTTTTGATTTTTAAATGGCACGCTCGGTATTTTTTTGTCATATATTGTCGGCTAATTTATGTCATATATTAACATACCAAATCTCGTTTTTTTTATCTGAAAAAATAAAAAAGTTATTGGGAGTGAGTGAGTGACTTTTGAGAAACACCCGGTATACCGCCGACAGTACTTTAGCCAGTTTGATAAAAAGAGCTTTTAGCCAGTTTGATAAAAAAAATAATACCTTGGCACTCCAAACCCGATACATCGACCATGTGTCGTAAAAAAAATATGCCGCACCGAACCAACCGTACGCCTCTGATATATAATGGGAGGTACGTAAAATATCTCTGGAACAAGAATATCGAACACATGTTAACCCGGTTAAACAACAAAAAAGTGCCTGCACTGCTGAAACGCATCTAAAAAAATTTTAAAAAATATATTCTTATGCTGCTGTCCTCTTCTGATATAGGAAATGCAATAAAAGTTAGTGGTGTACGTCATCAAAATACTTGACGAATGCACGTCGCAATGTTGCCAAGGATACTTTTTTTACTTTGAATTTTGAATGTTAAATAAAATTCGTAATTTTGTAGCCGATTTTTCACTTAAATTGTAGACATAATACATACAGGGTGTTTCAAAAAACATGTGCCATTTCTCGTGTGGAGATTCCTCCCATATATAAGATTTACTTTTTATATCAACATAGATCCGATTCTGCTTTGTTTAGTAGATACAGGGGATTAGTCTTCATTTTTTTTTGGTTTATTATAATTTTCTTCCAAGTGCTTTTACAAGTAATTTCAAGTATTTCTCACAAAAACGTTCAACAGTCAAGCTTTCTAAGTAAATGACACATAATCTCTCTCTTTGTAAAAAATTAGAAAATTAAAAAAAAACATAAAAAATCAATAAAATCACGCAACTATTTTACCGATAACGACTGCCCTGTTCTCCAAGCTCTACTATCAGTTTAATCCAATGACTAAAGAATACAAGGACAAATAACACACGAGACCAAATTATGACCTTTCTTCAAAACAGTGCCGTGGCACATATTTGTCTTAACCGTAGCCACTTGAAGCGATATTTATATTTATGATAAATGTTTTTACTACGCCTATGGTGTATCCGGTGGTATCATACTAATTAATTACGAAAAAAAATGTATTAAAATGTTAACAAAAGATACAACACTAGTATCGACGTATAGCACATATCAAGTACATATAATATCAGAAAAATAATTATCAAATTCAATAAAAAAACGCTAAAAAGTTGGAGTGTATTGTTTATTTCCCTATATAACGTAACTCCTGGCTCTTTCTTATCACTGTGCCTTTACTTGAAAGCTGAACAAATTACCATTGTAATACAGTTTATACAAAGTTCACTAACACAACCACCTATTAAAAATCGCTAAAATTGTCGCTGATGACTCATTCAATTCTGCTGCAGCCTGTATATGGGCGTTACATGTCCTTGTATTCTTTAGTCATTGGTTTAATCGATCTTTCTCGTAAAAAAATTAGACCATGCCTCCCGTCAATAAAAATTCGAAAAATCTGCAACTAGTCAATATAATGAGTGGCATACTCGTTAAGTCCACGTGAACTCTCCACCGCTTGTATACAGATTGTTAACTGGACGGTTACTTATTGGGGAACAGAATGGCAACACTGCCTACATTCCAAATGAGTACTAAGCTAAGCTGCCGACTCGTCCCGTCGCGTCGTCTCTCGACGAGCGGGCCGAGGTTGCCATATTTCAACCATAAAGCTCTTGCCGCGAGTAATACACAAATTAACAACCTGTATAGGTAGCGATCTTTGAAATATGTTGGTGTTTATTTAAATGTGTTTTGTAGTAAATTGATCATATTTCAATATTGTGTCTGCATTCTTGAAATCCCTTTCACAGACACAGATACAGTAGACGCACTTCACTTGATGCGAAAGCGTGCTGTCTTTTTTAACAAGAATATAACTTTGAATGAAAAAGAAATATGACATTATAATAGTGTAGTGATGTTAATATTTCAGAATTTTTTTATTGTTGCAGGAAATTTCTGAAACTTTCGGAAATTTATGAAATATTAGTAAATTTTACAATTTTACATATTTTTTGTCGATACAATAAAGGAATAAATTAGATAGACATTTGATACCAACATGTAAGTGGAAAAAAAAACAATAAACATAATATTAGTTGTTATATTTTTAATAAACAATACATAACCCATAAAAGTCATAAACATAACCCATAACAAAAATCATTTGGTAAGATTTGTATTTTGTGCATAAACCACGAACTATGACTATGAATTTAAAAAAAAACAAAAAAGCACGAAATATAAATTTAAAAAACGTAAAACACAAATAACTGAATTATTCTATTCCGGAATATCAGGCGCCGAGCTGGTCCCATCTTCATAGGGTATTATAGTAGTAGTAGTACTGTCTTCGTCAGTTTCTATTTCCAAATCAGATATATTTGATGTATCATCTGGTTCTGATTCTGAAGGATGGACCTCTACCTCCACGAGTTCTAGTGGTTCTGGAGGAATTTCATGTTGTTGAATATCATGCTCCGTATCCACTTTTTGTTTTTGTAGTAATAATTTATTGTTATGAGCTACGAACATTATTTTACCGGCTCTTTGTGCAGTTAAGCGATTCCTTTTTTTAGTATGGATAAAAGTACTGAAACTTCTCTCTGTGGCTGCAGATGACGTTGGTAAAGACAGCAGAGCAACAGCTAAATATTTCAACTGAGTATTTTTACACATTGCTTGCCACCAACTTAGACAGTCTACATTTTTAACTGACATCCAAACGTAGTCGAGAGCCCATAAACCCGATTTGGCGCAATAATTTGTTACATCTGTAAAAATGGCTTATTATTGACAAACTGAGGATGATTGTTGTTGATATTGTTGATAAATTCCATAGCAGTTATGTGTTCTTCATTGTTAAGGTGCTCTCCCAGGAAACAGGGGTCCAAGAGATTCGCGGCAAAATGCATTGGTTCAAGAGCCATAGGTTTTTTATTTTGTAAGGCGGAGAAGCATTCTTTTTCTTCTGACTTAAGAATCGGCATACTTGATACATTTTCGTTAAATTTTTGCTCAATGTCTTGAATTTTGAAAAGAAATTTCTTGCAAAATTCGGATTTTTACGAATATTCGCGATTTTGGGACCGAATATTTCGGAAATTTCTGAAATTTCCTACAAAATTCGAATGGAAATATTCGCTACCAACATCACTAATTATAAGATAAAGGAAAAAATGCGCTCTTAAGTTTTAAAGAATTTTTACTTATTACAAATTTACTTTGGCAATAGTTTCGACGTCCTTGATGACCTACACGCCTAACTGTATTGATTTCTCTCTTTACTTACTTATTACTTATATCGAATACATCACTGTGACTCAATTTGTAAGCCCTTATAAACTTGCGACCTTCGTGTGTATGGAATTGAAAATTATTTAAAATAATGAACAACGCTGGAAAAAACAATAGACCGCTTCCAAACAACCATAGCCCCCTCCGAATCGATATATGTTCCTCCCAATCAAGATCTCGTAGAATTAAGTATGTCACAGTTAAAGAACACAAAACCAAAACGAATAGTGGATATATTACACTTGCTTTTTTCGCCTGAAATTTAAAAAATAATTTTAATAAAATAGATGAAATTTAAACCTTCTTGTATTTTTGGTGATCTCAGTGTACAGGTGACAAAGTGTCAAAACGAATGACACTGTCATTCGTTTTTACGCCCCGCTTTCTAATAAAAAACTACCGCTTTCCCGTAACTGATGTTTATATATTTATAATTAATTTATTTTTATTTCCTAAAATATTTTGACTAAAAGAAAATATGTAAAAGTGGACAACTCTGTGCCAGTCAAACTGAATCACGTGACTAAAATTTTATTTGATATGAACTATAAATGTCATGGGCTCGATTTCTGACACATGTTAAATGGCATACACCGCCTGTCGATATTTCACTGCCAACTAAGATACAGGTTCTTTTTTAATTTTTGACCATTTTGAAAACTGCCCATGAAGCATAATCCAGTGGCGTGCTCAGTTTTTTTCTATACTTGCTCTTTTTGGTAAAAATAAAAAAATATATTTTTTTAAATAGAAATCAAAGTTGGCTATTTCGACCACCCTATACAGGGTGTTAAATTTTCGTGTGTTCTACAGGGTTACTTGGTTTATGGGTAGAGGTACAAAAATGCGATTTTCACACTGCTGTACTAATTTTTTACGAAACTAAATATGCTACACAAAGATCTATCTAGCCCTCTTAGGTCCTGAAATACAGGGCGAATTTGAAATTGTTGCATTTTTGACTCCTCTCTCTTGATTATCTAAGTTATCTTATAACTTATTGAAAAGGTGAAAACTGAGTTCGATAGGTTTTTTTCATGTAGAATTCAGTGGCGTAACAAGTTTTTCGTTGGGAGCTGTCGTTTTTAAGATATGGCCCAAACTTGTGTGTCTTTATTTTTAAAAGGGCTACTCTACTATTTCATTTGCCTTGTTATGTGCTTTCTAAAAATATAATATACTTTAAACTTATTTTTATAAACAAGGTGCGTTATTTAACTTTTTAACATAGGCGGCCGGTTTAAATTAGCTAATCAAAATAATTAAATAATTTATTCGACGTCAAATTTTGGTTATTGGCTACTCTACGTTAGGTTTTGTGTGTGAAATTATTGCACTAGTGCATCAAAAATATCAATAACTCTGATTCACTTATTATCTAAAAGCTGTACAAGTTCTTTTTCAGTGCAGTTTATTTAGATAACACGATGGAAAGCAAAATTTCCTAGTTAAATTAAATCAAATAAATTAATAATACTAATAACTAGGTTAATTTATTAGTATTTTAATAAAGCACGCTTTTAGATGTTTCAAAAAACTTTTAATAAGAGTAACTTTAACTCTACATATATGTTTCGGCTTGTTAGGCCTTTTTCAAGAGATAGGTTAATTTATGTTAAACAGTTAAATTATGCATTTTTTACCTTTTTTGTGAAAACAGGTGTAGAGTATATTATATTATATTTTTAGAAAACTCATAACAATGCAAATAAATTAAAAAAATAATATATAGGATGTCCCATTTAAAAAAAAATTAGAAGTTTGGCATATATTTCGAAAATGACAGCCAAACCAAACCAAACCAAAACAAAAAACTATTTACGTCATAATTCTACGTGAGAAACTCTACGGGACACAGTTTCCACCTTTTCAATAAGTTATAAGATAATCAAGATACAGAGTAGGTAAAAATGCAACAAATTCAAAATTGCCCTGTATTTCAGGAACTAAGAAAGCTAGGACAAATCTGTGTACTGTATATAGCATCTTTAGTTCTATAAAAAAGTATCATAGTGGTGTAAAAACCGCATCATTGTATCTCATAAACAAGAAACACCATAAAACACTAAAAGGGACACCTTGTACACAATGAAAAAGTTTACATCATTTGAATTAAGTTTAAAATAGAGTAATAAAAGAAAATTAAGATAAGGATTTCTGCAAGTAAGTACATGGTTCTATTCAAAACAAAGTTGTTATACAATACTTTTAGATAAAGTATTTTATATACTGATAAAAGTAAGCTAAAATGTTATACTTATATATTTCATAGCACAAAATTTAGCATAATAAAATAGAAAATTAGTGTTATTTAGAATAGTATATAAAATAATTTTAGGCTTGCACTAATAAGCTACTAATATAGGTACATGCATGCACATAAGTAGCAATTACTTTGCTAAAATTATAATTTTAACCACAAAAGCAAGTGTATATTGAACCATAAAACTAAAAGTAATTAACTATCAAAAAGCTATTAATAAAATATAAGCGGTATACCATATAAGCTTATGTAAAATTTATTAAAGACATTACCTCATTCTTGTAATAATTAGTGGTCTGTAATTGAGATTTTCTGCTCATTATAATAACGACTGTATAAACAAATCAACCAGAATTTAGGAGCTGTTAGAACTTATACGAATAGTTGAATCCCATTTTTTATATTAATTCGATATTTATCATAGAACTTTATAGATTTCTCACTATTCACTACTTATTTAAAATATAGGGTTAGGAAAATGACAACCATATGACAAACTAAAAATTTAAATGTCAATGAAAAAAAATAGGTCAATCGTACAGGTTTTATATATGATCGACAAATTAGTTTTTTGGCCTGAGCTGCCAGAGCTATTTGGAGGCCCGATAGCCTAGATAGCTATGGTCGTTACATAAGAAGAAGACATAACACCATAGCCCCAAAGTGCTCCAAGCAACATCTAGCTTGTTTTTATTTATTTAATGAAAACATTTTACATAAAATAAAAATTTTAAATAAAACATATTTACTGATCTTTAAGCACTAAATAACTATGCGATATGCACAGTTAGTGGTTGGTCCTGCTGGTAGTGGAAAGGCAAGTCTATAAATAATAAATTTTAAGATGTGTGCGTTACAGCCCTTTAATTTTTAGTCTACTTACTGCAGCTCATTAGCTCAGTATGGTGTTGATATTAAAAGAAATATAGAAGTTGTAAACTTAGATCCAGCAGCAGAGCATTTCGACTATGAACCTTTTGTTGATATTAGGGATTTGATTCAAGTACAGGATACAATGGAAGATGAAGAATTACATTTTGGACCTAACGGTAAGAATTGCCTTTTCTTGTGTGTGCTTTATATTAAATACTTTCATATTTTTAGGAGGCTTGGTCTTTTGTATTGAATACCTTTTGGAGAACTCCGACTGGCTTCATGAAAAACTAGGTAAAATATTTTTGTAGACAAAAAAATAAATTATTAAAAATCAGTATATTCTAGGTGATACAGAAGATGATTATATATTATTTGATTGTCCTGGGCAAATTGAACTGTATACACATCTCACAGCTATTCGAAAATTAGTTAAGCAGTTGCAAGACTGGAATTTTAATGTATGTTCAGTATTTCTTGTTGATGTTCAATTCATGACCGATGGTGCTAAATTTTTATCGGGCACCATGGCTGCCTTAAGTGTAATGGTAAATTTAGAATTGCCACATGTAAATATTCTTTCAAAAATGGACCTTCTGAGTAAAACAGCTAGAAAGAGGCTAGATAGGTTTCTTGAACCAGATTGTCATGCAATTTTAGGTACTTATTTGTGTTTATTAGGAGATTCTTTAAACATACACTAAATAGATACATTATATTCCAGGTGACATAGAATTAAATGGAATATCAGCATTTAATGAAAAGTATAAAAACCTTACAGAAACTATAGGCAGAATTATTGAAGACTATTCGTTAGTTAGGTTTATACCATTAAATCTTAAAAATCGGGAAAATTTAAGTATGAGGTTTATGAAATTTTGTTACCTCTATATATTCAGTTAATATTTTTAGGTGATATTCTAATAACAATCGATAACGTCATACAATTTGGTGAAGATCAAGATGTAAAAACTAAAGACTTTGAAGAGGAAGACCCAGAAAATGAAGATCTTGATCTTTCTAATAATTAAGTTTGTTAATAAATGTAAATAATAAGATTCAGTTACCTTTTGTTTGCATATATAGCCTGATTTAACTCGAAGACGTTTACCAATTAAGTCTGGAGAATTTTCTGTTGTCCAGATTCAATATTATTTATAAATATTTCAGCAAACTGATTAAAATGTCCATTATAAATTTTACCTAATTTTTGTTCAGAAGAAACATACCTATTATTTGCTAGGTCTATATTTACTCTCATTCAAATTTCAAGACTCTGAAGAACTTTAACTAGAGTAAAATTATAAAAAACTATGTATTTTAAAATATCCAATTGTTTACATGCAAATGTATTTCACTGACAGGAACATCTTTGCCCAGAACATCTCTAGGTTTATTTGACCTACTCCTCCAAAAGTGCAACAACAAATGACAGTGACATTTGACACGTCATTTCTAGGTTAGTGAATTTCTATTTTGGGAGTGTAGTGTTTATTTATGAAGAAAATAACTCGGAATTAGGAAAATGTTTAAGAAACTAAAAGAAAAAATCACGGAGGAGGTCAGGAGTAGCCCCCAAAGACTTCAACAACTCACGCAAAGCGTTAGTGATAAATTACAAGGCACTAACAGTTCGGACGAAAATTTTTTCTCGATAGGTGACGAAGGTAGAATATTGTTTTATCTGGTATACTGTATATTAAACTAGGTATTTTTCGAAATAATTTGTAGATGCTAGCACCCCAAATATGAGCACCGTTGATCAAGGATTTTCTAGTGTAGCTTTAGTATCTCCAACTTCAGAAGAAAAACTAAGGCGAAGTTCAATATCGTCTCTTGCTAGTGATATATCGTTTCTCCCAAAATATGATGCTGCAAATATGTACCATTTGCAAGTAAGTTAATTTTGCTGTACTCTATACAGGGTTATGTACTACTGGGTTATTGTACTATTTGACACTGAGTATTGTAGCCAAATGATAAGATTTTTAGGAATTGAGAGTGAGGGGATCATTGGAGGACTACTAGAGTTACAATTTAAAATTATTTTCAAAGGGTACAGAGTGTCCCAAATAAATAAAATATCAAAGTAGTATTTTTTTAAAAGGAACTATGATTAAAATAAAAGTAAATTTACCTCACTCAAATCTTACTGTTTTTGAAATATTTACAATTTTGTGAAAATGCAGTAACAATTTTAATGCCTTATTTCTCTATGAGTATTCAAGTTTTTAAAACCAGATATTGTACTGAAGTGTTTTTGTTTACTAAATTTTGTGTTACAATAATAAATAAAAAACTACCTTATACAGAGTATTTAAAATTTTATCTTAAATAATTACCAGTTTTAAACGCAATAACTTGATCTTTGAATCAGAAATCAGTATATTAATAACGTACGCATATGAATGTCTCTGTTGTTATGAATAAGCATTCGTCAAAAAATAAAATAAAATTTGGAAGGTTTTTTTACCACTCCTACTCATATACAAAATTCAGTTTTTTTAGTATTTAGAGCAATTATTAATCAACGTAAATAGTCAATTAATGTTTGACCTCAAATAATGGGATCATATTAATTGGTCCTCTTTTATAAATATTCAAATAGTTTTCTATTTTTTAAAGAAATAAGCTAACTATACCGACAATATTAGTATATGTACTTTTTGAAAATTTGTTAAATCTTTAAAAAAGATCGAAAATATCAACATTCAATGGGTATCTTGATAAATATTGATTAATACACTATGAATTATAATAATATGTATTTTCTACAAAAACCCAAAGAGATAGCTAAAATATTGTAATCAAATTGGATACTTAATTAAATTATGCATCTGATGCACGTAAAATATACAGGGTGTTCCATTTAAATTAAACAAGTTATTGCTGAATAAAGCTAGTAATTATGTAGAATATTTTTTAGATACTCTGTATAAGGTAGTAGTAGTTTTGTTATTGTAACACAATATTTAGTAAATAGAAAAACTTCAGAGCTATTATTTGGTTTTAAAAACTTCTTTTTTTGTTACAGAGGTATAGACACTTTTTTATTTATTTGAGACACTCTGTACCTTTTGCAAATAATTTTAAATTGTTGCTCTAGTAGTCATCCAACCATCCCATCATTCACAATTTCTAAAATTCTAATCATTTGGCTACAATACTCCATGTCCAATATATACATAATATATTAAAATTAAATGAAATATTATCATACATTATACATACTAAATATTTTTAGTCTGATATGGATGTATCAGCCAGTGAACTTGAAGATAACATCTCTCAATCATCGTCAAATGTTGGTCGAGTATCTAAAGAACAATTATATTCTGCCTTTAAAAAATCTCAAATGCAGTACCATAAATATAGAGGTAGATATACCGATCTTGCCCGGCATTATAAAGAGATAGAAAGAGAGATGTCAAAGATGAAGGTACAACTGTTTTTTGTTTAGGTGCAAACCTAAACTATGTACTAGAGGGCCTATTTCAGGAAAATATTTTAACTTCTACAGGGTGCTTCAAAAATGTGTGAATGAAAAAAAAAATCAGTCTTGAAATTAAAGCTATGCTAGTACTTACTATAGTTGATCTGTATTGACCCTGACAATTTGACTCGAAATACCAAGTGTGTGGTACCAAATTATTTGTAAAGAATGCTTTTTCTAAATGAGCCACCTTAGTTCCATTTGAAAATATTGAGATATGAGTTTAAATACGATTTGGGCATCTTTTAACTGGCCAGGATAAGACACGAAAAACATTATACCATCAAATCTATTTTTTCAAGGCTCCTTGATTAAAAATTAGTGTTTTTAACAAAATCATGGTACTCTAGATTGAAATTTAAAATACCATTTTTTAAACGAAAATGTGAAAAGTTGACATATGATATGTCATTCTATTCAGAGTGTCATTTTCTATCAAATAAAGTGAAAAAATACAACGGGTGTCATTTAAAAATCAAAAGTTGCAGTTATTTCCCGTGAAACAGGAAGTGACCGAAAACAATCGAATACGTCAATCAATCCTAATTTATGTCATATAAGCTTTGTTCGGGTTTTTGTTATTACCGATGAAATAATAATACCGCGCAAATGAAATAATGTCTTTATATTTCCTTTTGCGCATACGCATCACAGTTCTAGGACGGTTCAGAATCGGTAATAAGAGAAATCCGAAGTAAGCTATACTAACGTACCAAATCTCGTTTTTTATGTGAAAAAAATAAAACCACTTTTGAGAAACACCCTTTAAAAACTTTTTTCATAAAAACATATTTGTGAGGAATCGTGCCCTAATTTTTTTAAACTACTTAATAAACACCCTGTATGTTCTAGGCGGTCCTAGTTGAAACACAGGATAAGGCAATTCGTAGAGTCACAGAGCTCAAAGAACAATGTTCTCTGGAGCAAAAAGCTAAAGCACACTTAGAAAGCGCTTTACGTGACGAATTAGATGAAAAAGAAATGAAAATACAGTCGCTTCAAACTAAAATTGATCTGTTACAAGGTCCAAACGCTGCACAAAATCCTATTACTATTGATAAACTCGATTTGAGTCATGCAGAGGCAGACAAATTAGAACAATTAACAAAATACTTAAATGATGCTAGAAGCGAGATTGAAGCTCTCAATCAAGAACACAAAGCTAGTACGATAATATTTCAAACTAAAGAACAAGAATATAAAATGAAAATAGTTAATTTAGAGAAGGACATAAGTAGTTTGTATGAAAGAGAGAAAGAAAACAATATAAAATTAGCTGAAAACAAGATGGAGCTTCATAATGAGTTGTTAAGCAAAGATGCTGAAATCAATAAGATGAAGAAAGAAATTGAATCTTTAAAGGTGAGTGTAGGGATTGCATTACCAGTTTATCGAATTACCGGTTTACAAAAAAATCGGTAAATACCGGTAAACCGGTAATTCGATATTTTAAATTGCCGATTAACAGCAAATTCAAAAATCGGTAAACTTGCAATCCCTAGGTGAGTTTAAGTACTAAAGAAAAGGAAGAAAAAAATACGAAATTGGAAAATCTGCAAAGTCAAAATGGAAAGCTTATCGAAAAAATAGAAAATCTAACTCAAAAATGTAACGGCTTCGAACATGAACTTCTCAAAGTTGAAACATATAAAATGGAAATTCAGAAATTGACAGAACAAAATTCAATACTAACTAAAAATGCAGATGAAAATATAAGTCTCAGTGATAATATTAGCAAATTGACAGCAGAAAATAATGGTTTGAGAAGTACAATTAGTGATTTAAAAACTGGTTTAAATAATATTCAGGAAAATTTTAAAATGTAAGTATTCCCATCATACCGTGCTGGCAACTGTTATTTTTGGGTCAGTATTTACATGTGTGGAAGTAAATCGCATAGGGATATTATTAAGTCGGCGTGAGAGAAATGCGATGATGTGCTGTTGCGTCGTTGCCGGTACGCCTTTCCCTATCAAGTAAAGTAAAATCACGATCGCAAACCGCTTATTTCGACTCTTAAACGACTCTTTTTTCGAAAAGATAACTAGATAAAATCATTAGATATGTTTCTGAGCATCTTAAATGGAATTATAAGGATATCGTTAAGGTGTCTATTTTTTTATAACGGTAAAACGTCGTGCATTAAAAACATACATTAAAAATGCGTTAAAAGATAAATTTTATAAAAAAGGTATTGAAACCATAGATAAATGAAAAAGTTTAGATTGGAAAGTGCCCATAAGGACAATGTAAATACTATTTGGCGCTATTCTTACAACGGTCGCTCTCCAAAGCTTTTGACAATTTCGGAGCAGTTCGGATTTTTCCTGAATTTTGTCGCCAAATATTATTTATTCAAATTTATTATTTTCTTTTAATTTTTTAAATAAAACACAGTGTGTTGCATATAAGAAACTTTATTTTATATAAGGACATGTATGAAATGCCTATGAAACATTGGAAACCGGCGCTATGCCACGATCCATGATGGTTTTTGCAGTTCACACAGCTTTTTAAGTTTTTAATGCCACTTTTTCACAATTTTCACAGGGTTGAGTAAATAAAATTTAAATTAAACCCACAAGATAGCAATAATTACTTTGAAAATGGACGCTTTAAACACTTTTCGGTATTTTTTCAATGTGGGAGGTTTAAATTTTGAAAGGTTTTATAATATTAAATTATAACAAGTTTTATAATTTTTGAAGATTCTGACTTTGACAAGAGAAAATTTGTTTCTATTCTTGTGTATTCTTGTTTGCGGTTGTTCTTAGCAACCGCTATAGCGCCCTACAACGTATGCGCCCCAAAACAATTATTAGTTTTGGCGGCAAGCCGAGCATTCCAATCTAAACTTGTTTCCTTTATCTATGGCAATGACAATGACCTTATATGCATCCGTCATCCGTCATTGTTCTCAATTTTTTTTTCTTCAAGATGTTCTCAAAATTCTAATATTTCTCGAGAATAATAAAAAAATCGGAAAAATTAAAAAAAAATGAAAAAACCAACTGAATGATTTTCCAACTTATTTTCTTTATGCTAATTATAAATTTTGCACATTTGCTCATTTATTTTCGTTCTCGGGGAACATGCTTTAAAAATAGATTCTGAAGCATTTTACCACACTAACCATAAGTTTTCTGCAACGAGTATATCATAATTCTTTTGCATTTAATTTTTCAGATTGTCCGACGAAAAAAATAATTTGATCCAAACAATCGAAAAGGAAAAGAAAGAATACGAAACACAAATAGAAAATTTGAGATACAATGCAAAGCAAGGCTTGTTCAGTCTAGAAAAACAAATATTAGAACGAATGAAAACAACGTACGATGAAAAAGAGAAACAATTAAGAAATCAATTTAACCAGAAAATCGAAGAGATTACATCAAACAACAAGGAATTAAAAGAAATTCATTTGCAACTGATCGATAAAGAAAATATTATTAAAAGGATAAGTGAGGAGTTTGAAGAATTAAAAAATAAATTGCGGGATAAGGAGAATAAGTTTGATGAATTGGAAAGAAACCATTTGGAGTTAATTGATGAGTGTAGTAAATTACGAACAACAACTAATTTGTTAGAGACTCAAATAAATGAAGTAACTAACCAAAAAATACAAGATAATGAAGATAAAAAGAATCTGCAGGTAATTCATTGTATAAAGATATACTGATTATAGGCTTGGTGCATTCTCCGCCGGTGCTGCCACCATCGGGGGATATCGTAAATAACCGGCATATACAAATACACGGGTTTAAAGCGAGTATACGAAATAAGTTTATATAATTATTCTAAAAGTGTTAGGAAGTATAATTTGTGAAAATTCTAAAAAAGTATAAAAAATAAATATTTTGATATCTTCAGAAGGTCTAACTGGTATTATAATTTATTATTGAAGCTAATAAAACTTTTTAGATGAGTTCAACTACGGTAGCGAGCATAGTTTTACGCACTGGTTTTGCTAGTGGGGGCATATAGCCCAAAAATAACCCAATAACTTGGGTTATTTTTGGGCTATAACGAAATTTTTTGAACGTGCATAATTATAATTTTAGAAGATATTCATAAAAAATTTAAGCACTAGTTGATTAAAAAAAGAGTATACCATTAATATTGCCAAGTTATATTTTATTCTCTCGTAGTATATGTTTATTTAATTTTTTGAATATGTAATGGTGTAAGGTAACTCTTTTTGAGGCTCACTTGTTTCGTCGAACTGCTTGAATCCATATTTGCTTTTGATCAAATCGGTTTGAGAAACTGTGAAGCTATAAAATGTTAATTTGGGAAAGTTGAATACGCGGGAAAGTTGAGTTATTGAATGTTATTGCGCCCAACAACCACATAATTACGCGAAAACTTCTAATTTCTGCCGTATCGAGCGCTGCGGTCGGAATTTTTAAAATCAACTGAACTGCACCAAGTCTGTTATAAGTATAAGAGTTGAACGAATTTCTTTCTAAACATTAGATTGAGATTATTGTTTTTGTTTTAGAGTTGTTTTTTATTAAATAATTGAATGAAAGTTTTTTCTTATAAGTAATGGTTTGGTTGCTATAAAAACACCTTTAAAATACTCGTTTTTAAACAAAATTTTTAATACATGACAACCCTACTTATAAATATAAAAATTATACTTTTAGGACCATATTAAAACTCTAGAAGATGAGGTGAATCATATTCAGAAAATCTGTAAAGATAAGGAAGAAAATAATGTTCAGTTATCAACAGAAATATTGAAATTGCAAAATACGAATAGAGATTTATTGGAAAAAGTAAGGTAGGAAAAATATATTTCATTTACACACTTTGATCTTATAACTTTCATCATCATCATCATTAGCCGTTTGTCGTCCAACTTTGGACATAGGCCTCTCCCAATTCTCGCCACCGATCTCTGTTCTGTGCTGTGCGTGTCCAATGTAGTCCTGCCACTCTTTTGAAATCATCGTACCATCTCATTTGAGGGCGTCCTCTCATTCGCTGTCCTAAGTATGGCCTCCATCGCTGAATTACCGTGTTCCATCTATTGTCGGATTGTCTAACTGTATGTCCTGCAAAGCTCCATTTCAATCGTGCCGCCCTGGCTGTCACATCCTCCACTTTAGTCCGCATTCTTATCCAGCTATTTCTTTTTTTATCCTTAAGTTTAACTCCTAACATAATTCTTTCCATGGCTCTTTGGGTCCTCGACAGTTTTTCTATATTTGCCTTTGTAAATGTCCATGTTTGGCAGCCGTATGTAAGGATTGGCAATATGCATTGGTTGAAAATTCTGCTTCTCAAATATTGGGGAAATTTCTGATTTTTGAGTATCCACGATAATTTTCCGAATCCAGCCCATGCCAACTTGCTCCGCCTAGTAATTTCGGCCGTTTGGTTTTCTTTTCCTAACTTGATCACCTGTCCCAGGTATATGTATTCTTTAACTGTTTCCAGGGGGGATCCGTTGATCGTCACGTTGTTTTGATTTTCGGTATTTGTCATCATTTTTGTTTTTTGTATATTTATCTTTAGGCCAACATTTTCCGATGCGGTTGTCAGCTGGTTTACCATTGCCTGAATTCCCTCAAAAGTGTCAGTAATTAGGACGACGTCATCGGCAAATCTCAAGTGATTTAGTTTTTTGCCGTTTACATTAATGCCATATTCCGACCAGTCCAGTTTTTTAAAAACATCTTCCATTGCCAAGGTAAACAATTTTGGAGATATCACGTCTCCCTGACGTACTCCTCTCTTAACTTGGATGGGTCTAGTAGTATCTCCTATTTGTATTGTCATTGTTGCGTTCTTGTATATATTATGGATTAAGGTTCTATATCTTGAATCAATTCGGCAGTTGTTCATTGCTTGTTCTACAGCCCATAATTCGACACTGTCAAAGGCCTTTTCATAGTCCACGAAAGCAAAATACATGGGAAGATGATACTCGTTTGCCTTCTCAACCAATACTTTCATAGTCAGCAGGTGGTCTGACGTACTGTATCCTTTACGGAAACCTGCCTGTTCCACCGGCTGGTAGTTGTCGAATTTTGATGTTAGTCTGTTGTTAATGACTTTCATGAAAAGCTTATATACTTGAGAAAGCAAGGATATTGGCCTGTAGTTTTTTATATCACCTCTATCACCTTTTTTGAATAAGAGTACTGTCAGGCTGTTATTCCAATCTCTTGGTATTTGTCCGAGATGTAGACATTCGTTAAATAGCTTTTTTAATATCGGTATCACTATGTCTTTTCCTTCCTTTAGCATTTCTGCTAATACTTCATCTTGGCCTGGTGCTTTATTATTCTTCAGGTTTCTTATGGCTTGTTCAATTTCGAATTCATCTATATCCGGCAGTTCCTCGGATCCAACATTTTCTATTTTCAGTTTTAGTTTTTCTCTTGTAGGGGTGTCTGCATCTTTCTTAGACCTATATAGGTCAGTGTAGAAGTCTTCTACTATTGAGGTGATCTTTTTTTTGTCTCTCTCTTCTTTTCCATTTGGGTATTTTAGAGATATCATTCTTTGGGTTCCAAGTGTTGGTTGTAAGCTTTTTAGACCCCTGTTGCTCTCTATAATTTTCTCCGCTAACGCTCGTTGTGTTCTTTTAGGTCTTTTTTGACTTCTTTTTTGATGATTTTATTTAGTTCATTATATTCCCCCGTATTCATCCTTCCATTCGTCATGAGTTGCCTCCTTTGATTCATCAGTTGTTTCGTTTCCTGACTTAACTTATTTACCCTAGTTTTTGTCCTGCTAGCGACCTCCAATCCAGCTCTGAGGAGCTCCTTACTTATTTTACTTATAACTTTACGTGGAGTAAATTCGTTTCATTCTTGTTGAAGGCATATCAGAGTCATTAGATTATACAAGGTATCTCAGAAATAAGTTCAAGTATTTTAACTGTTCAAAAAAATCCTATATGGGTAGTTCGCCACTGCAAGAAAATCTACAAAATAAAATAGTTTTTTTTGTAAAGACTGCTGCGTTAATCCAACGGAGACTAATAATTGTCAGCAGTGGCTTACAAATGAACAAATTTGCCTAACGGACAAAAAAATGCTTAACGTTTCGGAAAGTTTATCTCTTTATTTAAAATATTTAAATCCAACTATTCGAGAACGCTTTAGTTTTTTTAAAACAGATACGTCTACAAAAACCGTTGACGTTCTGTTAAAATTACATTATAATATCTAGTTAAACTTCAAAATTAACAATTACTATGTGATAACAATTACTTAATAAGACAAAACCAAAAATCTTCAAACTTTCTGTATGATTATTTTTAATTTTTACGTTGTTATGTTTATTTATGTTATGTTCTTTAAAATCAAAGAAGCGATTGCCATACATTACTAGCATCTAGAGATGCATAAGCAATACATTTATTTTTAATAGATTGTATTAAAAAAGCCTCTTTTATTTTTTTTAGAGGCTATCGCTTCTTTCATTACAATTTTGGCGTTGTTAAAATCGATTCTGTGCCCTGTATCCCATTAATGCTGACAAATCTTAGATTTGTGAAAGTCACCCATTCTTAAATAATCTTTATGATCTTTAATTCGAACATTTAAGGGTCTAGATGTTTCACCAATGTAAAATTTGTCGCATTCACATGGTATTTTGTATATTACATTTTTTGTTTGTTGTTCAGTATTATTGGTTTAGTGTGTGATAAAATGGATCTAAGTGTATTTTGTGTTTTGACAGATGTTATGTTATATTGTTTTCCTATCCTTCTTATTTTTTCCGAAACGCCTCGAATGTACGGAATTTTAAGTTGTATATGTATATTGTGTATTGTTATCATTGTGTGTATTCTGACTATGACTTGGGGTTTGTATTTCGTTTAATAATGTTTTAAATATTTTTACAGTTGAGTAACCTGCAAAAATAAATCGTAAAAATTATTACAGCTTCTTTTAATTTATTTTGTGGAATGTGGGAAGTATGGTTACTGGCGATCACCGTAGGGCAACTGGCGATCACCCACTTAAAAACGCACTTTTGCAAAACCTCTTGGATGGTGTGAAATGTTGCAAGTACCGTATGATCGAAAAAAAAACGGCGTCAGCGATAGCTATGAAATGAAGGTCGCTGTCATTTTATATGTAAATTTATATGGGAAATGTCATCGATCGTCATTTCCCAGCCAACTGGACGCCGTTTTTTTTTTCGATTATAAGGTCGTTTTTAAGTATTTCTAGTCGATGTGGCAACAGTGCTGCGGTTCGGGTAATTTAAATTTTTCGGGTTAAGTTAAATAACTCGGTTATTTTTAATTTATTTTAAAAATGGTAAAGAAAAGATATGTTTCTTTTGACAGAGCAGCCTTAAACTACTTGCACTTATTTCTGGGACACTCTGTATATTTTTACACGTTTTAAATAAAATTAGAAAGCCACTGATAAATCGGAAGTTTTTTGATATGCTTCTTCCTTAATTTTTATATTCAAACATTGTGTGAAATTACTTATATCATACATTTATCAACGAAGTTTATAGGATCTAAGCTTACACATTGTTTCTTTCTTTAATTTATTTTTTTTAAATATTTAATTAGATTAGTTGAAGAAAAACAAGAAATGGCAGAAATGATACCAACAGAGAATAACTTACTTGAAATGAAAATACATAAATTAGAGGAAGAAAAGTTATCACTTCTTAATGATTTCGAGAAAGAAAGAAAAATACTCAACGAAATGATAAAAGAAAACAAGGAGGTTAAAATTAAGGATGTAAAAATCAGTGAATTAAATGATGTAAATCATAAACTTGAAGAGAAAATATGCAAATTAAAAGAGTACTTAAAAGCAAAGGAAGACAGCATTGTGGAACTTAATAAAGTATGTTTTTTAATATATATGTCGGCGCCAAACAACGAATTTCGTCGTTCCCTGAAATGCCTAGTCAATTCACGTAATCCCGGCAAATATCGTTAGGCTACAGGCACACGGAAAGCGAGTAAATCGATTTAGCGAATAAAGCGTCTTTTGCGACTAGAAACAAAATAACAGGATTATATAGTCTGTGAAACGAATAACTTTGAATTTGACAGTTCCCGCGGGCTTTTCTAGTGTAAATTTTATTAGGTTAGCAACTTGCGGCCATGCTGATGCAATGCCGTCTCTAATAGAACAGCCTCGGAGCGAGATTTATGACGTCACGCTAGTTAGATACTACGGATTAATTATGTTGTAGAATACATGGAAAACATAATTATTCGTCGTATATGTAATTTTTGGATTATATTCGACACTATTTTTTCATATGACACAACACTGATGAAGGCTATAAACGTTTTTTTTTTTTTAAACCAAAAAATAATGAAAAACCAAATGAAAACTTATTCAGCGTTTTTCCCGAACCTAAATCCCAAGAAAATCAAAAATTTTAGAATAATTTTACACATAAAATGACAGCGATCTTTGTTTCATAGCCATCGCTGTCGCCTTTTCTATGATATTGTATTATTTGCAAATATAATTTTTCGAACATTGATTCTTGCAAAATATACATATAAATTTCGTGAATGCAAATAATAATATATCACTATTAGTAGATATTGAATTTTTTTGTTAAATTATATCGATTTTCAAACCCCAAAATTTAAAATATATTTTACATTTTACCCATTATCTTATGTACCTATTCATTATTTGTATATTGTAAAACATTTGCTGCATTTGTATGGTTCATAGTTTATTTGCCAAAGTATTTATTACTATAAATAGGTATATATATTGTATTTATTAACTGTATATTATATATATTTCATGTAAACCATATCATTTTTAAAATACAAACCAAAAATACGAGGAATAATTATGATTTCCATGTATTCTACAACATATTTATTAATCCGTGGTATCTAACTAGCGTGATGTCATAAATCTCGCTCCGAGACTGTTCTATTAGAGACGGTATTGGTCTGATATTTAGAAATGTCAAAGGCTGATGACATTTTACTTTTGTCAATTATGACATTTCCCGTTGATTTTTGCAAGAAGAGGCAGAACTGTCACTTGTTTTATTATTTTCCTTTTCTATTTCACGAAAGTAAAAAGAGTTACCTATCTGATTCGTTCAGGCACTCATTTTAAAGAATATCAGTAACTTTTTGGATAGAGGGATTTTATATTTGCCATGTTGGTAAAAAATAACGGTCAAAATTCAAAGTTATTCATTTTATAGACTATATAAGTGATACCAATTAAACATTTAGTTGCGTAATTGAGGCCGCGATTTTTAAAATAATTGTTGCCAACCATGGACATATTCGGCGCCGGGCTGACTAACTGGTATTTAAATTTCCCGCTGGGATTCAGGTGGTAGCTCTGCTGTAAAAAATTACAAGTTGTCACATTTATTTATTTATTTCCTGATACTCCTGATATCTGTCATTAGTTTTGACACTTTATTACGAGTTTTTGGTTTAAATGAATTGTGTTGTGATACTTTAAGCTTAAAAATTCTTACGAGCAGACTTTGCAGACCAACATTTAGTGCGAACTGTACAAGATAGCTTAATAGCCGTTGTAAGAAACTCATCGCAACCTTATTAGTTGGTTTTTACCTTATTAGAATATTTTGAACGGGAAAGCGGTAGTAGTGGTCCTTTATGTCCCTTAAGTGCAGTTAAAGAGGTGGGTTTTGTTGATATAAATTATAACTGTTTATATATTTATAATTAATTTTTGTTTCCTAAAATATAAAGAAAATATGTAAAAGTGGGCAACGCTGTGCCATTCAAGCTTAATCACGTGACTATAAATTTATTTTGTATGATCTTTTATAAGAGTTACCCGACCAAAAGCGTGTAACGTTTAGCGCTTCTTAATATAAAAAAACTCTTTCTACACTTTACACGCTAAAACGCTGTTGTTGTCTGTGTGGCTGTGAGCTAACTCTTCAATAAATATAGGGAACGCCTGAGATCCACAGTCAAACGATGTACCAATAATTGAAGACTTTCGCTGTTTGCCGGCAATACGTGAAATGACTAAGCATTTCAGGAAACGACGAAATTTACTATACAGGGTGGTCCGAACTGTATTCCGAAAACTTCGGCAGCATATTCTGCAGATAAAAATAAGTAAAAAAGTTTGTATAAATGTATGTCCTAAAATGCTTAGTTTCGGTGATACAGGGTGTAGACGTTTCATGAAAATTTATATTTTTTTACTCAGTAGTTTTATACAGGTACGGACGAAAAGTTATTACTCTTTAAACCAGTTAATAAATATGTAGGTGGCGCCCTCTACAAGTAGGAGCATAATGACATCAATATCAAATTTCTCATGTTAAAAGACTCCCAGACACCAATTTTTATCAAAATATTGACGTTACTTCATAAATTATTTGGAAAAAATCGAAATAAAAATGAAACTTCTACACCCTGTATCTTCAAAACGAAGCCATTTTAGGACATAAGTATATACATACTTTCTTACTTATTTTTATGTGCAGAATATGTTTCCGAAGTTTCCGGAATACAGTTTGGACCACCCTGTATGACGCCAACATATAACATTTTTTTTATGTTTCTCATGATTGTATCTTTTTAGAATAAATTTAACCTAGAACAAGAAGTAATAAAACTAAAGGAATCTGTCAGAATTCTCGAGGAACATGAGGAAGCAATCGAGTTAGACAAAACCGAATGTAACCTTTTACAAATCAAAGTTCAGCAGCTGGAAAAAGAAAAAGAAAATTTACTAAAATCTTTTGAAAATGAGAGGGAAATATTCGACCACACGTTTCATAAGACCAATCAAGAATTTGATACACACAAAGAAGAAATAATGAATGAAAATGTTAGTTTAGCAAAAGAAAATCTTGAGCTGAAAAAATCTTATGAAGAGTTAAAACAGAAAGTTAGAATTTTTGAAGAACGAGATGAGGTATGAGACTGATTTTTTTATTTTAAATTTAACTGTATTGATCTAAAGCCTCTTCTACACGTAACGCTTTATTTGTCAGTCTTAGCTGTCTAGTTAAAGCCCTATCAAATAAAATCTTGTGTGTATAAAAAAACATTCATACCATGCTGGCAACTTTAAATAAGAAAAATTCGATAGGCTTGGTTTTTTTTTCATTCAAAAATTTTAAAAATCACATCCATTTACTTTTAGTGCATAGCAGTTTTCAGCAATCGTGTAACTTTTTTATTTATAAAGATTTTCACATACTGTCTGCGAAGAAAATATAGCAGAAATATTAAGAAAGCTTTTGAAAAAAAACTACAATCAATTGTTTCTAATGGATTTCGAGATATCGATTTCTGAATTCAGAGTTCTAATAGCGCGACCACTGTCGAACACCAACTCAATTCCACTTATTTTTACTAAAAGTGAAAGTGTTTCTAACTTGCACTTAAAAATTTACAAGCTATAGGGAAAACTACGACTCGTTAATAAATCAACAAATAAAGTATTGCGAGACGTAATTAAATCGTGAAGCTGAACGCATGATGTACACCCTTCCCTAGAATTTTAGTACTAAGGTACTGATTGGGTCGAATCTGCTATAATATCCCCTTCCACGTCTCTTAACAATGTGCACAGTTTTTCGCCGGTTTATTTCATTTTTTTGGCAACGTTTTTACTGTTCTCTCTTTGTTCAGTACATTATAAACGCATTGTACTCTTCTTACATACGGAAATCTCGACCCAAGACTAACCTTTGGCGGCCCTTAGTATAAGAAATAATCCTATTTCTTATATGAACTTTATCAATCTAATATCAAATAGGTCTGAGGTTGGTATAATTTGATCAACTATGAAATTTTAGGTAATCGAATTGGAAAAATCGGAAGCTATGTTACTAAAACTGAAACTACAACAACTCGAAACTGAGAAGTCGGAGCTATTAAACAGTTTCGAAATGGAACGAGAAATGTTTAATAAAATTCTTATCGAACATAAAGAACTCAAGCTCAAAGAAGAACAAATTAAAGAACTGGAAGATAGCAACAAACACTTAACTGAAAGACTTGCAGAGTTTAAAGGTTTTTTGAAAAAGAAAGACGGAAATATTGTCGATTTACAAAAAGTAGTACCTATTTAATTTTGTTTCTTTCAGTTCTTATAACAATTATTTTTAGGCAAAACTAACATTAGAACAGGATATAGCCAAGTTAAAGGAGTCGTTAAGAATAAAGGAAGAAGAAGTGGATGCTATTTCCGTAGAGAAAACTGAGTGTGAATTGTTACAACTAAAATTGCAAGCATTACAGGAGGAAAAACAGAACTTACTAAATTCGTTTGAAATTGAAAGAAAGACTTTTGAAGAAGAGACACTTAAAACTACGCATATAGAGAATAGTTTAGAAAAATTAAATGAAGAAAATTCCATATTGAGAAGTGAAGTTGACACGCTTATTAAAGACAATAAGATTATTCAGGAAAAATATTCAAGTTTATACAATGATCAGAGTAAGTATGTAGTATTATCACAGATTATACAGATTATTAACTTTGTTTTTTCTTTATTGTTTTTCGTGGTTTCAATTTTCGGAATCGGGCACTAGTTAGGTTACTAGTTTGCGCACATAGCACACCCACTTATGGCCTCTAAAATTGTGCACAGCGCCTGACCGGCACAGTTATTAGAGAGATATCGGAAAACCGAATAGCGTCATGCAGTATTTACGCGTACCTTATCATGATTACGATATGCGCGAGTCAATTTTTAACGCAACACCCGCTAATAACGTTACCGACTGACGTAATTTGCGGATTAATTACACCAAACGCTATTTCTAAATAACGTTTAAAAATTGCTTAAATGGGCATGTGCGGGTATTTGACAACCGGGGCCGGCCGGCGAGATCTTTTATTTTAGGTTATGTTTGAATTGTTTTGAATTATTACTTTAGTTTTATTAGGTAATTTGATATTTAAGTAGCTGGGATTAGTTTTAATTAAATAAATATGGCCCAAAATATGGATTCCACCTCTTCCAATATTAAAGAACCTATAGAGAGGCTTAGGTTTACAGCAGATGACGACTTAGCCCTTCTAAGAGAATTTGTTGCTTGTTGCCCTAAATCCACTGGCAGACGTTGAACAATAAAGCACTGGAAATAAGCACTTCAACCCTTTAGTTTTAAAATACCTAGTAAACAAAACAATTTCAAAGTTAGGTTAAGTTTAAATAGCGGACGCGACGCGTACAGAATTCTTTCCGATCCGATAACTATAAATGGAGAGAGTTAATATCACCTCACGTAAAGGAAATAACATCTGGCCTTATTAAGGTCCATGCACGCTATTCGGTTTAGCGATATCTCTATTACGCTGTTTATTGTTATTTTACGCGAGTTTATTTTTGCGCACAGGAAATTTTACTCGTTTGCACATTGTCATAAAAAACAATTTTTGTACCACGAATTAGAGATAAGATTTTTATCTGTATACATATAGTATACCTAATCTGTGGTATTATTAACAAACAAATAACAAATAAAACAAATTACTAAAAAAATTGTTACACAATTTTACCTATAAGCTTGGTTCATTCTTGAGTTCAACTACGGTATCGAGAATAGTTTTACGCACCGGTTTTGCTAGTGGGGTCAAAATCGGGGTCTATTTCGGCTATAACGAAATTTTTTAAAGGTACATAATTATAATTTTAGAAGATGTTCATAAAACATTTAATCACTAATTGATTAAAAAAAGTATACCATTAATATTGTAAATTATATTTTATCCTCTCATAGTATATGACTATTTAATTTTTTGATTATGTGACGAGGCACTTTTACTCACTTTTTTCGTCGAACTGCTTGAATCCATTTTTGTTTTTGATCAAATCGGTGTGAGAAACTATGAAGCTATAAAATATTGTTTCGGGAGAGTTGAATATCCGGGAAAGTTGAGTTATTGGATGTTATTGCACTCAACAACGCCTTAATTACGCTTTCATTACGCGGTAACATTTTTTCGGCTATTTTATTAATATTTGAAATTGTCACAACACAACACGCCGCCTAGATCGAATTCTTTTTCACTTATTTTTTACTACTCGAAACAGCGTTACATCACACAAACCTCGTACCTGAGTGTTTTATAGTCTCAATAAAAGCACTAGCAAAAAACTAAAATACTTTTTACGATTTCAATATTATTTTAATGCGATGAACAGGAACTGAAACCGGGACGGCGCGGCAGCGGCGGCATGAAATATGTATTGATAATTTCTGATTTCTGCCGTTGAAGCGCTGCGGTCAGAATTTGTTGAAATCAACTGAAACGCACCAGGCCTATTATAAATTGAACAGCTTCCATACCATTTACTACTCTCTACATTTACTTATTTTTTGTTATAGATGAAAATGTTGATATTATAAACGAACAGAAGCAACTAATATCTAATTTGAATTCTGAAATTGACGAGCTTAGATCCAACCATGAAACAGAAAAAAATAAAAATAACCACCTTGTTAATAAATTAAGTGATTTAACGCAAGAAATAGACGGATATAAAATAGAGAAGGAAGAAGTTAAAAAAACTTTACAAGCATTCGAAAACAGGATCGAAGAGGTAAAACGAAATGCTGCAGATAGAGTAGAGGAGAAAATAAAGGAACTAGAGGTTCTCGTTAAAGAAAAATCAGTGTTAGAAACGGAACTTAGGAAAAAAATCGAGCAGCATAATTTCAAAAGCAAAGAAATGGGCGTAATTCAGCAACAATTCAATGTACTTATGCAGGAGAAAGAAAATGTTCTGAGCGAAAATAAACATATTAAAATGCAACTGGAAGAACTTAAAAATGCTAATTTTAAAAGTTTAGAATCGAAAGTTAAAGAATTGGAACAAGCCAAAGAACTGAATAAGGTAATAAACTTAATGTTAGTTTCCTAGTTATAGAATGTTTAGCCATCGTTCAACGTCACGTCATATATTGTCGAGCTCTATCAATCACTTGCCAACCAGATGAAAGAGATTGGTGACGTCATTGCGGCATTTCGTAAATTACTGCATTATTCTTTTTAGTAATTGTCATTGTCATTTTATTTGGGGTATAATTTTATTGACGGACATCGATCAATGTCAAAGTTAAATAACCATGTGTCGACTCAGATCAAACCATTACTTATCCCCGTCACATCTCTATAAAATCAGAATCAACAGAGACAATTTGTGTCAGTGTGGAGAGGTTGCTGATGTCTTTCATTTGATAATTGCTTGTCCACACAATTATAATTACCAAAAAATCTTATACTTTTATTTCGACAATGAGATAGAGCAAAAACCAATTTTTCTGCATCCTTTTCAAATTCAACAAGACAGAATACATAAAACAAATCGCTTTGTTTTTGAATGTTAGTAATTTAAAACTCTAAATATTTACTACTAACAAGCCTAACGTCAACTTTATAATAAAAAAAAACTAGCCGCAAATTTGAAATGTCATAATGCACAGTAATTATTGGGACTGTTTAGTACTCGTAGAATGCATGCATAACTGAATAGCCGCAGAACTTAAAGCAACCTGTTTAATAGCCTCAATAATTGTTAGTTGTTAAGAAAGATCAATCAGTGAAGGTCCATAAAACGTGACCACCCAGAAAAAAGAAAAGCAGAAAAAAGTACTTTACCAGAATGGCCCTGGAAGCCTAGGCAACACAAATCTCTCCTGAAAAGGAGAGTTTGAGAAGAAAGAAGAAAAAAAATTGATTGTTGGTGTAAAACAAAAATCAAATTTTTTATCGCAAAAATGCCTCAAAGATTTAACCAAAACGAACAAGGATTTATTCCTAAGCTTATAAATTATTTTTCTGGAGAAAGACAAGAACGGTAAACTAATAGGATTGCTCATCCTCATAAGACGTACGTTCGCCTCTTCCCGCGCTTCAGCTGACAGTTGTGACGTCATTGTAGCCCTGGTCAAAGCCTTCGTGGCCTTGTCATGATAGTGTGTATTATTAGTTGCCTATGGTAAACTTATAAAAATAACAGCTGAGAAATTATGAGTTAATTATTTTGTCAATTTTAAATGTGAAAAAGGTGTCTTTAAAGTTTTTAGAGCTATAGAGTGTATAAATACGTTCATTTTGTGTTGTGGATTGTGACAAAGTGCATACTAAATGCCCACGATTTTATTTATTAATTATTTTAAAGCGAAATATGGAAGTACTCTAAAAGAATGCTTGCAAAAGGTGATGCTGGGACCTGCTGTTCTTAAAAATGCATTATCCGAGTATTTAATACGATTTATACAGTTAATTTTCTTTACTGCATACATATAAGGTATTTAAATAAATAAACTAAATAATGAACGTTTTGCATTCGGTAACCAATAATGCACGTGTGTATTATTGGTTGCCGGATAAGGACTAATAACCATGACAAGGGCTACAATGACGTCACAAAGCGAGTAGTTTTCGCATGCACCTGGCGGACACTTTTGGCTGAATGAGCAGTCCTATTAGGTTAACTGTTCGTGGAGAAAGAGACGCTGGTAGAACACTCTTAGCCTGTGGACTCCGTATATGAAGTAAGTACAATGTAAAGGTGTAATATCCCTATGTAAAATACAAATTAATAGCGTTTTTAAATAATATAGCGAGTTGATGATGCTTTAGAAATAGGAATTTCAACAGTCCAAGGGATGGGTTTGGTTTGGATGCCGAAAAAACGGAACTCGGTCAGTCAATAATATAGGAACGTACTTAAGATTTTCTAAACAATATGAACTAATCTCAGACACGCCCCTTGAAAAACCTAAAACTCATATTTGACATATAATGATGACGTAACGGTGAACGATTGCTGAACAGTCTTTAGGGTAGACTCAATAATTTGTTGTTTTATTTTACGTTGTCAATAAATATTGGTAGTTATTAAAATTTTTATAAAATTATATAATTGTAATAAAAATAGATGAGTTATAATAATTATTTATTAACACAAACATCCGCTACGCTACTGAAGCAGGTAAATGAAATTAACAAATCTAAATTCGTTGAAATTGAATACATGGATAGCATTATACTCCTTCCTTATTTTTTTTTATTTAAAGCTACCATTTGATTCCTAAATTAAATTGCAGGTTATTCAAAACGTCTACGATAAATTAAATCAAGAAGTGTCAGAGCTAAAAATTAGAATAAACCAACTTACATCCGATAACAAAAACGTGCATGAAGAATATGAGAAACTGGTGATGGAACTTGAAGGTCACAAAGCAAGAAATGCTTTTCTGGAGAAGGAGAAATTAGAATTTGAAGAAAAAACAGAGAAAACTGAAAAACACACCGTTGCTTTACAGGTAATTTTTTAAAAATGTGATTTTCTTTTTATATTTTTATTATCATATATAAGTAATACTTCTATAAGGCTAGTATATAATAATATCTATATTTGATGCCAATTAAACTTTTAGTTACGTAATCGAGGGCGCGATTTTTAAATTCATTGTTACACCATGGGTTACTTGGCGACGCGACGAGCTTACTAACTGGAATTTAAATTTCCCGCTGGGATTCAGGTGGTAGCTCTGCTAGAGGTGGGAATTCTAGTTCCTTGGGAGGAACTAGTTCCTTAGTTCTAGTTCCTCCAGAGGAATAGTTCCTTGAACTAGGTCCTTAGATCACAATAGTTCCCGACTAACATTGACATCCCCGTTGCTTGCTAATGGATTTCGTTTTCAGTCAGAACTATTCACCCCCAGTTTACTATTCAAAATTATACAGATCATTATAATTTTTATAATGTATAAAATATAAGAAGACGTGTAATTGCATATGTTAAAAACATATAGGTAAGTTTTATAGCAGATAAAAAAATTAAAGAAACTCAAATCAGAGTTTAAAAACTATATCACAAATCAATTGGAGGAAACAATACGAAAAATTTACAAAAAAATTTATTTTTCCTCACTTCAAGCTTTTTGTTTTTGTCTAAAAATTCAGAATATCTACTTCGTTTTATAAGATATTTCTTAATTTTAGGAACCTAAAGTGAAACATTCCCATAAAATATTTAAAAAACAAAGTAAAAATCAAAAATAGTATCCACGACAATTTACTGTAGTAATTACGCCGCGCCGGTTCGGCTGTGGTTTGGCTGTGACCGAATCCATCGTCGTCGCTTTGTATTATATCTCGGATCTGCCGACTGAATAGATTTCCGTGAACTAGTCTTTTAATAGTTCCTCTATGTCCGGATCCGATAACATACGGCTGGCACTCCCCACGCCTGCCTAGCATCAATCGCGCTGGCTGATCCATACGTAAACTAGTCTTTTATTTAGTTCCTCTAGTTCCTTTAGGTCCGGATCCGATAACATACGGCATACGGCTGGCACTCCCCACTCCTGCCTAGCATCGATCGCGCTGGCCCGATCCGTTCGTACGTAAACTAATCTTTTATTTAGTTTAGTTCCTCTAGGTCCGGATCCGATAACGTACGGCTGGCGCTCCCCACTTCTGCCTACCATCGGGCTACGCGCGCTAGCCGATCCGTCGCCGTCGCATATTCTATATCGGTCACAGTCTCGATCCCGGAACTAGTTCTTTGAGAAACCAGGAGCTAGTTCCTTGCATTCCGGGGTCGGAATAGTTCATTGGAACTAGTTCGTTCACGAATTACACATCTCTAAGCTCTGCTGTAAAATATGCCACATTTATTTATTTATTTTCTGACATTGTCATTCGTTTTGACATATTAGTTTTGTATTGCGAGTTTTTTGATGAATGAATTATGTTGTGATACCTTTAATCTTCAAAAATTTTACTAGCAGACCTTGCAGTCGAGCATTGTTCTTGTTAGAGTGTTTTTAGAGTAAGTGTACAAGATAGTTTAATAGCCGTAAAAAACTCATCGCAACTTTATTAGAATATTTTGAACGGGAAAGCGGTAGCAATGGCCCTTTATGTCCCTTAAGTGCTGTTAAGAGGTGAGTTTTGTTGATGTGAATAATAACTGTTTATATATTTATAATTAATTTACTTGTTTCTTAAAATATTTTGATTAAAAGAAAATATGGAAAAGTGGACATCGCTGTGCCGGTCAAGCTTAATCACGTGACTAAAAGTTTATTTGATATAAACTATAGGGGTATTACTTATATGTATAATAAATCACTTCCTAATTTACAGGATAAAATTAATGATCTGGCTGAACAACTACATCAAATCAAGAAGGATTCTAAGGATGTCAAGCCGTCTAGTACAGACTTAGAAGATATTCAAAAAGATTTTTACGATCTAAAAGAGAAATGTGATAATTTATTCGTAGAAAACAAGAATTTAAAACAGGAATACACTAGGATACAGGAACAATGTGATAACTTTAATAAGATTAAACAAGATTTAGAAAAACAAGTCGCCGATCTAGAGGGACACTACAACGAAGTGCTACACGAAAAACAGCTGCTTCAAGATGAAGTGCAAGAGCTGAAAATATCGCCTATTAATTCGGGCACGAGTGTCACGAGTAATGGGACAAGTAAGTTAGGTAAGAGAAAATATTTCACCTAGATAAACTTTCAAAAATAAATTTGTAATTGTAATTATAATTGTAAATTTGAATTTTTCTTATTTTAATTGACATTAAATCATAAAAATGAAAATATCTAGGAAAGTCTTTGTTTGAGGGATAGGAAAACCTTAATAGTGTTTTAAAGAGAAACGAGTTACCCATTGAATATTGGAATAATATACTGGGTGTTCCATTTAAATTAAAAGAGTTGACTTGATTTTAAAGGCGAACAATTTTCAATACTAATTTTGTCTCACCCTGTATAACTTTTTGGGTCAGGTTTTAATTTGATTTAAAATAATAGTTATTTTAACTACATATTAGGATAAACCAGGTAAATTCTAGTTTACATAGCCTTTATTGAAATTTAAAAATTATTCTTTATTTTTAGAAAATCTTAAATATGTCAAAAACATATGTCATATTCTTCTTTAATGAAAAGCATCTTTATTTTTCTCCTAGAATCCGAAAATCAATTAATGTATAGGGTGTTCCGTTACAAAAAACACTTTACTGTGAAACTTTAATGTGAAACTTTTTGGGGACGCTCTGTAGAACTCTCTATAAAAAAAAATGCTCTAAATTAACCTATATATGCTCATAAAATTTCATTTCAATACAAACTGTCGTTCTCCTTGGAGCTTCCGCGTCGTATGAGAGGCGCCACCCTGTACAGGGTAGTCCGAATTGTATTTGGGAAACTTCAGCAACATGGTCGTTCTCAAAATTTAGGCGAAAAATCTTTTTTTTTAATCTTCAAAGTAAAATATCTTGGTTATTTTGGACTTATTTGAAAAACGGTAAAGAGAAAATATGTTTTTTTTATGGAGATCTAACAGCCCTGAAAATATTTGCGCTTATTTAAGACTCATCCTGTATAGATCTAGGCGCAGACTGTGCTCCGCTGATTGTGTGAATGCGAAATCGCACAGTCGATGTTCTTTATTTTTAGAAAATCTTAAATATGTCAAAAACATATGTCATATTCTTCTTTAATGAAAAGCATCTTTATTTTTCTCCTAGAATCCGAAAATCAATTAATGTATAGGGTGTTCCGTTACAAAAAACACCACTTTAATGTGAAACTTTTTGGGGACGCTCTGTAGAACTCTCTATAAAAAAAATGCTCTAAATTAACCTATATATGCTCATAAAATTTCATTTCAATACTAACTGTCGTTCTCCTTGGAGCTTCCGCGTCGTATGAGAGGCGCCACCCTGTACAGGGTGGTCCGAATTGTATTTGGGAAACTTCAGCAACATGGTCGTTCTCAAAATTTAGGCAATCAAAAAATCTTTTTTTTTTAATCTTCAAAGTAAAATATCTTGGTTATTTTGGACTTATTTGAAAAACGGTAAAGAGAAAATATGTTTTTTTATGGAGATCTAACAGCCCTGAAAATATTTGCGCTTATTTAAGACTCATCCTGTATAGATCTAGGCGCAGACTGTGCTCCGCTGATTGTGTGAATGCCAAATCGCACAGTCGATGTGTGGCATTTTGTAAAAAAAATGTTTTTTTATCTCTTTTATATTTTTAATTTATTATTAATTTTTTTATATTTTATTATTATTTTTATCTCTTTTATTTTATTTTTTTATATATATTATTAAAGTATCTGTATAGGTATTTTGACTATTTCATGTTTCTGTTGCAGAAAATCTAAACATTGTGAAGCAAGAAACTTTACTAAATGCTGTTTCCAATGAACAAAGTACAGACAGCGAAAAGTGGCATAGAGAATTCGAAAACTTAACCGATAAATTGGCACAGTACAAATCTCTCGATGTAACAAATAAAAGTTCGATAGAATTCTACGAGAACGAACTGCAAAAACAGAAAAATAAAAATGAGAAACTCAACAGAAAGTTGGATGAAACGCTAGTAACCTTGAGTCATTGCGCTGAGCTATCAAATTCGACTGAAATTGAGTATTTAAGAAACGTTTTATACAATTACATGTTAGGAAAAGAGAGTCTAGTGTTAGCTAGAGTAATAGCCGCTGTTTGTAAATTTGATCCAAACCAGACTGAAGCAGTGTTACAGAAGGAACAACAGAAACAGACTTTGGTATAATTACTTATAGTGTCCATTTCCTTCAAGGTGACGATTAAAAGGTTGTTCAAATTTACGAGATTTGATATTTCAGACGAATCGGAACGTACTCTAAAGCCCCTTTTATACGTAACGTTTTAACTGTCAGGTAAAACGGAGGGCCGTTTATAAAACTGATGACAGTTCCCAAGACGGTCGTTCGTCTAGCTCCGTCTACACATACCGTTTTACAGCAGGTAGGACGGACTAAAAGCATAAAAAAGTTTTAATATTGCTCAGGGATAAATAAAACAAAATACGGTAATCGCAAAACATTTTCCGATGCACGTCATCAATCATATCGACATTGACACTAAAGTCTATAAACTTGACTAAAGAGGCATGAAAATTGGGCAAAAATGTTTAAATTTGTTGTCTAATTTAAGATACCGAGCAGCTCTTTATTTTACTTTATAGAGCAAATGATTGTAACAGATATTTTATTTAGATTAAAGCTGCAAACATTAGTTTGAACCAAATTTTATTATCGCTATGTTGGTAACATTGCGCCGTGCTCAGCAACGATGTCGTTTATTATTTGATAATTATCATAATGTCAGACATTATTTTGTATAATGTCGTGTTGTTGTTGAATTTTTGTGAGTAATTTTCGTTTTTGCCTATTTTCATAGTCTTTTTTAAAAAATCGTCCTTTAAGTACAAACAATTCTTTTAAGAACTGAATTTTCGAGTTTTTATATCGCATTTCTTGAAATTGTGTGTTGAAAATATGCCGAAGCATTTAAACAGTCGAAGCAAAGAGCTTGTAGCTTCCCTGATAAACTATTTTGAATAAGAACATAACAATAAAAGTTCTTTATTATCCTTGACTGCAGTCAGAGAAGTAAGTTGATTGGTAAGCACATTATACCACTTTCAAAGTTATTTCTACGTTAGTTTTTAATAAATTCTGTGATTATTAGTTTGTGCATTAATGACGTCCTCTTACTTGTTATTACCACTTGTGGTGTTTTAAGATGTACATCAATAAATAAATAAATAACCCATAATAACGCTTAGAATAAATAGTCTTTATAACAGACTAGTTTTTGCCAATATGTAATAAATAAAATAAGCCATAAAACAAATAAATCAATTAATTACTGAAATATTAATTATTAAATTACAAATAAAACGTAAAACTCTTTAAAAAATGATATAATTTATTCCTTCCCAATTTTAAATTAAGATTCATCTCATAAATCCATCACAATCTGGCAGCGCTGTCGTCATCGCTTGTCATTCAAAGTTGTTCCCGTGTATCGGAAATTGTTTTGCGATTACCCTATACTACCAGTTAAAATACTTGTACTTATTTCTGGGACACCCTGTATAAACCCATCCATAGTTAACCTAAAAATTATTAGAAACTTTTTTAGTTGAATAAATGGATTGGTATGGGTGTCATCTGTCTTTTTTTCTGTCATCGTCTGTCGAAATGTATATACGGGTTTTAACACATTACATGTTGAGCTTGAATCGTCATCTCTCGTGAAATGGACTTTATTTACACTTACAGAACATAAAAATAATTATATGTATATTTTTTAGCTGGGCCAGCTGGGACTTCTCTAGCAGTTAGAAAGTGAAACGTAAGACCTAACCTTCTGGTACTCTGCCATATAACACCTCATACAGTTCAAAAAACAGTCACTTATATTAAGTTATCAACATCTATGAGCGTTTTCAATATAAATATTTTAGAAAGAAATATACGAAGAAACTTGGTACTTTTTATTTATATCAGGAATGGGGTATTATTTAGATTTCCCACCATGACCAGTTATAAATTAATATATAATATATAGACTTAAAGATGGTTCTGGAGAGATTGTATATATTTAGGCACCAATTGTGACACAGAATCAAATAAATCTTGTAGACTATCTTAATATAAACAAATCTAATTTTGTAATTCAATCAAATAATCATAACTTTAGAAAATATCTTTCTCTATAAATACAGGGTTAGTCATCAACGATAAAGTTCATTTACTCGTTTATCTTGACAATTTCAGAAAAATTAAAATAGTTAAGTAATGCGAAAATAGACAATTAAAAATTATTTTCCAATATTCATTTGAAGGGTCCAGGGGACAACATGATAAGTGCTATTTTACTAATTATCAGGTTCTTTCCCTGTATGTATTTTTTTTTCTAGGCATATATCATAGGATTTAACTCCTTATTGTCCTACACATTTTGTAGGGCCCAGTTAGACCTACTATAATATTGTAAAACACTAAAATTAAGAAACTGGCGCTTATGATATTTTTCCTCTGGACCCTTCATTTATATTAAGTATCCTTCAAAAAAGTGTGGTGGATATAACTTTTTTTTTTTTTGAATGAACACCCTACTTTACAGGGGTGAGCATATAATGTAGGCAAAAAGACGTTGAATACCCCAGACAAAAGCATAAAATATATTTTAGTCCTAATTACCAATATAAAGAACTAAATACAACCAGCAATAAAGTAGGTCCCAAAATGAATTTGGCAAAAGCTAAAGTAATGTATAGATGACAGAAAAGACATTCTAATCAATAACACAACGCTGGAAAAGGTAGAAGAATATATATTTAGGACAACTAATACACAGGTCAGGATCTCTACTACCAGAAATCAACAGAATAATTAAGTTAGCATAGAGCATAGAGCACCTATGGAATATGAATCTCAGTCATATTGAAATCTAGAATGCCATTTTATCTAAAGAAGAAAACATTCGGGGATGTGTATTACCAGTCATGACCTGTGCATGTCAAACCTGGACACTTAAAACGGACGTTGTAAGGAAACTGAAGCTCGCACAACTCTGGATGGAAGGAAATATACTGGGAATAACCAAGAAAGATCTTAAAAAATTGAGTGGATAATACAAAAAATCAAGATAATAGATGTCATCCACAGAATTAAATTCCTTAAGTGGCAATGGGCAAGACACCTAGCAAGAAGGACGGACCACAGATGGACCATTACACCATGGTACCCACGAGGAATTAAGAAACCTAGAAGAACGCCAAACCTGCTATGGGACCATGATTGGGAAGGCTACAACATAATTGGAAATAGTTGAAAAAGCTGAAATAATCATTACAAGAACTACTAGTTTTAGGTATATAGCATTATATTTTATATAACAAAAGTTAGTATAGCATTTTACGCAGACTCTAAATAAAAATAAAATAACAGGGCGTTACATTTAAAAAAAAACATCTGCCTCGCTATTTTGAAGCGCGCCCTATATACTCAAATATATGTAGTTTTAAATTCTGTATCTTAACATTCCCCACAAGCTTTATGTTAAACATTTTTTCTTGATTCGCAAAATAAATGAAAAATTCTGAACTTTATTGTTGACTCACCCTGTACAGATCACCCTGTATGATCAAAAAGTTTAAATATCAGGTGTGATTTGTATAATGACTAATGACAGATATAAGCAATTCTTATGGGAAAATTATATTAGGATTATTTTAACTGTCAAAATCAAAGCCTGCTTGAACATAAAAAACTTTTTGTTCGTAAAGTACAATATTCTCAAAAACTTTTATGATCAAGTGTGTTTTTTATGAGAGATTAAAAAAATGTTATAGTAAATTAAATTGTATGGCTTTAATTCTCAAAGTCAAAGCCTACTTGGTCATAAACCTCTGATTGTACAGTTATCTTTAATGTAGCTACTATACAGGATGAACCAGTGTTCTCAATAATCTCCATATCAGGTTTTATATTTGAGATTTTTACTCCATTTTTTGTAAAACATGCTGGGAATACTAGCCCACATTTTAAAAATGTTTTTGGTTGATAACTAACCATACGATCGAGAAAAAAAAACGGCGTCAAAGACGGCTGGGGAATCACAATCGATGAAAATGTTACCGAAGTCAAGCTCTAGATGTCATTTACTTGGCCCGTACTCTTCTTTATTTTTTAATGGCGCCTACTGTCAGTTGGCCTTAAGAATGGTGTAGTTTAAAATTTGAGAAAAAATATTTTTGTTCAGAAACAGATTTGTGTGTCTGAAAACGTTCTAACCTTTTTTATTCTTTTCACGTTTCAGTAAATGACATCTAGAGATTGACCTCGCCAAAATTATTGTCGATTATCATTCCCCAGCCGTCTTTGACGCCGTTTTTTTAGATCATACGGTATAATCATACATATGAATGTATAATCTTTGAATTTAACCCTGTATATCTATAAAAATATTTTTAAAATATACGCTACCCTTGCCTACATATTTTGTAAAAATGAAATGGAGTGAAAATCTCAAACAAACACCTCATGTGGAGCTTTTTTGGAACAACATGTATATTCGAAAAATACTATATTGCAATTGCTATTTTTATTATAATATTTAGATATTATATAATTGCAATTTTTAAAATAATCTATTATTTTTAAGATTTAAAAATTTATTTCGCTAAATTAAGTTAGTCGCTAACTAAATGGGATAATACCATGATAATATCCCTGTGAGACCACAAATTAAAATTGTGTATATCGTATTGCACTCCAATTTTTGTAGTATTAACAAATTTTTAGCATTCCTTGTTTTCTAGTATTTTTTTTATTATTATTGGTATATGCATAAAAAATAAGTGTGCAGTTCAATTTACCATTGAGATTTAAAATTTATGACTAAATGTTACACATATATAATTTCATAGTCGATGGACTCCACTACCATACAATAAAAAAAAACGGCGTCAGAGATGGCTCGGAAATAAAGATCACTGTCGTTTTGTATGTAAAATTATATTATGAGGAATGTCATCTATTATTTCCAAGCCAACTAGATGCCGTTTTTTTTTTTGATCATATGGTACCGTATGATCGTAAAAAACGGCGCAGCGATGGCTATGAAGATCGCTGTCATTTTAAGGTACATTCAGGTTGAGAGCGTCGCGTCCGCCCTATTGAACTGGAACTCCGACGCTCAGCGGACGCTAGCGCAACACCAAACGCGACGCTGTCTACCTGAATGGTCTAATTTAAGTTAAGTGAATTGATTCCATTTCGACACGCGGACGCGACGCTCTCAGCCTGAATGTACCTTTAATATAAATTCATATGGGAAATGTCATTGATCGTCATTTTCCAGCCAACTGGACGCCGTTTTCTTTTCGATCATACGGTATTTTATCCTTTAATAACAAATGTTAATGGTTAATTGCAAAAAATACTTATATTTATTTAAAAAAAAACAAATTATTTATGTATTTATTGACTTTCTATTATTTTGAATTTATTTTTGTTAGATGTTTTTGTCAATTTTTATGTACTTTGTTACAATAAAATAACAGATATTTAAAAAAAAATATTTTAATACAAAAGCGTGGTTGAACAAATTATTACCCTTAAATATCAAAACTTACATAAAAAAATCAATCAGCTTAAAACAATACTTATTGACATTAAAATATGTATAAACAAAAAGATAAGAACTTTTTGCTTTGTTATACATACATACCATTGTGCTTGAAGTTTTAATTGCACTAAAACTGTTTTCATATAAGATATAAAAAGTAGTTTACAATAAGAATATATTATACATGTATACTTATATCATAAGGGTGCACAATCACACATTAGAAAACTTATTTTAATTTTGAAAGTTCACCTGATCATATTTTTTTAATAAATTTGCAATAGACACGTACATACTTCACACAAATATATTAATATCTTTCTCTCCGATATAGGAATTCATACATTTCTTCTTAACTCATTAACTTCTCTCACTAGTTTACCACATATATGCCATAAATATTATACTCAAAATCGTTTTAAAAACTCTTCAGATACAATCCTAGCTCTTGCGTTCACAGCCAATTTCATTTCGGAAATTTCTTTATCAATTTCTTCCATGAAGTGTATGACAAAGTCGACAAGCTTATGCTTATACATTTGCTCAGTGTGGAAGTTTGTTATCAGGAAACTTATATCGTAACCTTCGATAGGTTTTCGTCGAAGAACTATGAAGTTTTCCGCACGCCTCATCATAAATCGCATAAACTTTTTGCAGAGAATTTTTTCGATCTCGTCGGCTTGTTTTACGGCGATACTGATACGTACGGAGTTTACTGAAGCCTCGATAAGTACCTAGAAATATTTATTACAGTTAAAAAATACTAATTAAGTAAATTTTACCTTTTCTTTCTCGTTACGTGAAATTACAACTGGAGTGAGTAACAGCTCTTTCGAACTTCTAACCTCTACTTCTGGTTTATTGTGTCTTTCTACCACTTGTGAGCTGAAATTGTCTAAACACATAGCGGCAGTTAATGTATGCCTAACTGCTGTTAGATACGGTTTTAATGTAGCAGACATTTTAATTCAAATAAAGTTTCTTTTAAACAATTTTTGAGGACACACCTATCAAAATATTTGTTGATAACAGATTGACAAGCATTGACAAGTTTGACGACCATTGACGTTTACGTACCACAGAAAGGGCACATAAAAATGGATGAACTTGCATCATATATTTGCATGCTACGCAATCCTAGATCATATATAAATCCAAGGATGGAACCAAGGTTCATAACTGAAATATAAATATTTTTGTTCTGGGAACTTTGGCGTTACTTTATCCTGATAGAACCCTTGTATAGAACGTTTTGGGGTTCGTTTTGGATTTCTTGGATGTTTGCATTTTTTATGCGTTTATTTTTTGATTAAAACAAGGGTTGTATATTGTAAGCCATAGAGTATAATAGTTCCAAGTAGACGTTGTTGACAGATGCTCGACAGTCATCAAAACAATCATGACAGACGTCAATTAAAGAAGAAAGTTTTAAAAACACAAAAATGAAAATGTTGATGTGGACATTTTTTTGAAAACTAGTAAAAGAAATCGGCGAATAGATTTCTCTTTAAAAGATTTAAATTTAAAAAACTTAGTATGTTTGTTGTTTCAAATAAAGAGTATTGAGAGATGCCCTAGGAAATTTACATTTAAAACTATGCGAAGTTTTTACTTTACACTCTCGAAAAGTTAACAGGAAAAGTTAAATTAAAATATATACAGAATGGATTATTTTAAAAAACTAAGGCGATTCGATGCCTACCCTAAAACGATAGAGGATGTAAGAATTCAAACTTTAGGAGGCGGAACAATTACAGTAATTTCAATGGTTATAATTACTGTTTTATTTTGGCTTGAATTTCTCAATTACCTTACGCCAAACGTTACAGAAGAATTATTTGTTGATACGTCTAGGGGCCTAGATCTATCAATTAATATAGATATAACTGTTCCTAAAGTCTCTTGTGATTTTCTAGTCTTAGATGCAATGGATTCATCGGGTGAACAACATTTACAGGTACATTAACTTATTTTTTTCAACACGTAGGTATTGTTTATTATATAGTTATTTATTTTAGATTTCACATGATGTTTTTAAAAGAAGTTTGAGTTTAGATGGGGTGCCTATAAACGAACCAAAAAAGGAAAACATTACAATATCAATTAAAACTAAAAATGAGACAGACAACACACAAAAAAATCAAACTGATTATTGTGGCAGTTGTTATGGAGCTAGGGAAGGATGCTGTAATACTTGTGAAGAAGTTAGAGATGCTTATAGGTCAGAAATATAGTTTATTTATGAAGTCCTTTTTTTTAAGTTAATATTATATTTTCTTTCGTTAGAATAAAGAGATGGGCCTTGGATAATGTTGAGGATATAGAACAATGTAAGCATGAAAAGTTTAATGAAAAATTGAAAACGGCTTTCACTCAAGGATGTCAAATTTATGGAAATTTAAAAGTTAATAGGTACAGATCTATTTAAGTTTTTACAATGACTAAATACAAATATAAAGCAATGTAATCTAATATTTATGTGCATTACCCTTTTCAACAAAAATTTATAATTTTTTTTTTATAAAAATTTTCCTTTTAGAGTTAGTGGAAGTTTCCATATAGCACCTGGAAAAAGTTTTAGTATAAATCACGTCCACGTACACGACGTACAACCTTTTTCTTCATCCGAATTTAATATGACGCACAAAATAAAAACTTTGACTTTTGGAACAATGATTAAAGGTGGGGTTCACAATCCTTTGGAAGACTTTGTAGGTCTTGCAGAAGAAGGTACGTCTTTCATAATAAAACACAAAATATACATGTAAACACATTTTCTTTCTATACTTTTTAAGTACTTTTTTGTAGGGGCGACAATGTTTCAATATCATATTAAAATAGTACCTGTTTGTTACGTTACCAAGGATGGGACGACCGTTTACAGTAATCAATTTTCAGTGACGAAACATCAGAAAGCAGTTTTATTAATGTCGGGAGAGTCTGGTAAGTCAATTGTAATAGGGTTATTCTAAATGTTGAAGTTGTTAAAAGACTGCTAGAACTACAATTTAAAATTATTTTCGTGAGTTACAGAGTGTCTGTGTTACAGAGTGTATGTGAGCTAGGGAGCTGACTCACTGACAGAAAACATATGAAGAGACAGACAGAAGTTTTACTTCAAATATGCGCACATAGTGCAAAAAATAATGCTACCTTATACTGGATACTGGGTGTCTAAAAATTAATTTTAAGTAATTAATAAATAGTACTGAGTCTGTGGTTAGTTCCTTGTGAAACAGTTTTAAGGCTCTAAATCTTAAATAATTAATTAACTTAAATAATATTTTGCATCAGATGCAAATATAATTATCTATCAAATTGTTTTACCTGTATCATTTTTGGCTATCTCTTCAAGTTTTCTTCATTATTCATTTTTCGTTATTTTTATAATTATTCAGATCTTATTTATCATTATTTATTAATATATCCATGCATAGTGATGTAAAATTACCGGTAATTTATAAATCAGTAATATTATGGTAACGTTGGTAATTCGTAAAAAAACTTTTTAAATATTATTTTTGAAGTGATGAAACTTCTTTACACGCGTTGAGAGTAAAAATTCAAGGCCGTGACACACGACATTCAATGACAGCCCCGAGACAGCCGTGACGCGCGAGCCAGCGAGAGGAAACGTGATAGCGGCAGTGTTGCCACAGCTAACCCATTCGAGGTAGATCTACCCCTTTTCGGTTATACCACAAGCTTATTTGATAAAAAAATAAGCTTGTAGCAACACTGGGTAACGATCTGTGCCATGCGCGGCTAGGAAAATCACTATAATAAACTTGAAACTGTACTAACCTTGATTTCATGCATATTTTCATCGATATGTTTGTAGTTTTTGAATAACGGTCTAGGTAAAGCATCTAGCTCATTTCCCAGCTCAGAATTAGAATTTAGAGTTAGTAACTCGCGTTTTCACTGGAGGACACTGGCATATTTATTTCAAACCAATAATCAACGAGAATATTCGTATAATTTAATAACATTATTGTAAATCGCTATAAATAATTGTTTGTAATTGAGCTGTAATTTCTGTATTATTAATCCGGTAAATGATGGAGATAAACAGTTGTGATTGATTAAAAATTTATTTTAAGATGAAACTTTTTTAATAACATTCTGGGAATTGAATAGCCTAGATGGAAAAGGGCCCATTTTTCAAAAAGGTAATTTTTCAGGAGAGACAATAATCCATATATTGGGTCCAAAAACTAAAATTCAATAAATTTTAATAAAATACATGAAAGAGGTACATCATCAAAGTGTATTTTATTAAAAATATGGTTATAAAAAATATGTTTACAGAAAATACAGACTTAAAAAATGGGCCCTTTTTTTTTCAAGTTATAATGTAGCAAACTGTTATAATAAAACAACTAGAAAATATCTCTAACAAATTGATAAAAAAAACACATCTATTCGAAACAGTAACTTATAGTAAACATTGGATAAATATAATACTTATGACCTAACGCTCGTCTGGTTCATCCTCATGTGTACATGTAGCACCAGTCAAGGAACAAATAAAATAAAATGCAATGGCCTTTTCATCTTTTAAAAACTTGCAAAGTTCCTTAATATTTTGTAGCTTGAGGGCGTTTATAGGTAAATCAGCCGAGTAAGCTAGCTTTTCGGGTATAGGGATAATTCGGGTAATTCAACACCAGGTTTCAAAAGGGACAACAAAAATAGCTGCCAAACATTAAAGACTTTGATTCACTTGTAAACTCAAAAAACTTATACTGTGTTATTTGGAATTTCAACTTATTTGTGGTGAAGTTTTTTTTAAAAAACGGTTCTGATAGTCCATTCACAAAGTCTCTCACCATATTTCTTTTAAGCTCAACAACAGTAAACTTAGAACTTATTATGGTGTTCCAATCTGAAGGCGATTCAGCCACTTCTCTTCTTCTTTGCATTTTTTTCTATTATAGCAAAATGCCTGTCGCACGGCAAAAAGCTGCGTCCCCGTTGTGGAAAAAAATGCTGGATGTTTTCCAACTTCCCATTTAGTACCAACGTCTGGCATGGACTTGGCGAAACAAAGGCCCAAATGTATCAGATGGGCCCATGTTCTTCAAAGCGATTAACACACAGCTGATTTTAATACGTTTACAGTGCGTTTAGTGGGCCTTTCTCCTACTGGGCATGAAACTATGAACCCTTCCTGGACACAAACGGTACATTGTGAGACAAGAAATTGTAGAGAGAAACAAGCCCTATAACATAGCATAGAACATTTTAATGAACAGTGCTTTCCATAAAATCAATAAAATGAAAAATATAGGAAATAATATACAGGTACTAATTTCTTTCGAAAATCGACAACTATGAAACTATCATCCCTTCCTGGACACAAATAGTACATTGTGAGACAGGAAATTATAGAGAGAAACAAACCCTATAACATAGGATACAACATTTTAATGAACAGTGCTTTCCATAAAATCAATAAAATGAAAAATATAGGAAATAATATACAGGTACTGATTTCTTTCGAAAATCGACAACTATGAAACTATCATCCCTTCCTGGACACAAATGGTACATTGTGAGACAGGAAATTGTAGAGAGAAACAAGCCCTATAACATAGGATAGAACATTTTAATGAACAGTGCTTTCCATAAAATCAATAAAATGAAAAATATAGGAAATAATATACAAGCACTGATTTCTTTCAAAAATCGACAACTATGAAACTATGAACCCTTCCTGGACACAAATAGTACATTGTGAGACAGGAAATTGTAGAGAGAAACAAACCCTATAACATAGGATACAACATTTTAATGAACAGTGCTTTCCATAAAATCAATAAAATGAAAAATATAGGAAATAATATACAGGTACTGATTTCTTTCGAAAATCGACATCTATGAAACAATCATCCCTTCCTGGACACAAATGGTACATTGTGAGACAGGAAATTGTAGAGAGAAACAAGCCCTATAACATAGGATAGAACATTTTAATGAACAGTGCTTTCCATAAAATCAATAAAATGAAAAATATAGGAAATAATATACAAGTACTGATTTCTTTCGAAAATCGACAACTATGAAGCTATGAACCCTTCCTGGACACAAACGGTACATTGTGAGACAGGAAATTGTAGAGAGAAACAAGCCCTATAACATAGGATACAACATTTTAATGAACAGTGCTTTCCATAAAATCAATAAAATGAAAAATATAGGAAATAATATACAGGTACTGATTTCTTTCGAAAATCGACAACTATGAAACTATCATCCCTTCCTGGACACAAATGGTACATTGTGAGACAGGAAATTATAGAGAGAAACAAGCCTTATAACATAGGATACAAAATTTTAATGAACAGTGCTTTCCATAAAATCAATAAAATGAAAAATATAGGAAATAATATACAAGTACTGATTTCTTTCGAAAATCGACCACTATGAAACTATGAACCCTTCGTGGACACAAACGGTACATTGTGAGAGAGGAAATTGTAGAGAGAAACAAGCCCTATAACATAGGATACAACATTTTAATGAACAGTGCTTTCCATAAAATCAATAAAATGAAAAATATAGGAAATAATATACAGGTACTGATTTCTTTCGAAAATCGACAACTATGAAACTATCAACCCTTCCTGGACACAAATGGTACATTGTGAGACCGGAAATTGTAGAGAGAAACAAGCCCTATAACATAGGATACAACATTTTAATGAACAGTGCTTTCCATAAAATTAATAAAATGAAAAATATATTTAGGATGTTTCCGAATAATCGTGTTTCAAAGTTGCAGAAACAATTAATTCGAATAATGAATTGAATAATGACAAGTGACATCTGTCTAAGAAAGACAGCGATTTAGAGTGACAATTTGGTTATGTAAAATTTGGAGTGACAATTTTGATTATGCAAAAAAATACATATTCTATGAGTTCTACTGATTGACTAACAATTAACATTAATTTAAAAATAAATCTCCAACATGAATAGTGAACAAAACATTTAAACAAAAACAGACCACACAAAACAAATCGTTGGTTAGTAGCAGTAGTATTCAGAGATATAGATGTAGATAATTATCGTTTTTTAATAAAAATTAAAAAAACATAAAATTATAAAGCTAGAATAGTATACGGTTTTATATTAACTCTAATTTTTTTGAAGTTTATAAAAAGTAAAAAAATATATATCCTTCAAATCCTTCAATTTAATAGCTGTTAGTAGGACGTTTCACTTCAAATATGCGCACATAGTGCACACACAATTTTTTATTTCAAAACTAAAAACATTACAAAAAAAAGCAAGATACTAAAACTCTTATTTGACATATAAGTTGACGTATCGATATTTGTTGAACGATGACTGAACAGTCTTTACTTAGTTTAAATCTAGTAATTTAAATTAATTTTTAGTCACCCAGTATAAGGTAGTAATATTTTTATTATAGCATCACAATATCACAGATTATACAGATTATAAACTTTGTTTTTTCTTTATTGTTTTTCGTGGTTCCAATTTTCGGAATCGGACACTAGTTAGGTTACTAGTTTGCGCACATAGCACGCCCACTTATGGCCTCTAAAATTGTGCAAATTATTATATATAGTATATTAAACTGTTATTAGAGAGATATCGGAAAACCGAATAACGTCATGCAGTATTTACGCGTACCTTATTATGGTTACGATGTGCGCGAGTCAATTTTTAACGCAACACCCGCTAATAACATTACCGCCTGACGTAATTTGCGGATCAATTACACCAAGCGCTATTTCTAAACCTAAATAACGTTTAAAAATTGCTTAAATGGGCATGTGCGGGTATTTGACAACCGGGGCCGGCCGGCGAGATCTTTTATTTTAGGTTATGTTTGAATTGTTTTGAATTATTACTTTAGTTTTATTAGGTAATTTGATATTTAAGTAGCTGGGATTAGTTTTAATCAAATAAATATGGCCCAAAATGTGGATTCCACCTCTTCCAGTATTAAAGAACCTATAAAGAGGCTTAGGTTTACAGCAGATGACGACTTAGCCCTTCTAAGAGAATTTGTTGCTTGTTGCCCTGAATCCACTGGCAGACGTTGAACAATAAGGCACTGGAAATAAGCACTTTAGCCCTTTAGTTTTAAAATACCTAGTAAACAAAACAATTTCAAAGTTTTAAATTCAAAGTTAGGTTAAGTTTAAATAGCGGACGAGATGCGAACAGAATTCTTTCCGATCCGATAACTATAAATGAAGAGAGTTAATACCTCCTCACGTAAAGTAAATAACACCTGACCTTATTAACGTCCATAACGCTATTCGGTTTAGCGATATCTCTCTATTACGCTGTTTATAGTTATTTTACACGAGTTTATTTTTGCGCACAGGAAATTTTACTCGTTTGAACATCGTCATAAAAACAATTTTCGTACCACGAATTAGGGATAAGATTTTTATCTGTATACATATAGTATACCTAATCTGTGACAATATAGAGTAAATAAAAAAACTTCAACAACTTTAATATTTTTTTATTTATTTGGGACACTGTACTTTTTGAAAATTACTTTAAATTGTAGCTCTCCTAGTCCTTTAAAGACTTTTAACCTTTAAAGAACATTTACAATTTCTAAAAATCTAATCACTTGGCTACAATACTGCACGGCGAATAGCGTGAAAATTCTAGATAAAATAAAATTACAAAATAAACGTTTATATTTTTTAGGAATGCCAGGTATATTTTTTCAGTACGAACTCTCACCTTTAATGGTAAAATACACGGAAAAAGATAGATCTTTAGGACATTTTCTAACCAACGTTTGTGCTATAATCGGTGGTGTCTATACAGTAGCTGGTTTACTTGACACCTTTTTATACCATTCGATAAAAATGATTGAGAAGAAAATCGAGCTGGGAAAGCTAAGTTAGATTTGCACAGGCACACTAACGCACCACCATGATATAATATGTAATATTAAATAAAGTAATATTTTATTATACCAATTTGTTATAATATTTTATTTCAAGAGTTTTAGTTTTCTATTCTATAATTTTAACCATTTCTAGATGGCATGGCAGTGATCCCTGACTTTTGACCCCCCTGTAAACATTGTGGATAAAACAAGAATATTAATTTTTACTAATCAAAAAGACATAACTATAGCTGGTTATATTGCTAATAGATCTAGTAATTATGCCTCATAGTTTATGAATTATTGCTTCTCAAATTTCTTTAATTTTGACAGTAGATACTTCTAAAAGTTCCACAAATTTTAAATTTGGAATTTTAGGTAGCGGAAGGAAAAAATTAAGTCTCGAAATATCCTCATGGATCAAAAGTTAAGTGTCTATCCGCTACGGGTAACTGATTTTCCAGTGGGCAAAAACAAGAATTAATCAATTTTAAACTGCCTATAAAGGGTTGTCCGAACTGTATTTCGGAAACTTTGCCAGCATATTCTGCAGATGAAAATAAGTAAAAAAGTTCATATAAATGTACGTCCTAAAATGCTTAGTTTCGGAGATACAGGGTGTAGAAGTTTCATTTTTATTTCGATTTTTTTCAAATAACTTCTTAAGTAACGTCAGTACTTGAATGAAAATGGGTTTCTGGGAGTTTTTTGACATGAGAAATTTGATTTTGATGTCAACTTGACTACTATTTGTAGGGGTGGGCGCCATCTACATGTGTTTTAACGGTTTTGAAGAGTAATAACTTTTCGTCCGTACGTGTATAAAACTACTCGGTGAGAAAATATACATTTCCTTGAATTTTTACGGTAAAAATGTCACTTTGTAAAATTCGCTACGACCAACCGTTCTCAAGATATTTAGAATGAAAACAGTCAATAAATGTCATTATTGACAAAAAATAAAATGTTGGGTAGATAGTTATTTGAATAAATAATAAATTTGGGATTTTTTTTAAATTAATCATAATTTGTTTTAAAAAAAAATGAGAATAAAACAGTTTCTCTTGAACTTTTGGCACAAAAACATTTCAAATTTTTTATTTCAGTCTGATAACTATGTAGTCAACATGTTATTATTATGATATTGAAGAAAAATGTGGGTCGATTTCGGCATAATTGGGGACGGGCTACAGGATGATGCCCTCGACGTTTCGAACCGATGCCTCTAAATGGACGAAATCATCAGGATTTTTCTTAAATATGGGTCGATTGGAACCAAACTCGGCACGTGGATAGAGGTACCCGAATGTAGTTCTCAGACGGACAGACAGACCGAAAAAAGTAAGGAGTTTCACCCCAAATATGCGCACATAGTGCACATACAATTTTTTTTGTTTTATTTTTATCTGTAGAATAACCCACTGGAGTTAAATACACTATTTTTTTGACACCTGTAGAATGATCACCCGGTGTATATGCTACTTTTTAATCCGTCGTTTTACCTGACAGGTAAAACATTATGTGTAGACCATAGATAAAAGAAAATAATCTTATATTAAGATAGATATGAAACTTAATAGTAAAATTTTGGGTCAAAGCGCCCCTCCGTGTTCTTAGTAGAGACTACGTTTAACCCAGCGCCTTCGCCTTTTCTGCTGTAAATATTTTTATGTTTATATTTGATTTCAAAGAATTTAGTTTTAAAGTTACACTGATATATTAGTATATCAGAGTAACTTTAATAAAACATAAGAATATATATATTTTACAGTTTATTAAATATAAATTTTGACTACAAGGTAGAAAGTAAATCACAATATTTGATAAAACTTATAAGTATACGATTTTTACAGTTAATAAATAATAAAACTATTTCTGACTATGATATTTAAAATTTAGATAGATAGAATATTAAAAAACATACCGGTATTTGCAGACGCATGTCCAAATTCAATAAAAACCAAAATTTTTCCTGCGAAAATCGGGCTTTTTTCACAGAAAAGGTATTTTTTGATTTATCAATAATCATTGTCAAGTTGACAATATACAGGGTGTTTTCTAATTAGTCTAAAAAATTGTGGTGTGATTCCTCATGTGTTCTTAAAACGATTTTTATATAACCATTGGGTCTAAAGTACTTCCTTTCTGATTACAGGGTGTTAAAAATTAAAAAAAAATCGATATTTTGCTTAAAATAAATGGAACACTACTGCTTTTTTAAAGAAAATATATTTGTTTCTTGACTGGCCATCTTTTTCAACAAAATTGATCTTTTGAGTTTTTCTTGTTCATCAAACGGTTGCCGAGAAAAAAATAAATATACTTATTAAGAGCCCGCCTTAAGCCGTTTTCTAACGAATTTTTTTATTTTTTAGATTAATTAGGAAACACCCTGTATATGCATATAACTGGCAACCAAATAAACTAGTAACCTCTAGAAATTATTTTTCCTACCACTAGCGACATACCGTGTTTTTAGTGAGTACTAAATTATTTTATCAAAATTTCACCATATAAGTTTCCAGGCAATGGTGTAGACGGAGCTTAACATTTATCAAAATATTTGAATTTAAAATATTATAAAGATAGCCACGTGCCTGTTACTTGTTAACTATTCATACGTAATTATTGAAAAAAAAATAATTTTTAAAATTTTAATTCTTTAGATATAGGTACACTCATATTTTTGCTATCGTTGTTTTAGTTGCAGGCTTACAGGTATTGTATATAATTTTAGATAAACTATTTCTTATCGCAGCTTAAAGAAAACCTGTTATTTGTTAGTTCCATACTAATTATGCATAGTCATTTTTTTAACGAGCTAAAATAAAAAAATCAGACCTTTCGATGTATAAAAGTAATAAATATTGATAGTATACAACGTGAATAAAAGTATAAAAGCTAATATGAGGGCAGTAATGTTGTTAATAATGATTATTTTTGTATGCACCGAAGTACTGAATGGGCATATAAAAGGTAAGATTGAAGAAGAAAAAGAAAATACGAAAAAAATCAATTTTTGTGGTATTTAGCGGTGGCTGGCAATTTTGATGTTCTATATCTCTGATTCTGGGCATGGACAGACATGGAACCCACACCAAATGAAGGGTCCAGGGGAAAAACATGATAAGTGATAAGCGCCATTTTACTAATTTTACAGGAGAGCACTATATTATTCTGTGAATTACTGTAAAAACTTTTTTAATAAACATTTATATAAGAATTTCATTTCGATTGTAGAAAAAATGTTGTGTGCAACATGTGCAAAAAGCTTATTTGTTGCACTCAGCATGATTCATGCGTCGTGCAACAAATAAGTATGTCCTTTTTGCAATAAGTTACACAAATAACTATTTTTTAACACGCATAATTAAAAAAATCTCAAATTTTAAAATTGTTCTTAATAATTCAAAAATATTTCGTGTAGGACCTACATAAGTTAACTCGCTAAAATTTAGTGTGGGTTCCATGCGGAAAACCCGAGAGATATAATACGGAGTGTCCCATTTTCGTGTATTCTATATGTTTTTTTTTGTATTTACGTGTAGAAATACAAAGATGCTGGCTGTTTGCACCATCACTGTGCTATTTTTTTTTATGAAAAAGTTAAATAATATATATTTTTTACCTTGTTCGTGAAAATAAGTATAGATGTGGTATAGACTATATCATTTTTTCAGAAACCTTATAACAAGGAAAATAAAATTAAAAAATTATATACAGGGCATTACACCTTCATATACAGGGCACTAAAGGGTTAGGAGAAATATGTTTGTAGCATCTTTAATTTCATAAAAAGTAGCATATAGTATTGTGAAAACCGCCACTTATAAACGAGAAACCTTGCAAATCACCCGAACATGGGACACCCTGTACATCACAATTGCGTTGCTGCGGTTTTTGTAATAAGACTTTATTACAGACGGAAAGAAGAAAGGACCTATTAAAAAGTTCCACGATAGATTTTTTCAAAATATTACCAATACCACTGTTACCAATACTACAAAACCTGTTGATGTATGTTTGGGAAATACCGGTAATGAAGGTTTACTGTGTTCAGCTCAGTGCGCTAAAAGAAATTACACTGTAGGATTTTGTATAAATAAGTGCTGTAATTGCGTATAAAATGTTATTTAGGTATAATATAATGTAAAATACCTATTAGGGGTTGAAAAAAAAACATCAAAAATCAAGATTTTTAAGAAATAAATCTTGATGTTTATTTTTGTTTTTTTTTTGTATTAATAAAACAAGTTGTTTTTTCGTCACATTTTGTTTTTTTTTGCCATTCTTTAAATTTTCATGAAGATATACCAAACAATCGAAAAAAAAACGGCGTCAAAGACGGCTGGGAATAACAATCGATGATAATTTTGGTGAGGTCAAGCCCTAGATGTCATGGCTTACCCTTTTTTTATTTATTATTGGCGGTTACTGCCAGTTATTGGCGTTAAGAAGGTTGCAATTTATTTTTATACTGAGTAAAAATGATTTTTAAGTGGTTTAGTTTAAAAATCGAGAAAAAATATTTTTTTGGAAATAGATTTGTGTGTCTGCAAACGTTCTATCCTTTTTTAATCTAATTAGTGTTATTTTTTGACAAGTTTTTTTTGTCTATTTTTAGTAAATGGCGTCTAGATTGACCTCTCCAAAAGTATTATTGATTATCATTCCTCAGCCGTTTATGACGCCGTTTTTTTTTTCAATACGGTACTGTGATGGTACTTATCCCATACATTTTATTTGTGAGAAAATAAGTAAGTTCTAGTAGCTAGTAAGTTTTAGCTCTATAGGTAGGTACATAGAGTTCTATATAAATTATTATAAATCGACTAGCTGTCTAATGAATAGGCTGTGATTTTTTATAAATAAATACAACATGTTTTTTGCTGTATTTATTTATTCTTTTGCTGTATTTATTTCTTCTATCATTGAATTCCTATCGATGTTTTCACAAAAAAAAAATATCAAGAGAATTATTATATCATCAATTAAAAAAACTTTTTGTTACAACAGGAACTGTTTTACTGGTTATCTACATAGAGAGGTCAGAAGATTCTAAAAGAACAAGTAGGTGCCAGAAATTTATCTTTGTTTACAAACAACTCGTAATTTCTCACACATTATTAAGTCGTTAATCTTTCAGAGAATTTAGTGAGAATACCAGCGACCGAGACTAGAGGAGTCGCTGCGAGAGCGCTAAAATTTTGCCCGTCTTACGTAAAAACAATCCTGCTAAAATTAGAAAGTTGCGCCAGCGATCTCTTTTTCATATACTGAAAAATCAACATGGCGCTGAAAACAATTGTTGAGTGATAATCGGATTATAAAACAGGTATTCTGTTCGTAACATGGATCGCAAGAAAACCGAGTGATGTTTCTGTGTAAATGTAGTTTATTAGTTTATGTGCTAGGCCCTTCCACGTTCAGCAGGTAGGTCTTTGACCTTTAAGCAAATAAAGACCATACATTATCAAGAAAAAAGGGGCATTAGCCCGATTTTTATACACCTCTTTTTCGGTTCCAGATAGCATAGGTGCTAGGACTCAGAAATCTGTCGCCATGGCAGACAGTCAGGGGCAAACAGTTGAATATCAGTGGGCCTACTCGATCATGGATTCCAGTCGTGTCTCCACTTTTTTAATATCCATGTTGCTCATAGTGTATGGTAGTTTTCGAAGTTTAAATATGGAACAAGAGGCCAGAGATAGAGCGCATGGGTCCACAAATTGTCTTCTGAATCCATCGCAAACTGTTCAAACCGAGAACAATGTGCAAACTTTGGATACAATGCATGCATTATGTTTGCCATTGGGGGCTAGCATATCGCTTTTGGTCATGTTCTTTTTCTTTGATTCCATGCAGATGCTGTTTGCAATTTGTACAGCAAGTAAGTACCTTAGTATTTAAAGAACTTCATTTACCATAATATTGACAAAAAAATAAGTGTCAGAGTTGGCTTGGAAAAAGATCACTATCATTTTATATGGCAAATGTCACTGATATTCATTTACAAGCCAATTTGATGACTGTTTTATTTAATTTATACAGTATTTATCAGCTAAAATTAATCAAATACACCTCAAATAATCTAATTTCGAACTCTGTTGAGCAAAGACATAACTTTCACCAAAATTGTTTCATTTATTATTGTGGTGTAATGCTTTTTTTTATTAACAGTATTTCTATTTTATTTTAAATTTTTTAAATAGGTATCTTACTTTCCTTTTATCGTATTTCTATCAACCTATTAACCTATTTTTTTTTCATTCAAAGTGAGAATGCCAAAGTGAAACCTTTAAAAAATAAGATTATGAGCTTTATTGTTCTATAGGCTGGAAGTTTTTGCAAGACATAGTTAATTGAATTAAAATATAGTGTTGTCATAAGAAAATAATACGTAATGTGTAAAATGCATGGCCAAATTTGAGGAGGTGATTGGTCAGGAAATGAATTGTTTTAAAGATACCTACAGGATGTTAATATTTTAAAAAAATAGTTTTTTTGCAAATTTCTTACTTATTTTTTTTTAACATCACTAACATCAGTGTTATAAATTGTAACTATTTGCAAATTGAAATTAGATTTTTTAAAGTTTTTTTATTGGGGTTCCAAACCCAAAAGTTACATTGATTTGGTTATATTTTTTTTTCTCAAAAAGTGTTCTAGGCATGTTGAACAAGATTCAAAAAAGTTGTATTTTTAGATGCATAATCTAACAAATTTTCTCTAAAAAATTTCTAGCAACCCTAATATTCAATCAATTAATTTCAAACCCTAATATAGTTTGAAAGAGCATTTGAATCTGCTTCGATTTATTTAAAAAAATACAGGGTGTTGCATTTGAAGTAACGAAGTTTTTATATAAAATATATCCTTAAAATAGATCAGCAACTTTTGATAGCCCTGTATAAATTTAAGGAACCAATACCATTTTTCAGTAAAGTTTATTTCTCTACCTTTAAACTCTGCATAATAATTAATTCTGAAAAGTAATGTACAGGGTGTTAATAGTCGATTCTATTGTACCATGCAAATTTAAATATCTTTAAATATCTCAAAAACTAAAGATTTTAAACATATTTAACCCTTATAATAAATGCCTTTTTTTGGGCCCAAGAATCCAAAAATGAAATAAAATACCGGGTGTTCCATAAGAAAAAATATAACTTTGGTATGGATCTTAGTTATGAAACACCCTGTATATTTTAAAATCATTTTAAATTGTGCATATTGTCTCCCCATATATACCCATAAAATATTTTGTTTCTACATCTTTCCGGTTTCGGATAATCAACCGAGGCGAATGAGGTGCGCCACCCTGTATTTTCATGGCTGGTAGATATCTCAATAAAAGAAACATATTTTCTCTTTACCGTTTTGTCAAATAAGTCCAAAATAACTGAGCTATTTTACTTTGAAAAATAAAAAAAAGATTTTTTGCTTAAATATGTATTGATTTTCTGCGTTTTCTTTTCCTGTAAGTTTAATATTCTACCTATGCTGCCATAAAATCATGTTATTATGCTTTTCAACTCAAAAATAAAAAAAAAATAGATTTTTTTGAAAAATAGCTAATTTTCAATCAATCAATATTTTCCCTTTGCCGATTTCCAATTTTTTTTGTCCAAAAATATAAGTCCAAAATAACCGAGTTATTCAAGTTTGAAAATTAAAAAAAATTGTTTTATTTTTAAAAAAAGTTGTGAGCCACCGGATTTTTTCTGTATTTGCATCCCTTCTAGTGCCGTAACCATGGTAATATTTGAGATTGAAATTATAACATGGGAAAATTTCTTTGGAAAATTTGCAGTGAACAGGCAGTTCCAAAAAGTTTTTTAAAACATACAGGAAAATTTTAAAGAAAATTAACAATAATTGTTCATTTGTTCATTTTTTTCAAAAAAAGATGTTGACAATTATTGTCAACATCTTGTTTGCGAAAAAAACTCTTAGTTGTGTTCCTGGGGTAGAAATGTACCACCATTAAAAATATTTTCACTTATTTAAGATTTACCCTGTATTATTTACTAGTATGGTATGTTTAATATACAATATGTCCCCAATTGTCTTTACAAGAGGAAAAGTTTTTTATTATTAACAATTTGAGAAAAACGTATTCTTCATAAAATTGTTTGCTTCATTTAAAATGGTTAATCATACGTTATTCCTACCGTATGATCGAAAAAAAAACCGCATCAGCGATGGCTATGAAATGAAGCTCGCTGTCATTTTATATGTAAATTTTTATGGGAAGTGTTATTGATCGTCATATCCCAGCCAACTGGACGCCGTTTTTTTTTTCGATCATAATAACAGTATATTCGCAGTTTTTAAATCAATGTATTTAATCTTATTTTTCATATTATTGTGACTACATGACTACAATTCAAAACAATAAAATGTGAAGTATCTAATATTTGATGGTTTCAAAATATTATTTTGATTAATACATATCTCTTCTATGAAGCAATATGCACATTTTTTCATTAGCGAATCAACTGTATGTAATAAAAAATAATCAGAAAAAATGCAACGCTTTTGTACCTTTAAACAATAGGTACTGTGAGTATTCCTAATAAATTGTGTAATGACAGTATGGCGAAAGAGTTAATTACTTTAGACAATACATACTTTAAAATTTTTAAGATATCTTTTTCTATCTGTGAATGATATACAGTGTGGTCCGAATTGTATTCGGGAGTATTCGGCAGATAAAGACGGGTAAAAAGTTCGTATAAATTTATGCCCTAAAATAATTCGTTTCGGAGACAGGGTATGGAAATTTCATAGTAAATTCGATTTTTTGCAAATAATTCCTGAACTAATATCGATATTTGAATGAAAATTGGTGTCTGGATGTTTTTTTGACACGAAAATTTTGATTTCGATGTCAATTTTCGTCCGTACCTGTATAAAACCACGTAGTGAAAATATATACATTTCCGCCGTTTTTACGTAAAAAAATGTCTCTTGGTAAAAATTGCTACGAGCATCCGTTCCCCAGATATCTAGGATTATAGAAATTATCAATACATGTCATCATGGACAAAAAATAAACATGTTGACTAGATAGTTATTTGAATGAAATGATAAATTTGGGAACCTTTTATTTTTTTAAATTAATCATAATTTTTGAAGTGACACACGGCCTTGAGTGAGGTTACAAACAGAGTGAACCGCACCTCGATATCTCCCTGTTATATGTCAGTGGTCCCTTACTCTTTCATCTCCTATATTAAATCGCTTTTCGCAAATATTACAATGCGTTAACCGATAAAACTCAGCTTCTTGTACGCTACTGAGAGTAGGCACGGATACAATATTTTTCATAAATCGATTGTAGATTGATTTTCAATCAGTCTCTATATAACCAATCTATGGAAACTTTATGTGCATCAGGCCCTCTAAAAGTCTTGAAAATCGACTGAGAATTATCAAAATCGCATTTAATATAATAGACAAAAGAATAAGGAACGTGTTGGTGTGTTTCCACCGTATAGGAAATTTCAGGATCCAGCTCGTTTTGCTCTGTTTGTAAAGGTTCCAAAATAGTTTCAAAATCAGCGTATACAAAACAAAGGGTACTTTTAATTTTTGTTCGAAATTTGTAAATTTAAGGATATTCTCGGGAATATTTTCGCCATATTTATTTTTCTTTAAATTATCCGAAGGAGTTTCGACTATAACATGGCCACAATCATATTTTTGATGATTTTCTAATTTAATATCTGAAGAAAAATAAACCAAGCAACCATCGCATAAGAATTTTGAATGTTGTTGGCCTGAAAGTTGGTTTGAGATTAGGCGAGACATATTTCTTATTAAACAGTAATGATTATTGATTATTGCAGGAATCATCACTGATTAATTACAAATTAACATGTCTATCTACCTTATGAGATCTAGTAAAATACAAAGGACCTACGATCTACAACTTCAACAATATTCCTATCATGTTTATAACCCTTCTCGAGCCCATAAACATTCATAGAAATATTATTGAGTTGTTCGAACTTTGAAATTTGTTTCAAAGATATCGGAAAATCTAAACCTCTCACATCCAATTCCTCTTCAAAAGGTTGATAATTTTGAACTCTGTTGGCATGCTGAGTCCAATGAATTGGGTGAAAGGCAGCTGAAACCGATCATACTAAACATTTTTGATCAGTGTTTTGTATGTTCAACACACACAGCCTTTTTCGAGCGAGCGTTTCGTTTTTGAGCTAGCGAGAGGAAAAGTGATAGCGGCAGTGTTAAATCATCCTTCAATTTAATAGTTGTTAGCAAGAAGTTTCACTTCAAATATGCGCACATAGTGCACACTATGATAAAACAGTTTCTGTTGAACCTTTGACACATTAACTATAGTAAGTTTACATCATTTTTTAAAAATATTTTTATCATAAAACATACTTTTGTAAAAGACTGTATATTGTTACATTGTTACAACTAAATTAAACGTTCATTTATATATTTCTCTCTTTTTTTTGCAGTAATAGCAACAGTGGCTCTGGCCTTTCTGCTCCTTCCCATGTGTCAATACATCATAAGGCCATGTTCGGACGGCAATAAAATCTCGTTTGGGATATGTGGACGGTTCACGGCAGCTGAACTGCTTTCCTTTTCCTTGAGCGTCTTCATTGTATGCATATGGGTACTAACAGGTAATACTATACTTTTCCTTAATCTATTTATAGAAGCTATAATATTTTTTTTTAAAATAAGGATTTCTGGCATTGTCGTTAGACGAATAAAATTGATTCTCTATCAGCTCCCTTCCTTTTATATAAAATATTATATGATGTAAATGAATAGGACAATACACATGCACACTATCCGTTCCGTTTCCCTTCCGTTCCATATCCTTTCCTTCCATACATTTTTTTGGCGGACGCGGACTGACTGAAGCGTATCGGAAACAGCGTTGTCAAGTTCTTACATCTGTGCCAGCTCTGTTAACATTTTGGTGCTATTTATTTATTCTTTCACCTCTTAATTAAATCTATTACCTTTTTCAAAAGATACAAGTTTTTAAAATAAAACTGTCGTAATGATATAAATTGTACAATAAAAAGTATGGAACTGATACGGAACTGAAGCTTATGTATAGCCTCAATACAATAAAAAATGCGGAACGGATATGGAATGGAAACGGAAGGTACAGTGAGAATCAACCTATATGTATCAAATTTCAGAAATTCTAAGGAATGGAATTTTTCCGATATATCAATAACTATATTTATCGATATATCGTATCGCGATCTATACCTATCGATGTATCTATAGATAGCATTTCTATGAGTATCGGTTATTGATAACTATCGATATACCGGGTGCGTCTCAAAAGTGGCTCATCCCTATTACTTTTTTAATTTTTCAGATAAAAAATCGAGATTTGGTATGCTAGTATATGACATAAATTAGGATTGTTTGACGTTTGACGTATTCAGTTGTTTTTGGTCACTTCCTGTTTCATTCGAAATTACTACAACTTTTGATTTTTAAATGGCACCCTCGGTATTTTGTTACTGTATTCTCTCTCTGAATAGAATGACATATCATATATCGTCGGTTTACAAGCAAAACACACTAAGTCAAAAAACGAATACACTTTTAATGCAATTTTTAATGAACTAATATAGCGCCATTATGGACTTAATGAATATGAAAATAATTTAAAAATTAAGCTAATAATTCTTAGAAGGTATAGTCGATTTTTCCTGGATATAGATCTATATTCTGGAAGAAATCTAGTCAAAGGATATAAATAAATCAAAATTAAAATATTAATTAGACTAGTGTGTTTTGCGACGATATCAACTTTTGACATTTTCAAATATGGTTTACTTGAAATTGCAACATGCGGTTCATAACGACAATTTGACTCGAAATACCAAGTGTGTGGTACCAAATTATTCGTAAAAAATACTTTTTCCAAATATGCTAATGAGCCACCCTCGTTCCATTTGAAAAAATTGAGATATGATTAAAAATACGATTTGGGAATCTTTAACTGGCCAGGACAAGACACTAAAAACACGAGATCATAAAGTCTATTTTTCCAAGGCTCCTTGATTAAAAATTAGTGTTTTTAAATGTGTATCACTAGATTGAAATTTAAAATACAATATTTTTCGCGAGTATGTCAAAATTAGACATATGATATGTCATTCTATTTAGAGTGTCATTTTCTATTGAATAAAGTAAAAAAATACCGAGAGTGCCATTTAGCCCTCAACGGGCGTGGCGAATTTTTGTAACGCTTATGGCGTGCTGCAATTCTTTTTTTTAAGTTTACATTACATGATGAAGAGATTTTATAAAAAGCTTGTTTTTTTAACACTGTTTACAATATATTCAAACTTGTGAACAAACAATTTCATTAATTTTCAACAAATTAATAAGAACGGACACAAAAATAAAGTAAAACGCATTTTTTAGGAATTTTTGACAACAGAAATATAACTTGGCTAAGAAAGCCATAGAAATTAAAAACATATATATTTTATGATTTTACCGTATTATTAAAAGTACAATCAACTGAAATGTGAAGCTAAAGTAATAAACATAAATTATTTTCAACAAAACTGCAAACCTTGAATGTACATAACTTTTTCAAATACAGTTCATGCTAATATAGGATCTGCATTTGCCGCACATGGATCGTGCACATTTGATTCATGAGATTTTTGTTTTTTGTCATTTCTTTATTGACATATGGTTGCCATATACCACATCTCTTTCTTTTCTGGTATTGATTATTCAATTTTCTCTCTTCTGTAAGTAAGAGACTCAGAATCGGAGTTATGGTTACTGTTCGGAGAAAAATCAATGTCTCGATGGTCTTCATCTCACTTAAGCCTCTTTAAGTTGATCAAACCTCTCAATTAATGCTTCCTCAAAATTAGCGTCCGAGTGAGGGACACTTTTTAGACTACCCACCATCCTAATAATGTAACATTCTTGGCGTGGTGGTGCCACACAGACCCCAATGAAACTTTAGCCCCCGCTGGTAGGAACAATACTTGATAAAATCAAGTGCGCCTTTAACAGTTGCATATTGGTACCCTAACTTAAAGGTAAATGGCGCGGCGAGGCCTAATTCTTAAACGTATATATTTTAGAGAGGTTTAAATAGTGCTTGGGGTCCGCTGGAACCCACCACGCCACACAGTGGGGTATTTGACACAGATAGTTGATCGAAATTTTTTTATGCATACCTTATATAAATTATTGCTATTTTCAATTAAAGAGGAAATAATATGAACAAAAGAAAGGATAATTCGTCGAATCTAAAAAAAGAAAGAAAAATCACTGTTCCAGTGTTTCCACGGTCAATGCCACTAATGCCAGTAGTAATATCGCAACTAATACTACTAATGCTACGACTGATCCGCGAGCAATGCCCATACCATAAAGTAACTAAAATAAAAGAGTGTTTGAAAGGTTGTCTAACTTGGCCATAATGTTGCATAGTTCAGTTAGGGCTCCAAAGCGTCGCCACCTGCTACCTGTCACGTGTCATGACAAGATTGACAAGTGACATGACAGCAAATTATTTGTATTTTGCAGTTGTTTACAATTATGTTTTGAATTTTGGAATTTTGTTATTATTTTGTGTAGCATATACTTTGTTTGTTTGTTTTGTGTTTGTGCGTACAGAAATGATGGAGGAAGTTTTATTTCCCGAGGAACTTATATTTCTCTATGATTTGAACTTTGTTTTGTGCGATGTGTTTTACGGTCATCATGTAATATTTTGTTCAGTCGATGATGTGATTTGAACACGATCCAGGAAAGGGTATCATGCAAAGCAAGTTCGATATGTAAAGACATTGCCCATCTCTGAACTCGATGAACGTAAAACGAACTGACTATATATTCGCGCCTTGATTTCACAGTGTTGAACATTTGCTACCTCAACTAAACTTCAACTGCTGAGTTTATAAATCCAACTTACAGGTGAATTAATTTTTGATGATGTCTTATTTAAATCTTAATCTGTTATAATAGCATAGATTGCAAACCCTGCGATCTTATATGGTTTGTTAGTGGCGTTGTTAAATAAGTTTTATAATACTATAGGTTAATCGAGGGGTAAACCGCTGGTGTATTTTGGTGTACAAGATGTTGGCATTTTTGGCGTTTTCGTAGTATTATTGGTATTAGTACTAATTATTTGGCATTAGTGTACAGAAATTCATCAGCGGTTTACCCCTCGAGGTTAATTCAGCATATGTATATGTTTTATATTATCAAATATAATTTAGCATTTAACTGTAAGCATTTGAAAAGTGTACAATAGTTTATATTTTTCAAATATTCCGTTTTTAAAAATAAATTTTCATTATATTTTTTGCAGTTTGATTTCGTAATATTTTTAAAAACACAAAAAATTTTTAAATTCACATTTAAACTGCCCGCCTTTTTTGTGGTAGGTAATGCAGATACCTATTTTACCGATTACGTCTGTCATATTTGTATTAGTTCAGTTAGGGCTCAAGGGTGCGCTACAATCGATCCTCGTTAAACGTGTTGCCTACTTTTGACTATGGAAATGACAACTCTTTTATTTTATATTTCTCTATGGCCCATACCACTAAAGTCGCTACTAATGCCAAATTGTGCTATACTGCTAATGGCACTAATGCGATCGCTTTGTACACAACAATGTCATCGCGGTTTACACCTCGCATTAGTATATCACTGATTGGCAAATTAGAGGAAACCAAGAATGTTTTTCTCATTTTATCAGCAAAGTCGCAGTATTTTATTTTACTGTATGAAAGCCCAATGTTTACTAAGTAAAACGTATATAGACAATATGCTGAATTCTTCGAAATGCGCAACTAAATCTCTAAGTATAATAAAAATGTCACAAATTTAATCAAATTTTCTGAACGCCTAACTTTTAGTTGCAAAAAAAAATCATTAGTATAGAGAATATCAAAATAAATAATACGTTTTTGTAGAATACATACCTGCAGCTTGCTGAGCCATTTTCAATCAAAACAATAATATGAACGTAAAAAGAGCACAAGAACAACAATTTATAATTTTAAACATACCATTTAGCCATTTACCTCTTATCTGTGAGAAGTAACAACTTTGACGTTTCGTTGAAACAAATGAATGCAACTAAACACACCCATAGCAACGCATAACTTGTCATTTATCTTTTTTTGGGAAATCTTAAACACATTTGCTTTTTTGAATTTCGATCACCTTTTTCATGCTAATACCCCACCGTGCGCCAGTTGAGGGTTAAAAATCAGAAGTTGTAGTCATTTCCGGCGAAGGGCACCAAACTTTAAAAAATAAACACATTTTTTTAGATATTTTAAGAACCGTTATTCTGATATTTGAATGATATTTTGGGTGATTATGTTTTGCTGGAAATGACGATCGATGACATTTTCCATATAAATTTACATATAAAATGACAGCGACCTTCATTTCATAGCCATCGCTGACGCTGTTTTTTTTTTCGATCGTACGGTATATTATAATAAAATTAAGTAGCTTATACCGTATGATCGAAAAAAAACGGCGTCCAGTTGGCTGGGAAATGAACATCAATGACATTTCCCATATAAATTTACATATAAAATGACAGCGATCTTCATTCCATAGCCATCGCTGACGCCGTTTTTTCTCGATCATACGGTACTATGTTGCTGGTTCTTCTTTTATTTGATCAAGAGCGTATTTTGATAAAACAAGAAGTTTATTAGACTAATTTTTAGTGCCGTCAGGGTATATCCCGTTAGAGTGTTTATAAAAGCGTAAAGATAACTAGATAATATAAGAAAATAAACATTTATTTAGAGGCAACTATAAAATAATAAATTTGTATATTAAGCAACAGCTTTATGAAGTTAACAAAGAAATTATGATGTACCTATGGCGCTTGCTGTCTTTACGGTAGCAACCTTCCGCGACTATAGAATCATATTATTATTACGTTAATAATAATGCGAAACATGGACCGCAATTACTAATTTTAAATAACTATTAATTATTATACAATAAGAAAAATATATAGTTACGCAAGTCTGATTTTGGTATCATTGAACTTTACGGCTATATTATTTGCCGAATTTGTTTATCAGAATAAATAGACGTTATAGGTGTGTATTGTTTGACTATGAATATTAACTAAAAATGTGTTAGGTATACCTAACGTGGCGACAAAGTTAAATTAGTAGTATACAGGGTGTTTCAAAACAAATAAGAAAAACTTTAACTTTAAATAAAGGTTTGTTTCACAGGGTCCTGCTGTACGTCGGGCATATGTAGCTCCTTTAATAAAAAAAACTTAGAAATTTTGTTTAAGTGCAAACCTAAAGTATGTATATACTAGGATGTATTTTACAGAAATATTTTAACTTCTACTGAATTACTCGAAAAAATTGTGAGTGGATTGAGATATTTTTTTAATGGAACGCCCTGTATATTATTGCATTTTTTGCTTTCTTCCTGATCACTTTACTTAATTCTAAGATATTATTAAATATGTTTTGATAGTTTTAGAGATACGTATCACTAAATAAATAAAAAATATATATTTTTAGCCTTTTTAAAAAAAAATTGTTAAAAATACAAGAAATATCCTGAAATCAAAACTATACTAAGTGTTTAATATAGTTGGTCTTTACTTACTTAAATATCGTAATCTTAGATCATACAGGTGTTCAAAATTCTAAGCCAAACATTCTAAATTATAAAATATTTTTTCTTCATTTTTTTTAAACGGAGATTAAAACGAAGAAAACTTATTTTATATATTAGAAAGTTTGTAACGATGATTAGATAGTTTGCAACGACCAATTGAAGAGTTTGCTGTTTGCCGGCAATATGTGAATTAACTAGGCATTTCAGGAAATGACGAATTGTACTGTTTGACGACGACATACGTATATTATTTTTTATATTAGAAAATCTTTTTTAAATAATTATTAATGTTGTTTTACTGTATCTTCAAATATAAAATCTAATGTTTTTTTTAAATATTAATTGTTTTTTTTTTAACTTAAGGTCACTGGTTACTAATGGACGCTATGGGTATGGGCCTATGCGTAGCATTTATAGCGTTCGTACGCTTGCCCAGTCTGAAGGTTTCGACGCTGCTCTTGACTGGTTTGCTTATCTACGATGTGTTTTGGGTATTTTTCTCCTCGTACATATTCAGCGCCAACGTTATGGTTAAGGTAATTTTATTTTTTTGATAAAAGAATGTTCTGAAACTATTAGTGAGTGCTTTACTCAGTTCACTGTAGACAAAACTGTTCTATAAAACTGCGTGTGTGTGATAGGTAGTACAGTTAATAGTTACTTCACCACAGGTTAACCTGCGTGAAATAACCTGCACAGTCTGAAGGCACAGTCAAAGAACTGAGCGTCAGTGGGGGCTCTTAGAGTGCTCATAACGCAGTTCCATTGGCCACGGTTTAGAATCGCTGTTTCATCTGCGAATTTAAACAAGGTGCAATGATTTAAATCAACGGATTTCTTTTATTTTAATCATGGATTTAAATAAAAAAACCAACGTGTTTGAAAACTTGGCAGAGATTTATTTTTGAAAAGTGCCAGAAATCCGTTATACAAATACATTTTATTCGCAAACTCTAGTGCAGAACTAGTTTCTTCTGATCAGGTTATATTTTTATTCTCGAGGACTATAATCAATGTCAAAAAATATGCTGGTGTCAAGGCTGTTTTATATCTTTTTTGAAACAGCTGAATGTTGATTAAACTAACTTCTGCCTTCCCTAATTTATCTTGTTCATTCAAAATTTCATTTCATTTATTTTATTCTGCAATAAGTACTTTGCACTTTGAACATTAGATGGTCTAATTTTATTCTCCGACTTAAGACAGTCATGACTATTTCCAAAAAAAATCTCTTTGATCCTTTGATCGGGCCATTTTTTGCGGAAATAGGGGCATCAGATAAGTTTATAGAATAAAATATATCGGTGACCGATGTGGAAAAACGACACGCGAAATAGAAATGTTAATATTATCGATATCGGATTTAGCCATTTAGGATAGGATAAATTTAGAATAGGATAGGACTTTAAATAGAAAATTGATTAAAATCAAAAAATTCCGATTCAAATAAAGAAAAATCTGATTAAAATAAAAAGGGGTTTTAGTGTGTCGGTTTTGTTTTGTTTATTATACTCCCTATTTACACTCTGTATACAAACATAAAATGAAAACTGAACATAAACTTGATTTTTTTAGGTGGCTACTAGACCGGCTGAAAATCCCGTGGGTCTAGTTGCACGGAAACTGCACATTGGGGGCGTTGCCAAAGAAGCCCCCAAACTTAGTCTACCAGGAAAATTAGTCTTTCCTAGTATACATAATTCGGGACATTTTAGTATGTTAGGTATGTATCAGAGTATCAGATAATGTCAACAATTTTTACATACAAGGTGGCTCTATAGGGTATGCCATAGGGCCACTCTGAAGTGTAATGTAGCCCATGTAGTGTATAGCGAGAGTTTCAAATTCGATTCTCGCCATTGGGATCTTGGAAACAGTAAAAGATACAGGGTGGTTACTGTCAAAATAAACTCGTAAAAAAGAAATTAAAAACGAAAACCGGAAATTTCAGTTTTTCTTTCATATTTTCGGAAATGACAAAAATAAGTTCAATTACTAAACGGATTGCCAATGGGCTCACTAACGGGCAACTTTACCCCAATTTAAGCCATCCTGTATCTCTTACCGTTTCAGAGATCCAGAGCGAATTTTCGCTCGAGTTATTCCATCACTAATCCCAATGGTGAGAGCCGAATTTGAAACACCTTGTATAATACTAATTTTTATATTTAAAAAACGGTATATCCGTCACATTTTTCGATGCTCTCCGTATACCCTAAAATATGAAAATGTTACCAAATGAATGACTTAAATAATTGTATGTAACCTTTTGTGTAACTCTGCTCTGTGGCTGACTCGATTTCGAAAATTATTTCTACCAACGTCTGTTTTCAGGTCTTGGCGATATCGTGATGCCCGGTCTGCTGCTGTGCTTCGTCCTGAGATACGACGCGTACAAAAAGTCCCAAGGTTTGGCCCCGTCCGGTTCCAAGCTCACGTACTTCCACTGTTCGTTACTGGGCTACTTTCTGGGCCTCCTGACTGCTACAGTCAGCTCGGAAGTGTTCAAGGCGGCCCAGCCGGCGCTGCTCTATCTCGTCCCCTTTACGCTGTTGCCATTGTTGACTATGGCTTATTTAAAGGTAGGTACTCTTTGCTCTATTATTATTTATTTATTAATATACAGCACTCAACAGATTACGCCTGTTATTGAGTGGGTAGGTAGTACAATATAAAAAATACGACAAACACATAAAATCACACACAAAAATAATAAAGACAATTAGAAAAACTTTCTGCAGAGATAACAATAAAATTAGGCACAAAATTCAAGTACAGAATGCAACTAAGCTCTTCAAACTGAGGTTATAACAACCGAAGCCAACGGTTGAAAATATCAAATTTGTCCTGATGTACGCGAAGAGGCCACATAAAATGTAAAACTATGTATAGAGCTAGGTTAGGTTTAGTTAGGTTGCTGGTATTTGGGATCATGTTTGATCCCTCACTCGGAGGCCTTGGGTCCATTGCGTTACCCTTGTATTGTTGTAACAAACCTTCCGCTCATTCTTTCTTTGCGTTAAAGCACTTCCAGTTCTTTGCAAAGTTCCCTATGTGGCTAATGTTGGCTTCTGCTGCTTCCTCTAGTCCCTCCAAAAAAACTTGCCCTAAAGTTTCAAAGCGTCGGTATCCCAGTGCCGGACAGTGGCACATCAGGTGCTCTATGGTTTCTTCTTTCTCTCCGCATTCTCTGCAGTAGTCGTCGCGTCGTTGGAAATCTTCCAGTAATGACTCCTACAATTATGCGTATAGTCTGTCCAACGAGAAGATCCTTGACAGTGATAGATGTGTCTGTCATTTTAATTTCAGAGTAGTTTATTTTATTTTACAAAGAAATAAGTTGGTACAACTGGAACGCATAGCAGGAAATTAATATATATATTTAAAATTTGACTGACAAGTAACTTCAAAATATTGTGAAAAAAACTGTATAAAACTAAAAAATGTAATTGAGTTATCTTATTTAATAAAAAAAGGTATGTGTTAATACAAAACTAACAAAAAAAAAAGACACCACATACCAAAAAAATATAAAAAAGAACTATTTCTTACTTTCAAGCTTTATAAAACTTCCCGCATTTATGATTATATTTATCAATATAACTTATGTACAAATACAAATTTGTAATATTCCGCAGGAATAAATAAAACAACATAAATAAAACAAACTATTTTATTAATAATAACATTTACCAAATTTTATACCGCACAGGTTGATTAATTAACTTTAATATTATTTTTTTTAAAACCAGTACCTTTTGGCATTATTTTTCTGCAGTACTAAAATCCATTATTTATCTATCGTGTGATGTCGATATTTATGTGTTTAGTATGTGTATGTTTTTAGTATGTGTTTAGTATGATCCTTCTACCATATTCGAGATTCACTTATCTACGACGAGATGGTACACGAACTTTATTGATAGTAACTTTATTGGTGGCTGCTTTGGTGGCTGTATAAGACTTTCTGCCTGGGCAGCGACTATTAACCATAAACTGTGCTCTGGGTTCTACAATTTTCACTTGATTTTTCCTCCACTTGACTTCAAAAGACACAAAACACACGTAATAACACGAATCAAAATGCATCATCTTCCAAAACGCAGGGTATTTGACAGAAGTTGTCACAAAATTATAACCTTTAATTTGGCAAGACTTTGACAAGCGTCAAAAATTTAAAGGCGAGTTCATACGCATCGGCGTCCGTTTGTCGTTCATCGTTCCGTCAAACCAATAAAATTGAAATACGTCTGTCATTTTTTAAATAAACCAATAAAACTGGTTAAAAACAACAAGAGACGACGCATGACGGATTTATATTTAAATCCATCCATAGTTAACTTAAAAATTATTAGAAACTTTTTTTAGTAAAATAAATAGATTGGTATGGGACGTCATCTGCTTTTCTTCTGTCATCGTCTGTCGAAATCTTACCTGAGAAAAAAAACAGAGTATACTAGGTTCTTTTTGTGCTCTAGTAGTTGTTTTGTATTTTTGCTATCTACCACTGGCCACAGTCTTCGAGCTATAGCGCAGTCCTCACGATATTGTTACGTCTCTTACTGCTTGGTTTTGATGGTAGTTCCTATAGCTTCCTTCAGTGTGTTGATCGTCACAAGTGGTGGGTCATCTGCCACGGCCCCTCCCCTTGCCCCCTCTTTGGCGAGTCTGTCTGCTTTTTGATTGCCCGGCACAAAGCACAAAGTGGCACCCAGCACAAAGTGGCCCCGCCTTAACGCAGCCAAGACAGTGCTTCTCGGCAGTCCATCACAGTGTTCGATCTCACTGATTGCATGATGATGCTTGTTAAAGCGCCCAAGCTGTCAGAGTATATCACGATATCTCCTATTGGTCTTTCAGCAATATACAACTGGCCCCTTCCTTTATAGCGTAAACTAGTTTTTTAGTTCTTAGTTCCTCTGAGAAGATGCCTATACCTGTGCCTCCTGAAGTGACGGAAGCATCTGTGTAGACTGCTATCTCTTGAGCGTTCATTACTAGGTTGTTTTCCCATTCTTTCTTGTCGGGATGCGATTCCTTATCTTTTCTCCAAAATCATGTTTAGTGAGCATATAGTCCGCTTTCTGGTCTAGCAGATGGTGTTCGTCATGATTTTCCCTATCATTGGCAATATCCTCGAGTGGCCGTAGTTGGTCTGGTTCCACAGATTGGATTCTCTTAATCTAAGGACGCCCTTAGCGGCCAGATCCTTCACGAGCCAGTCGATTGATTGCAAGTCCAGAATTACTTCTAGCGCAGCTTGCGCTGTGTTGTTCCTTGCTCCAGTCTTTGCTCCAGTTGTACCTAGATGTGCTAATCCCTGTACTTTTGTGAGGCTTTTTCCATTAGTCTCTTTATGTACCGCTTCCGACCATACTAGTGCTTCATAGATGATAATTGGTCTAACGACCGTACTGTACATCCAGTGTATAATGTACGGTTGCAAAACCCATCTTCGTCCAAACATTTTCTTGCATGCATAGAATGCATTTATTCCCGTTATCATCCTTACCTCCGTGTTCTTTTTCCAGGAAAGCTTCGAGTCCATTATGATTCCTAAATATTTTGTTTTCTTAGCAAGTACAAGTGTCTTTCCTTCCAGCTTTGGTAGCGTGAACTTGGGTATCTTGTAGCAGTTGGGTTATAGGAGTCTTCAGAGCAGATTCCATGATCGTCTGCAAGTCTTTGCCAACAATCTGTATTAACACGTCGTCTGCATATGCCTTTATCCTAATTTCCTTCTTTGTCTTCCACAGCCGTTTTTTTTTTAATTGTATGGTATGTTTTTGTATACTTTTTACAGTAAATAAATAAATAATTAATCAATTGGCTCCACTGATTTATATTTTTTTGTTTTAGGGCGACTTAAGACGTATGTGGTCGGAACCTTTCAAATCTTTAAGTGTGTCGAAGCATTTACAAGATGTGTGATAAAAACTCATGGTACAACTGTTATAAATGTAGGAAATAGTTATTCATTGGAAGAGATGATGATAATAAAAAGAGCGAATATTAATAGAATATCAGTTCCTTTACGATCAGTACTTGCTTTCAAAGTGAACGTGGAGTTACATTGACGTAACTATTCTAGCTTTAATTATTATTTAAACGAACAAAAAGTGTTTTATTCTTTATTTATAGTAATGTTATTTAAATTACAAAATGTATTGGAGTGTTTAAAGAGTGTTATTGTCTAACTGCAACATTAAATTATATTATGCAAGTGGCAAGCTTGGCTTGGTCAAATATTCTTGCAATTTTTTTTCTGAACACCAGATACTATATTCGGTTAGACCTTTAAATAAAAAGATTAAGAAAGGTGGTAAAAATGGTAAATTTAATTTCGGGATTAAACATACACCGGGATCCCGGTTTGGAAACCCTATTCAGAACCTCGGAATTGGTGGGATAAATTAGTGGTTTCAATTAGCGTAGAAGTTTGTTCCTCTAATTTGAATGTAAGCATTCCGAAAGTCAAAATTAGTGGTAGGAATTTTCAATTAGTGGAAAAAGTTAACAAACTTTTAACTTTTCCAATAATAATACTTCTAAATTTTATTATATCACCCGTGAAAAGAAAATGTGGTTAGAAATCAACAGTTTATTGTTTTGTTAGCTAAATATTAGGTTTTTTCTATGGATACAACTGACTACCGCAAGCTGTTGTTAGGATATTCTATTAATTTTAATTGTGTTTTTTTTAGACATTGGTGAATGATCGTAAATTAAGTAGTATAAAGTGTAATTGAAACCACTAATTTATTTCAGTAATTGCGAGGTTCTGAATGAAGCTATAAGCTTCTAGATTTACTGCCTCCGAACATAACCAATGTGCATGAATACACAGCATTATACTCCTCCCTTAACCTTTTTATTCAAAGGGTTAGACAATACAAATTTATCAAGGGCGGCTCGTCACTAAGAGCGTTAGTGCGCGCGCACTGTCAGAGAAATCAAGAAAAAATGAGATTTTATAAAATCTTAATATAAAAAATATATATATATATATTATTAAATTATGGTGCATTTTCACAATTTTTTTTGCTCCAAGTTTGACAAACAGTCAAATTTTTTTGTGGTCCTAATATTTGGTAGTAGCGGACACCCGTTCTTATACTTCACGAGCCGCCACTGAAAGTTATGCATAGCATATATTTAAAGATTTTGTTTTTGGACAATAATGTAGAGAAATTTATTGCTTATGTTTATTTATGATTCAAATGGTTTTGTAAAAAAAATAATTGAGAGGGAGAAATGTTATATATAATATGATTATAAATAAATATAATTAAACAAATTGAACATACCCGGTGGCCCATTAGTGCGAGGAAGTCCAATATCGTCGTTGTTCACAAATATATGAAAAAAGTTTTATACAAATAGTATATACAAAATAATTTTATGCTTAATCCAATTCCGTACAAAAAAATGTGAGTTGCAATTTAAAAAAAAAACTGTAACATCTTGTGTACAACAAAATATTTTTGGGATATGCACCTTTTTATACCATGCATTTTTTTATATCTTCGTCAATAACGACGATATTCGAATTCCTGACTCTAACGAGAAAAAATAATTTTGGCAACAAATTTACTTGCATGTGAAGCAAACATAGACAAAGTAAATAAATTTCGATTGGAATAGTCGGCTTCCTGCCAAAACTTAATAATTGTTTTGGATCGCATCCATTGTAGGGCGCTGCTAGCGGTTGCTAATAACACCCGAATACAAGGACAAGTAGCATTTTTACTTGTCAATGTCAGAATCTTCAGAAAATTAGTCTGATAATCTAGTCAGAAAATTAAAAGTTAAACCTTGATTAAACCGCCCTTGTTGAAAAATTCCAAAAACAGTTTAAAGCTTTCTGTTTCAAAGTGATTATTGCGATCTTTTGAGTTTCATTTAAATTTTATTTGGACAAACCCGTTATAATTGTGGTAAAGAAGAACAGCACCAAATAGTATTGACGACTTATCTAGGATGTGAAGCAAACGTTAATTTTACTAGTGAATATCTTAGGTGAATATGTATTTTTGTAGCCAAATGTTTTTTCAAATCTTCCATAATCATTCAACCCTGAGTATATTCTCTCTCTATCATAGAGTATTACAATGACATTTTTTTACATTAACACTAAACATAATTTAGACAATATAAATATTATTTAACATCACATTTTACAATTTTTCTTCAAATTTTTTCATTTATATTTTTTTTTCATTTGATTTCAAGTTTATATCATAAAAATACATGGATTCAATTTTACTCAAACTACAGTCTCTCTATTTTTTACTAAATAATCCTATAGACTTCATCCATGCTAGCTAATTTACAAAAAAAATCTACTAGATACCATATGATCGAAAAAAAAACGGTGTCAAAAACGGCTGGGGAATGACATTCAATAATAATTTTGGAGAGGTCATTACTTGGCCCGTACTCATCTTTATTTTTTAAGGTTGTAATTTATTTGTATATTGAGTAAAAATGTTTTTTAAATAGTGTAGATTAAAATTCAAGAAAAAATAGTTTTTTGGAAATAGATTTCTGTCTGGAAACATTCTATCCTTTTTAATCTTTCTATAATTAGTGTTAATTATTGACAAGTTTTATGTCAATTTTTAGTAAGTGACGTCTAGAGATTGACCACGCCAAAATTATCATCGATTGTCAACACTAGGCGTCTTTAACGCCTTTTTTTTCGATCGTACGGTATTTATTATTGTATTTTCTAACTTTGTAAATATTTTTCAATTCGGTTTTCTTTTGAACAAACTAGGGTCAATATTAAGTGATTGTATAAAATTATATATTATGTAAAAACATACGTGTATATACAGGGTGGTTCAGTGTGTCATCAGGTTCAGGAGATGTTTACTCCTTTATCTTTTGATCCAAAATATGTTTTTTAAAATTTTATCCAAAAAATGACAGAAAATACCATTTGCCTGTGAATTAAGATCACAACGGTCACTGTCAGGGAGTTTCTCGTTGAACGGACTATAGAGCATTTTTAGAACACTGGATTGCCCTGTACAGGATGTCCCATTTTCATGTGTTTTATGGGGTTTCTTGTTTATGAGTAGAGATACAAAAATGCGGTTTCGCATTACTGTGCTTTTGTAAAACTAAAAGTGCTACACATAGATTTGTCCTAGACCTCTTAGTCCCTGAAATACAGGGCGAATTTTAAAATGTTGCATTTTTTGACCACCCTTCGTATCTTGGTCATCTTATAACTTCTAACTAAAAAAGGTAAAAATTGTGTCCCATACAGTTTTTCACATAGAGAATTAGTCACAGTGATGTGTACACCATCTTTGTATCACTACTCATGAACGAGAAACCCCATAAAACACGACAATGAGACACCCTGTACTACATATACATATAAAATTACTTATAAAACTTAGGATACTTTTAAATTACTTTGTATATTTTTTACAAATCTTGTACCTACTGCTTTACTAATTAACTTTAACAGTATCATGACTGACGCATTCTTTAAATATTTTGATTTTTTGCCTTTTGATGTTGACTATTTTAATATTATATATTTTTTTTACTGCAAACATTTCAAAAGACAGAAATATCTGTGTGTGTGATATATGTACATTTTTTTTGTAAAAAATAGAAATTTTGCTTTTGTTTCTTATTGCTTTTTTTGGTGAAATAAAATCTGGTGAATCGAAAAAAATGGCGTCTAAGACTGCTGGAGAATGACAATAGATGATAATTTTGGCAAGGTCGAGCGCTAAACGTCAACGTCTTTTTTTTATTTTTTAATGATGCTTGCTGCCAGTTGGTCTTAAGAAGGTTGTAATTTATTTTTATATCGAGTAAAAATTAGTTTTAAGTGGCGCAGCTTAAAATTCGAGAAAAAATATCTTTAGAAATAGATTTGTGTGTTTATTTTTTTAGTGTTAATTTGTGACAAGTTGTGTGTCAATTTTTAGTAAACGACGCGTAGATATTGACCTCGCCAAAATTATTATCGATTGTCATTCCTCAGCCGTTTTTTTTCGATCATACGGTATTTTATTAAAAATTTATTTAATTAAATTTGTTTTTCCTTTAAAATTCCAATTTTGCCGTATCTATAGAGGCTAAAAAATGATATATGCCATTAATTTTAGATTTTCTAAAAATGGGATATATTTACAGAGCAATGGTTGAAATAGTTGGCTATTCTGATTTTACTCGTTTGGTTTGCTACAAATGTAATAACGCGACATAGCCTTGACCGTGCCTTGACGCACGAGCTAGCGAGAAAAAAAGTGGTGGGGATCGTGTAAACACCAAAAAACATTTGATTTAAAGCTAAGAAAAGCATTATAATAAACTTAATAGTGTACCTGGGTACCAATATCCTCTGGTTGCGTGCTAGGATGTAATTTTTCATACATATTTTTATCGATAGGTTTGTAGTTTCTGAATAACGGTCTATGTAAAGCATTTAACTCATTTGCTAGATCCGATTTAGAACTATTAGAGTTAAGCAACTCGCATTTTCATTGGAGGACATTGTCATATTTGTTTCAACCCAATAATCAACGAAAATATTCGTATAATTTAACAAAATTACGGAAAATCACTATAATAAATTCGAATTGTTAGTTAGGTTCGATCTTTTCTCTTCTTAAATAAATTTAAGCGTTAACGTTATTAGTCATTTGCATAAAAGTGTGTAATTTGGGTGGTATTCCACAAAATTTGCAGGCTATTGAGGAAACAGAAAATGTACAGATTACAGAAATAAATTGAAAATAATACTTATATTAAGTGCATACACATTTTTTTTTATATTGATCGCTGAGATGAAAGTAAAATAAGCCGTGAATATGTAAGTATTTCTTTTCCATGTTGAACACTACAGTTATATTAAAAAATAGTATTTTGCACATTGATAGATATGTCGATTTCACGACTAACCGTAATTGTTGTAAATTTTCAAGATAAAGCCAAGCCAAAAAATCTACATCAATAAATTGACATAATTTGATAATTTTTTTAGCATGACTTCCAATCACTAGCCTTAAAATACCCCAACACAGTATTGCCAACTACTTCATTCATTGTTGATCGCTCCATATATGTTATATAATGATATGATTTAATCTTCTAAATCCACTTAATTTGTATTTTTTTTATTTCATATTGTTAAATATGACATCATAAAACGTAATTAAAATGCCTATCTTTATTTCAACAGTTATTTCAGTATTTAACCCATTTTTACACAAATTTCTTATACATATAAAAATTGTATGTAGAGAAAAGTAACCAAATATGGAATAGTATTTCCTAATATAGAATACCGCCATTTCTTGGAAACGAATATGCGTAATAGCAATTGTTTACATGTTTGTTTGATTGTTTTAGGAGTTTTTTCTTGTCTGAATATGTTTAATAAAAATTCTGATATACATATTGATTAGTTTGAAATGTTTGTTTTATAGTTGTCCATATTTGGGTACCTATTCCAAATTTTATACTTAAAATATGTAACAGAAAACAGTTATTAAGTTATGTGTAACTGTATGACTGATAATAACTAAGAATACAAAATTTTGATTTACAATACTTTTTTTATATAGTGCAAAAACTAAATGGTATTCCATATTTGGTTATTTTCCTCTATTATAGAAAGTAAACTTGTTTAACTTGAAAGTTAAAAAAATTCAAAATATTTTTATGAGTTTCAATATCCTACAAAATAGAATATCACATTTTTTGAAGAATGACACGGTAATAGGTTTATTTAATATTTGTTGGTCACTTTACTACTGAAACACTCTGTACCGTTATTTTTCAGAAGTGGTTCATTTCTATAACTTTTTTATTTTCCCAGACAAAATAAAAACGAGATATGGTATGTGAGTATATGACATAAATCAGGATTAATTGACATATTCAATTTTTTTCAATCATTTTCTGTTTCACCAGAGATGACTACAATTTTTTATTTTGCATGAAAATTACACGATGAATCGAATGACATGTTATTTTTGTCAACTTTTGACATTTCCGATTAAAAAATTGTATTTAAATTACAATCTAGAGTGCAATTGCTGTATTCTTATTGAAAATTTGACTCGAAAGATCAAGTATGTGGTACATTACAGTAAATTATTCATTAAAAAATCATTTTTAACGTCATTTGAAACGTCGCAAAAAACATTAGACTATCAAATGTATTTTCCAATGATTTTTGATTAAAAATTAATGGTTTAACACAGACTCTAGATCCAAATTTAAAATACTCTTTTTTTAATTGAAATTGTCAAAAGTTTACATATGACATGGCATTCTGTCTGGGATTACCGTTTAAAAATCAAAAGTTGTAGTAATTTCCGGTGAAACAGGAAGTGACCGAAGCTAATTGAATACGTCAATCATTCCTGATGATTTATGTCATATACACAAATCTCGTTTTTTTTTATCTAAAAAAAATTAAAAAGGGATTAACTTTTAAAAATCACCCCGTATTGGGAAATATTTAAATTTGTTATATCTAACAACTGAATAATTATATTTAGTAAAGTTATTGATTTCACATTTTTTAATTTTGAGCAATATTTATAAAAGCCTGTTTTCTTAATTAGTAAATATTGCATTACTAAAAATATTCTTGATTGGTAACAATAAACATTGGTTAATCTTAATACTATTAAAAGGTACAAGTGTCTATATCTTGTCGTTAAATGCTTTATTATCATTTTCTTTATAATATCGAATAATTAAAATTATTAAAAAATCATAATTTATACGAAAAAAATTAACCTTGATGTAGATATTTTGTATCTGTATTATCCATCTTTTTTTAGTAGATAATTGTAATTAGAATTCTTTTTCTGTGATAGAGACAAAAAGTCCTTGTCTTTCCTAAGATCACAACATAACATTATTTATATTATAAGAAAATTAGACTGTATTTATTAAATATTAACTGTGTTTTTTTATAATTTCTTAACAACTAACATTTGAGACCCAAAACTACTGTATGATCGAAAAAAATCGGCGTGAAAGACGACTCATTTACTAAAAGTTTTCATAAAACTTGTTAAAAATTAACAATAATTATAGAAAGATTGAAAAAGGATAGAACGTTTCCAGACACACAAATCTATTTCCAAAAAAAAATATTTTTTCTCCAATTTAAACTACACCATTTAAAAATAATTTATACCTACTCAATAAAAAAATAAATTACAACCTTTTAAGGCTAACTGGCAGTAAAATTAAAAAATACAGAAGAGTACAGGCGAAGTAAAGACGTCTAGGGCTTGACCTTGCCAACATTATTGTCGATTATCATTCCCCAAACGCCGTTTAACGCCATTTTTTTTTCGATCGTATGGTATTAGGTTATAGAGAAACCCAAAATAAAAAACAAATGAAGGATCCAGGTGAAAAACATAATAACATTATTTCTTAATTTTAGGGTTTTACAGTATTATAGTAGATCTTACTAGTGAACTAGTCCTTAAAAATGTATAAACCCTGCAGGCGAATAACCAATAAGGTGTTAAATCCTGTGATATATGCCTAGTAAAAATATACATACAGGGGCAGAACCTGATAACCATCAGTCGTCCAGCGAAATAACTTGAGAAGTCCATTCCATTTTATTGCAGTCTTTTTTTCCATTCCACATACCTCCTTTATCTATTTCTTATACAGGGTGTCCCAGAAATAAGTGCAAATATTTTAACTGGTAGTAGAGTTCAACCCTAGAAACACGCCTATGAAGTTTTTTCGCGAAAAAAAAAATTGAAAGAAAGAAAAACCAGAAAAGATCCAGTGGTTCTCAAAATTTTAGCAAAAAATCTTTTTTTTTTGGAAATTTTCAAAGTAAAATAACTCCGTTATTTTGAACTTATTTGAAAAACGATAAAGAGAGAATATGTTTCTTTTATCGAGATCTACCACCCCTTAAAATATTTGCACTTATTTCTGGGACACCCTGTATATATCTCTCATATTATCATTCTGTGAAATATTCTATTAATTTATGTATTTCGGAGTTATCAGCCATCACCAGAGCCAACACTTACTTGTATCATTTTTTTATATTGTGCCATTCTATGTCAAGGCATTTTATTTCTATTGTCTATTTTAGAGTTGTAATTTTGGAAACATTTTCATGATTTTTTTAATTAATCATACAGACAGAGTTAAACTTAATAATTCTTAAATATAATTTATTATTTGTCTTTTATATCGATTGTATATTCATTAACACTTCTACGTATTTGATTTCATTTCTATTGATGCCTACATAGAATAATTGTATAGTTTTGGATTCTTTTTCTAATAGATTTTGTTTTCTTTCCGTTTCTAATTCCTTATAAATTGAGTTTTTTAATGGGATATTGTACTGCTTTGGAACAAGGATTTTTTTGGGACAGCTGCACTTCAATTCAACCATCCAGTTCAAGAGACAAGAGGCCATTGGCTTGATAAATTCAACATTCAGCAGTAGAATGAGTTGAAGAGGAACGAAATAACTTTAGGTAATTATACAAAAAGTTTGTAAATATCTTGTAACTGTATACTAACATTGTATTTTGTAAAATATGTAGATATAAATTATAATAAAATGAAATACTATTTATTTCTTTTTTTACAGATTTTGTACAAGAAATCGATGGATGGGGCAGTACATTTATCCTTTTGATGAATATTACCAACAATCAGGACATCTGCACTACAATTTAACCACTCTCTTCAAGATGCCCTTAGGTTGATTAAATTCAACATTCAACAGTGGATTGAGAATAAAATTCATCGTTGAAAAGGAAACTAAATAATTTTAGGTAACTAATTATACTAAAAAGTGTTTTTTTTTCTACTCAAATATATTTAATAAATATCTAATGTTACTGTATTTTGTAAAATATTGTTACGGATTCCGTGGGTGCACTATTTAAACTCACGATAAAATACTTAACGAATTTATTTGTCTCACTCTGTACACACAACTTATACTATTTACAACACAATTTATGCAACTACTATTACTCTAACGGTATTTCGCGGTATTATCAAACTTCAGACCTCAGACCAAGAACAGTTAACCTAATTAGTTTACCGTTCTTGACTTCAGACTATCTTCCATCTTCAGACTTCCAACCACACTTCCAACTGTCAAAGCGCGGGCCTTATATACCCCCTGGCGATGGTTTCTGGAATTTTCTAAAGAATTCTGTAATTTTCTTTTACTTTCTGGCGAATTCGCCAGGTTATGCAACCAGTAGTACACCTTGACCTTAACATTTTCTTTTACTTTCTTGCGAATTCGCCAGTTATGCAACCAGTAATACACCTAGACCTTAACAATATCAATATGTAGTTAGAAATAATTAATTTCAAATAAAGTATTTTTTGCACCCAATTTACTTTAGTTCCAGGCAACTATAAATACCCTTAATTGTATATAGAGTTGTCTATAAACGAATTTAATTATTTTTCATCACTTTTTTAATTATAATAATAATTCAAATTGCAAATAAAGCTAATTTAACCATATTTTTATCTTTGTAATACTATTAAAAAGGTTGTTTGTGTTACGAAGATCTTATAATATTTTATGTACCCTATCAATTTACTGTTTATTTAAAATTATAGAAGTAAAATACAATATGATCGAAAAAAAAACGACGTCAACGATGGCTATGAAATGAAAATCATTTCTAAGCCAACTGGATGCCGTTTTTTTTTCGAATATAGGGTAGTTTTTAATAAAGTTTTTTAGCGAACAATTAATTATTTTTTTTTTGTTTATTTCTTACAGAACCAAGACTTTCCAGAAGGGTAACCAGAAGATTTATTTACTTCCAACATAGACATCAGTATACCCATCAACACCTTGGATTGGATATACTTTTAGTATTACTATTGTTAATAAAATATAAGTTAATAAATAATAATTAATAACAAATGAGTTTTATTGGACTGAAATATGTTATACTGTCTAATCAAGAACAAATAGAAAATGGCATTTAATTATCACAAATAATTATATTCTAATACTAAACAACACTTAACAAGTTGTTCTGGAATAGACAGTATTCTATACACATCAAAATAGATCAAAATCTAGCATTTTAAGATACTGAATAAAAATTTGTCAGAACTGGTTTCTTCAGGACTGGTTTTTCAATTTGGAATGGTCAGATATTTGATCAAAATTTTCAACTAAATGGCGAATGTAACTGCTTACTCCTGGTACCGAAAAATACCTCCTCGCTCTTATATGTTCCTGATACAAGTTCAAGATTTCTCACTTTTTAATTAAAGTTGCCAAAAATAATTTCAACCCAGCAAATTTTGGAGTACCCGGCCAACGAGTTAGAATGAGTTAGATTTTTTCGAAAAACGTCAATCACGGCCGAACTATAATAGATATCGATGAACGGAAGACGGCAATCGATAGGGAATTCAATTCTCTATAAGGGAGCAAAATTAGGGGATGATCGGAGCAAAAAAAATTTTGGCCACAAATGAAGGAAGGTTGGTTACCCTTACCTCATTTTCCGCGAAAAATATTTTTTGTCTCCGATCATCCCGTAATTTTGCGCCCTTATGGAGGGTTGAATTCCCTATCGAATGCTCTATTGCGTTCCTCGATATTTCCCTTATTTTTCGAAATATTGGGGCTTTAATTTTTAAAACGAGGTCGAATTGCTAGAGATAGCAAAACTATCGTTGACCGATGCTATTGATACTAAATTTACGCCCTACCTCTTCACTCTTCTGCGTTCCTGATAGAAATCGGCAGTTTTCGTGCAATATTTGTCAAAAAGTTAATTTTCTTGGAGTTGTATCGGGAGTACATGAGAGCGACTAGGTAAATATACTATCTCTTCACGCTTATGTGTTCCTGATAGAAATCGGTGATTTTGGACAAGGATTAAAAACGATCGTTCAATTTTTGTTAAAAGCTGAATTTTCTGGAATTTGTATCAGGAGTGTTTAAGAGCGAAGAGGTATATACTTTATGCTATAATTTTTGCTACAAGCTGAAATATGGGTAAAGAGGAGGTAAAGGTAGGTATTATTTTCTTTAAAAATACTGTCTATTCCTGAATAACTCATACATTATTTTGTTTGATAATTAGATGACTTTCTATTTGTTCATGATTAGACAGTATTTCTAATATATTATGTTCAATGAAACTCATCTATTTTTAATTATTATTGTTTATTAAGTATAAAGTAATTATAAGAAATGAAGACTACAGGAGAAAAACGATCTAAGTCACATTTTCTTACTTTTGAGATATATGATTTTGAAACTTTAAAGAAAAGACTAAAGAAAAAGAAATAATAAAATGTAGCGAATCGTAAGAAGTTTTTATCAATAGTTATATGTATAGACATTAACTGATTAACAGACAAAACACAAAGAAAAATAATTTGTAGCAAATTTGTTAGATAAAATAAAACTCGTATTTGCTTGGTTCGATGGAAAGTGCCTTGGAATTGATTTGTTGTAGAAAATCGCTGTAAAAAGGAAAAAAAATAATATTATATTTCATAAATTATGCTATAATAATTGTGTTTATTATTTTTTTCATATTAAGATTAAATAATGTAGGTACCTTAAAAAATATGGTTAGTGTGTGAAACGTTTCTGTATTTCTATATACTCAATGTAGAACAAGAAAATTATGAAAATTGGAAAAATATATAAGTTTTTAAGGATGATGTAATTGAAATATTTGAAAGCAGTTTCAAAGTGAAAAAATCTATAGAAAGCAAGCAAACTATGGGTACTTACATTTGAGCAATGCAAAAATAGCGGATTAAACAGGCCTTAAGGAACAAAATGAACTCAAATGGTGCACAGAAAAACCACTTTTTCTATCAAAAAATTAGAAAAATTGTAAGAGCGACACAAGGACACCGCTAATAACGGAAAATGTCGCACCGTCAATGTTGTCAGATTGAACACAATGGTAATTTAATATATTATTTATTCCATCGAAAAAAAGTGTGTAATATATGTTTATTAGATTTATCAAAAGATTTATCGTGATTTTGTAATCGGTTTTGTAATACGGCTCAGTTCATTTTATATTTACAAAAATAGTGATTTAGGAGGACTTTGCTAATAACTTGGCAACGTTGGAAACACGATAGTTCAAAATTTTCTCACCTTTTTCACAATGGCGCCACCTGCACTCTTCTTCTTTTTCGAATTTTAGGTCTTAAACGAACTGTAACCACAGAATAAAAGTATAGTTCTTCCTCTTTTTTTATAATTATGTCCAAAACTCAGGTAACCACAGATTTGACATAGATTCTTCTTTCCTCTTAAATGGCTTGAACTTATATGGGTTATCCAGCTAGAGTACCTATTCTTGACCACTTGCATCTTCAAATATTGCTCGCATATCCGAGAACGCCATATAACAATGCATGTAAATGCGCATACGCAAAAATAATCTAAAAGGAGAGTCCAAACTGTATAATACAAAAGCAGAGGAGAGACAAGTTATAAAGTAAGAGCTGGCTGAATTCAATAAGAGCAAGTGACCTAACTTCGGAAAAGGAAGAACATGAAGTTAGGCGTATATCAATGACACATGACAAATGACAATGACATTAGTAAAGTGACTAACTTCAGAATGTGTATCTTTCTTTCGCCATAATTTCTTTCAAAGGTAAGGTTCGAATTGGTAATTTATAGTATTTTTTTAATAATCGTAATCATCTAACGAAAACTTCTTCCGAAAACTATTGTACTCTTTTGAGAGAATTGTTTTTTTAATATTGAAATTTATATTTTCACAATATATAAGTATATTGGACTTCTTTAATAACTTTTGCCATGTTATGTATACAGAAATACAATAACATATTTTTTATGTTAAAAATCAAATTTAGTCAATTCCTTTATGATGATTTATAATCCTTAGGACACCGCTGAATATGTTTCTGTCGATAATATAGGATACTGAAACTTCAGAAAGAAAAAAATGGCTTGTTTATATTTGAGATATGCACTAATTACTAATTTTAAACATTGCGATTTATAGATGGCCCCAACAGAGAAGCAGCCCGCCAAGGGCAAGAAGGTAGGAAAATCGAGAAACTATGATCTAGGAAACGGCATAGTTAGGTTTTCTCGAACCAAGATGTTTCATAAGAAAGCTTTATACAAATTTATTGGTAAGAAAGTAGCCGCTGAAAAGAAACCTGTTAAGCCACGTGTTATTGAGAAACAAATCGGTGGCGAGAAAAACGGAGGAAAGCGTTTTGTTTTGGTAGAAAAGCGTCGGGCAGTTTACCCTACACAAGAGAGGTTAGTAAGTTTTTTTAAAATAACGATTTTTTTTCCATTACTGTGTTTTGTCTATTGCAGAATCAAGAAGCGACCAGCTAAACAATTATTTAAGGACCATTCTAGAACATTAAGAGCCTCAATCAGCCCTGGAACAGTACTGATTCTTTTGGCTGGTTCACATAAAGGAAAGCGTGTTGTTTTCTTGAAACAACTTAAATCAGGACTTCTCCTTGTTACTGGTGAGTACAATTTGATGTGTGAATTTTTAAAATCGTCATCATTTTATTATTTATCTGCAGGTCCATTTGGTATTAATGCATGCCCTCTGAGGAGAATCAGTCAAAGATACGTTATTGGTACACAAACAAAAATTGACATCAGTGATGTTAAATTACCAGAAACTCTTAATGACGAATATTTCAAGAGACAAAGACAGAAGAGGGCCAAAAAAGAAGAGGGTGACATTTTCCAAACTAAAAAACAAGTAAGAGTGATTTATGATTTTACTATATAATAAGTAAATAATTATGATGATTTATCTTAGGACACCTTTGAATAAAAGTGAAATTACTAAATATAACTACTGAAATCCTGTATAAATGATACTTGAATTTTTTTAATGAATGTATATTTTACTTAAGTTTATTTAATTTTAGGGATATAAAGTGAGCGATCAAAGAAAAACTGACCAGAAAGAAGTTGATACCCAAGTATTAGCTGCAATCAGAAAACACCCAGACAGGTAAATATTTAAGTTCATTATTCTTCCAAAGATAGAATTCTTGCAGTGATTTGCATATTTTACTGTCAATTTTTTATATATCTGTTGACTTCATTAATTGTCCTGTCTAATGCTGTTAAACTATTTCTAAATGATACTTAACAGTTTCGCTTCAGGACTAAAGTATAGTAAAATTTACCATAAACTTTTTCACCATATGAAGTTTATAAAATCTTTTACAACAAACATGGCATTTTTAATTTTTAATGCTTGATTAATATTCATTTGTTGAAAAATTATCATTAATCTTTTTTTTATAGGAAAGTTCTTTTGGCGTACTTGTCAGCAATGTTTGGCCTGCGATCCAGTCAATTTCCACACAGGCTACAATTTTAGACAGTAAGAAAACCATAGTTTATTGGTGATTGTGTTGTACATTATTATTTCAATAAATTGTGGATTTATTTAATTTGTGTTTTTAATTTTTATTCTTGTATAAATTATTTATTGTAATTAGTAAGACTGAGGGAATAAAAAACCGTTTAAACAATATACAAGCTTTATTTATAATATAATGGCACCAATAATAATATAACATTACTCTCAAAATGGAATATGTACTTTACACCAAAGTGTCCAAATAAAAATATCTTACAAATATTGAAATATCAGACTAGTTGGAATATTTTATACATTGCTTAGAATATTTCGAAAAAATCACATGAAAAATCTTGCACATAATAAAACAGTAGTTGTTCAAATTTACAAAATGTAATTATAAAATATCTTTGGTTTGACTAAACCTAATGTTAAAAAAGCCTTCTCCAAAATATCTTTACAAATGATTTTAATACAAGTTTTTTTATATTGCTAGGGGTGATAACTTTATGGTTGGTTCACACATTTACTGTCCTCCATTCACGCAGTTGTGCAGCTCTGAATTGTTCAAGAACGCGAATCTCACTCCATTCAATTGAGTCATAAAGTTCAGAACTGTTCCGCGCCATATGAATGCACCAGGCTACTGCGCACAGCTCCTTTCAGAACAGTTCACGAGTAGCCCAGGGCGTAAAGCACTGGAACTTGAAGTTCGCGAATGGGGGACAGCAATTTAAAGTATTAGTCCTAACCTTACCCTCAACATTAACCTTGAGAACTTAAGGAAATGCCATTCATATTTTACCACGAAGAAAATTTAGTATGCGCTTACAACTCAAAACGTATTTATAAGTTAACCTAACTTTACAAATATTTTTAGAATTTCAGAAAAAGAGAAATGTTCACTTGTTTATGAATAAACCTTAATGATTTCTAAACGAAAGCATAGATGACCATAGGTTTGTTCCAACACAGAAATTTGTATCGTTCTATAACGGTAATTGGGATCGCCGGCATAGGATTTGTACGCATGTGTCGACTTGGACAGTTCTGTTACTATACCATAATTAAAAATGTAAGTTGGAACGGTTTTTTTCAACTGATCTTAGAATCAAATGACTAAAGAATACAAGGACAAATAATAACATCCAAGACCAAACTGTGAACATTCTTCCAAACAGTGCCATGGAACATATTTTTCTTAACATAGCCGCTTGAAGCAATATTTATATTTTTGATAAATGCTACGCCTATGGCGTGTCTGGTGGTATCATACTAATTAATTCCGAAAAAAACGTATTAAAATGTTAACAAAAAGTGCAAAACTAGTATCGACGTAGAGAACATATCAAGTACATATAATATCAGAAAAATAATTATCGAATTCAATAAAAAAAAAAACTAAAAAGGTGTAGTGGACTGTTTATTTCCCCTATAAAACGTAACTCCTGGCATTTTCTTATCATTGCGCCTTTTACACTTGAAAGCTGAACAAACTACCATTGTAATACAGTTTATACAAAGTTCACTACACACAAACAACTACTAAAAATCGCTAAAATTGTTGCTGATGGCCCGCTGATGACTCATTCGATATGTCCAAAAAAATGGCGTCTAAAGGTACGCGCACACTGACCAGAGCCGTACGCGCCGCATCGACCGAAGAAAAATATTGTTTGCGTTACTTTCAATAAAGGTGCGCACACTAGCCAGAGCCGCACGAATCGCATCGACGAAAATGCGGCCAGCATTGTTGGGCCAGAATGATTTTCGGTAAATGCGGCTAGTGCTGCTGACGTCACACGCAATTCCTTCCACTCTACGTAGCGTAGGTAGCCGAAAGGAGATTATAAATTCAATATGCTAAGAAAGTTCCAAATTTTTCATGGGTTATATTGAAATATTGAAAACTTTTTAATTCATCCGCAATTAAATATGGAAATAATGTGAATTTTTGCCAATATTGTGAACCTATAACTTCCGATTCTTTCTCGTGATTTCTTCTTCTATTAGCAAGGAGCTCATAATTATTTCTTGTTCGTTGTCATTTAGTGTCGAGAAATATTAAAAAAACACGCTTATCACCGCAGACAGGATTCCGGAAGCGACTGATGAGAAATTCGATTGGTAAATACGGGTGTAGTAGGGGCAAAAAGAAACAAAACAGCGAAAAATGCGGCGCGTTCGGTACGGCTCAGTGTGCGCGCCAAGAAAAAAAAGTGCGATTCGTGCGGCGGGTGCGTCTCTGGTCGTCTTAATGTGCGCGTACCTTAAGGTCACAAATTCTGCTGCAGCCCGTATATGGGCGTTACATGTTCTTGTATTCTTTAGTCATTGATATAAACTCAGGGTTAGGTTAGGTTAGGTTTAGATTAAGATCAGAAGTGTGAACCAGCCATATTAATATTAATTGGCTAAGAACTAGTTCAAACCTCGGTTGTTTGTGTTTAAATACAATCAATTTTACACATCTTTAAAAAACTAAATATATGTAATACTAAAGTAACAAAATAAATAATTACACTAAGTATAAAAGTTTTAAAATACAGCAATCAAAACGTAATATGCCGGACGTGATAACAAAAGATTTTTAAAATATAACAACATTTAAAATTTAAAAGGACAACAATAATTCTTTTCAGGGAACAAATATTTTTTTATATTTATTAGGCCTTAAGCTATACTGGAGTTATGTATTTCTAAATTTAAAGAAAAAAATACATATTAGTAATGTATTATAGTTTCCATTTTTGAAAAATATAGATTTTATAAATTTCAAAAAATTACTTTTCACTATTTATTACTATGACGACGTAGGCTTTGGATTTCCATAGAAAGTTCTTTGACCATGAAATGTTTTCGATCATTCTGTATTCTGTCTTAAATAACCAACAATTCATTTTTTTTGGAAACCAGACATATTCAATCATTTTTTTTTTCACTAAATCATGCGTTACGTATAAATTCTATATAATCTCGTAAAAATAAGGATCATATATCCTGTAATTATAAAAAGATTCATTTATTTATTATATTAATATCTGCGAATTTATATCTTTTAAGTTGTTGATATAAAAATATGGCTATTTCAAGGAAACTGAGAAAATACTTATTTTCGAGTTTCATTTTTTTTACAAATCAAATATAAAATAATAACTATAAAGACAAATATTAAAAACAAAATTCAATCTCTAGCAATTTTTCATCTAGTGATACCATCTAGGAAATTTGTTACTTATCAAACAAATGGAGATTTTTCAAACTTTGTTTGTAACTGCACGTTTTTTTTCAAATTTTATTCGGAATATACAGGATGTTTCTGGCTGAGTTTGTATTAGAAGTCTCTACAGTATGTCTTCCGATTGTCTTTACAAAAGGAAACACTTTTATTAACGTTTTGAGAAAAAATGCATTCTTCATAAAAAATTTTACTTGTTCTAAGATATGGTTTATACTTTTCCAAACTTGTATAGCGTTTTAAGAAAAATAAAAAAAATATGAAAATTTGGAAAAGTATAAACGAGATTAACCAATGTCGCATTTTTCTCAAAAGTTAATAAAAGTTTTCCTTCTTGTCAAGACAATCCGGGATATACTGTAGGTATTTCAGTTTTGTAAACAGCCAGGGACACCCTGTATATATTTTAAGTTGTTTAATACAAAATATTAATATTTCAAAAAAACGGGGAAAATACATATTTTCCAGCTCCATATTTTTTCCAATTATAAAGAAAAATAATCAAAGCAGGCTCAAGTATCTTTTTATATTCAGTCTCTCTTATAGGTGAATTTTTCTCACTAGTAATTTTTCATCCAACGTTATGTAGAAAATTTGTCCCGGAACCACTTAAAAACGGGTGATTTTTCGGGTACCGTTCGTGAACTAGTAGTTTCTGCAAAAAATACGTTTATTTTATTTAAATCGGCTGTTATCTAAGCATTCACTATAACGTTTGAAACGACACTCTTATTACTTCAAAAGAATTCAGGATTTTTCGCCACTAAAAAAATTTATAACATAAAAAGTTATTTTTTGTAAACACCACTGCGTTGATCTAACCTAGACCAATTTTACAGTGATATTTTACTAGTAAAACAAAGATGGCGATTTAGCACTCGATTATGCTTAAACGTTTAATTATGCTTAACGTTTCAGGAGGAGATATCTCTCGTCTACTATTCAAGAACACTTTGTTTTTTTGCAGGTACGTCTACAAGCGTCTAACAGCGCTTTCAGATGTAGCGGAGCGTCCGCGCGGACCTTCCGTCGTGTTTTTTTCAAGATAGCCATCGGACGAAATCATCCGGACGGAGCATACGCGACCCATGTGAAATTGTTCATATAAACTCATGGTACTTGCTCGAAGTCGCGGACGGTCCGCTCCATCTGAAAGCGCTGTAAAGTGCACGGTATCACTGCGTGCCGCGTTGCCAGTTTTCACCTTTTTGGCCACTACGTTTTGAGAGAAGAAAAGACATTAAGATTACGATATTTACGAAAAAAGATTTTATATTAATTCTTGCATTTAGCCGGACCGTGAAACTTTACAACCCGCAGTTCCGCATGCGCATAAATCATAATCGGTCGGGTATTTCGCGTGCAATCTAAAAAAACTTATTCCAGAGAATAACCACCGCAATCAAAACATGCCTATGGATATGGCGTGTTTTTGCGGAATTGCGGGTTGTTAAGTTGCACGGTCTGGATAGACTCAAATGAGAATAGTAATGGTTCTTAAGTTAATGTCTTTATTCTTTTTATAATTACTCAAAGCTTTTTCGATTCGGGCGATTATAAGTACGTGATAATAAGTACCATCTGACAACAGCGCTAAAATTTCCAATTTTATACGCCATCCACACCGCTGTGATACCGTGCACTTTAGAGGCTTGTGGTACGTCTATTATAAACCCTTGAAGTTCTGCTAAAACGACATTATATGAAGTCAGACTTCAAACTTACAATTACTTAATTGGCAAATATAAAATTGGCAAAACCAAAAAGCTTCAAACTTTCTGTATATGATTATTTTTAGTTATCAAAGAAGCGATAACCATACAATACTCACCTCTACAGATGTCTGAGCAATAAAAAATAAATAAATGTAATGGCAAAGTCTGTAGAGGTTAGTAATGTGTGGGTATCATTTTTTTTTTATTTTAAAAAACATAAGTAAAAATTACAAACAAACTAAAAATAATCATATACAGTAAGTTTAAAGCTTTTTTTGGTTTTACCTCATTAAGTAATTATTATCAGGTAGTAATTAATAAAAATACTCAAGGATCAACGCAGTGGTGTTTACAAAAATTAAATTTTTAAGTTCGTTCAGAACCTCCCAATTAGTGGAATAAATTAGTGGTTTCAATTACACTTTATACTTTTTAGTTTACGATCATTCACAATGTCTAAAAAACACAATTAAAATTAATAAAATATTCTAGCAACAGCTTAGCTAGCAACACAAAATGCAGTAGTCTGTTGTATCCATAGAGAAAGGATAATGTTTAGCTTATAAAACAATAAACTTTTGATTTCTAACCAAATTTTTTCTCGACGGGTGATAAGCAAAGGCCAAAATGACATTCCTCGCAAATTTTGAAGTATAATTTGTGGAAAAGTCAAAAGTTTGTTAACTTTTTCCACTAATTGAGAAATACTACCACTAATTATGACGTTCTGATTGCTTACATTAAAATTAGGTGAACAAACTTCTACGCTAATTGAAACTACTAATTTATTCCACTGATTTCGAGGTTTTGAATGAAGCTTCACATTGTAGATTTTCTTTTAGTCGGCGAAAACCCTAAAATTCTTTTCAAGAAATAAACCCGCCAGAAAGGTATAGGCATTATTTAACACTTTTATTCACATACTCTTTTAAAACTAACTGATATATAAATTATTTGAACTAATGAGGATTTGGATCCTATTTAAATATAGGCATGCCAGCTATTAAAAACAAAAACAAATTAAAAGTGGCAACACAATCTTCACAAAAATTCAACAAAAATTAGTATATAAACATACAGGGTGCCCCAATATTCTGTGGACATAGAACTACTACGTATTTTTGGAATCAAATTAAGTTGATTGACACTAGATATCCTAAGACTTAGGATATCTTAGAAAATGTGTTAATTTAAAAAAAAAATGATTTTTATAGAGGTATATTGTGTTCAATTAATTTATTTTGATATGAAAGATACGTAGTAGTTCTATGTCCACAGAATATTGGAAAATCCAGTACAACATTTTTGTTAATGCACACACAAATAAAATACTCTAAAGGTATGTTGTTAGTTCACAGAAAGCATGTTCACAAACCTTACCCAAATACAAAAAATCTACATACATTTTTATTTTTTGATCGCTCATTTTACAGTGTCATCGAAAAATAAAAACTGCGTCATTTACCTTAGAAATGTGGATGGATTACATACACCTTATAATTTTACACATCCAATTATCATCGTTTAGCAGTTCTAAGATAACTTGACAGTTTTTTTTTTCGATTATACTGTACTTTATTCCCAATTCCAAAAAAAAAATATTTATTTCCTAGTAAATATCATTTAAAAAACGGCGTCAAGTTGGCTTTGAAATGACGATCGATGACATTCCTCATATAATTTTACATATAAAATGACAGCGATCTTAACTTCCAAGTCATCTCTGCCCCCTTTTTTCGATTGTATGTATAATGAACTTATTTACTGGATCTCCATATCAATGTATGAGTTTGACTGTTGTTTAATTCAATATGATTGAAAAAAACACGGCGTCAGCGATGGCTATGAAATGAAGATCGCTGTCATTTTATTCGTAAAGTTATATGAGGAATGTCATCGATTGTCATTTCCAAGCTAACTGAACGCCGTTTTTTCGACCATATGGTATGTGTATCAATATAATGTTTTAAACATGTAGAAAATGGAATTGGATTTTGGCAAAATTCACTGAATTAAAATGAATTTGGTTTAAATCAAAAAGGTTAAAAGAGGTAACTCAACAATCTATATGGTTTAAATACAAGAAATGTATATATTAATACCTCTAAATACACCTTAATACCATATATTCGAAAAAAAAACGGCGTCGGAGTTGACATGGAAATAATCACTGTTATTTTATATCTAAAATATATGGTGATTTCTTGATTCTTGGTGACAATGATGTATTTTCTTTAAAGTTTTAGTTTTTAAAATTGTATAAGTTCAAATGAGTGTGATTCTAACCTTCAAAAAGACCTGTGATTTTACTAGGAAAGATCCTGTCTTTAATTCTATACACGGGACACTGTATCAAATAAGAAAGTGCACGCTATAGGGTTCTCGTAACCAGAACTTTGTATCTATTCTGGTTTACAAGATTCCTGCAGTGTGCATCCTTATATAGATATTAACACATCAAAATGGTCTAGGGAAAAAACTTAAATTCTTGTGTTCTCTGAGCTCCTTATGTTGGAAAGTAAAATTATAGAATAAAATAAAAATGTCAACAGAATGTCTTTGTTTATCCTAAAAATAAAAACATTTAATTCTAATCAGCGATTTTATACAGGGGCCTCAACAAGAAACAATTTAATATTAGAAGAAAAACAATAAAAACAAAATCCAATACAGGATGAGTCTTAAATAACTGCAAATATTTTCAGGGCTGATAGATATCTATAAAAGAAGCATATTTTCTCTTTACCGTTTTTCAGATAAGTCCATAATAAATGAGTTATTCAAGTTTGAAAATTAAAAAAAAATATATTTTTAAAAAAAATTGAGAATTTTTTCTGGTATTTGCATCCCTTTTAGTGCCGTCACCATGGCAATATCAGAGATTAAGAAATTATACTGTGGGAAAATTTGCGGTAAACATGTAGTTCTAAAAAGTTTTCTAAAATATACAGGAAAATTTTAAAGAAAATGCACGATTTACAACATCTTTTTTTTTCGAAAAGAAAGAACCTCACGTTCCTGGGCTCGAAATATACCACCCCTAAAAATGGTTGCACTTATTGAAGACTCTCCTTTTGGTCAATTTGTTGCCGCTCCTATCTTAAACATTTTTCCAGTTCTGCTCTAATTTGGAACACCATTGCACGATTCATAACAGTCTTTGTAACATAATCCATACGTGCCATAGGATTCAAGTCAGAAGATTGGGCAGGCAACGGCAACCGGGTAATATTGTGGTGATTCAAAAAAGTCTCACGGTTCTCGCTACATGAGGGCGCGAATAGGTCTGTCAACAAAATTTAGTTTTCTACTGCAAATTATAGATTTGTGCATACTGAAAGGCCGTACAAAGTTTGAAAACAAATGCTCATATACTTTTCGAGTTATTCGTAATTCAATTTGAATCCTTTCGTCGAGGCGGGAAAACGCTGCCAGGAGAGCTACCGTGGGTGTGACGTCACATGCTCGCTAATCACGCGTAGCGCTTTACCAGAGACATAACAGACGGATCCGTTGCACCCTTTTCGTGTATCCGTGTCTAGATTTAATTAGATTAGTTACATAGTTGTAGTCTAGTTTTATCTGTACTACAAGTTACGCCACTGTATTCAGAATTATTTGTACCAATTCTGTTTTACGCTTAGTCATAAACGACCCTTCAATTATTATTAGTCGATGGAAAGTCCTTATTGTAAAATTATATAGCCTTTGTTCAGATACGTTTGTATTTTACGCAGACAAAGGATCTACTAGGTACAGTTTTAACACTTAATCACACTTTTTAATTCAATCCAGTTCCAAGATGTCGCTTTTTACTCTACTTTTCAACACGCACTTACTTTTTACCTCTCTAAGTTCCAGACAGTTCAGAGTCGGCAATTTTTATATCAAATTTTACTTTTAAAACTAATTGTTTAAGTTTTCCTTATATATTAAATAAAGTATTTAATTAAGAATAATAAAGTGTGTGAAAAAACAATCAACATAAGCAAAGCGACAATTTTGATCCTCAACATTGACATTAGAGGTCTACTAGAGCTTGTCGGACGGTAATACTGATACTTCCTGATATGTTAATATTTGATCTCTTCAGTGTGTTTAGCAATTTTTATTAGGTCAGTTGTGAGTGCGTACTGAGTTTTAAACTTAAGATGGTGGCTAGAAAATGGTGTTTTGTGCCTGGATGCGTAAGCACATCGATTAAGACTCCAACTAAAGTATTTGTAAGCGTTCCAAAGGAAATAACAATAAGAAAAAAATGGTTCGCGGCAGTCGGACGAGATATTAAAGACGTTTCTTCAGCATCGACTATTTACTGTTGCGAGGACCATTTTAATGTAAGTTTGTGTAGACCTGTGTTGCGGCATAAAATAGTATATTGTTTTGCTAGGAGTAAAAATGATACTTTTTGCGGCGAGGCTGTAGTTTTAGCTTTAACACCACTGGATTCAACTTGGTTATAATTAGTATTCATCGCGAGAAAGTCCAATACCATATTGACATCTACTTGCGGTAAATTATGTGAATCTCCTTTCTGGAAACCCTCCTCCATATTTAGCAACAAAAACAACTTCTTTTAAGGTATTCAACAACAAAAAAAATTGGCGCCGGGAGGCACGTATAGCCGCCCATACTAAAATATGTTAATATCTCGAAAACTGCGACTTTGACTAATTTTGATGTTATTACAAATTTTGTTGCAAATATTATTCCTAATCTTAATTTGAAAACCGCGTTTCGCTAGCTACTGTAATTTTGGAGTTACGATTTTTTTTTAAATTTTTATCCCCCTCCCATACCCCCTTACCAACCCCCCACCCCTACCAAAAACTAATGGCCAGATTCTCGGGTGCCACAGTATTTTTGTGCCAAATTTGGTTAAAATCGGTTCAGCGGTTTTTGAGTTATCGTGTTACAGACGGACAGACAGACACCATGAAAATATTTTGTATTTAGGTCATTTATGACCCAGGTAACTCATTTTGAGTGAAATTAAAAAAAACTTTATTTTTGCCGATCCTAATAGCCTACCATACCTATTGGTATGGTCGGCTGATAATAATGTAACTGCTGAAAATGTCGACGGTACTTCAATACCTTGTATAGGGAGTGTCACAGTCAAACTGAATGACGGTCTTGCCGTCGCAAGCGGAGCAGCGTGCGGCAGGCATGTGACGTCAGGCCAATGAGAGCGCGTTTATTTAATTTGAACGGAGCGCATAACTCCAAGAGTCTCTCTTGTCAAAGGAGTTTATTTTTTTGAAAAAAAAAGTTATTTAATTGGTATTATAATACTAAAACATTAATTTTTTACCACTTTTAGTGCAAATTTTTTTTAGTGAACAGATCTATTATCCTGCAATAGAATAAATTCTTCCCCAATCCACCTCATGGATATTTTCCAGACGACAAGCATTTCCTAACAGTCTTCATAACCTTATTCTTCTGGAATCTGGTCTCAAACCAAACCTGGATTCGCCGGTGAAGAGCACACTATCCCAGTTTTTGTTCAAACCCAAATAACGTGATCCTCGGCCCATTTAAAGGTTGATTCTTACTATACCTTCCGTTTCCATCCAATATTCGTTCCGTATTTTTATTGTATTGACGCTATACGTAAGCTTCCGTTCCGTATCAGTTCCATACTTTTTATTGTGCAATTATTTATATCATTACGAAAGTTTTATTTTAAAAATTTGTATCTTTTGAAAAATGTTAATTAAGAGGTGAAAGAATAAGTAATTATTATCAAAATTTTAACAAAGCTGATACAAATGTGACTTGACAACGCTGTTCACGATACGCTTCAGTCCGTCCGCCAACAAAAATGTATGGAAGGAAAGGATATGGAACGGAAGGGAAACGGAACGGGTAGTGTGCATTGTCCTATTCATTTACAGTACGCCTGTCCGTTCTGTAACTACGGGGTATCCGTGAGAGGGGGGAAACGATATTCTCTCGATGTTTTTCGTAAAAAATTAGACGACGCGTCCCATCAATAAAAATTCGACAATGCTTTTTGTCCGCATTCCTTTCATAGACACAGATCCAGCAGACGTACTGTACACGATATAATATTTTATGTAAACGGAAGGAAGCTGATATGGAAGGTATAGTGAGAATCAACCTTTAATCTCCTTCCGCGGTTTAATCGTGCCAACACAGGAACTCTAACGGGTCGGACATGCAGTCTATCTTCATACAATCTGTCCCTAACAGTTTGAGTTCTGACATCCACTTGCTGAACGCTATTTCTGCGCTTCAGGTGGTGCTCATTTCTTATTTGAGAAGCTGTCAGGTGTGGAGTCCGAAGTGCTTGAATCCGGATGAATCTGTTACAAGCTCAGTTACCCTTCTAGAGCCAAAATGTCTTTCCCTCACTTCACCGGTCTCCCTATATCATTACCACAAACAACCAATGCTACTTCTGGTCGAGCTTACTGCCGGCTGCCACGTCTCTTATATTCCCACCCGCCTCTTATCATATCTATGGCTCACAACTGAGTTTCACGGTCAAGATGATGCCTTTGCATTATTAATTACAACTACTTACAACTTTAAACACACAGACACCATAATATCAAAATAAACTGCGTCGAACAAATCTTTATTCTACAAAAAATGATCCAAATACTTAGGAATTTTATCAAGTTTACAAGTAAAGGTAAGAAGCGACAACAACTAAGAAAAAAACAGAACCAGAACATCAGCCTATGACATACTGCATACCAATCTTGGATCTTAAAATTCTTTTATTTACAAATACAGCAGTTTCACCTTTCTCTCCTAGACCATTTCGACGTGTTTATTTCCAATGTTGATCTAAAATGTTGTTTGTCTGAACAAAGTAATCATTTTTGAGGGCAGAGAATTATTGCATAAAAACAAAATTATTTTAAAATAACTTAAAACACGAAAAAATACTAAAATAGGCGGCCTATTAAATTCCGATCTTGTACCCACGAAATAACAAATTCAAACGAATAGTTCATATTGAACTAGAAGCAAACTAATCTCAACAAAAATGCACAAAACAAGACAATATTAAAACAGAGGATTCTTCTAGTTCAGTATGTTATTTTTTTCACAAAACTAAGCATAATCAAGTTAAAACAGACTACTACTGTATACTGCAAAGTTGCTTACGCAGTTCACTCTCGGCTTCGTCCACGTCGTCTGCTGTGGCATGACTAGAACCGTCGGCAGATGGCACCACCTTGGGTAAATACGGCTTGTAATCCAGACCGGAACGTTCGTAGAACAGGATGTAAGCGGAACTGGTGTCGATTTTCGGTATTTTAGCGTTGTTATAGGTACATCTGAAATAAAATAACAAATATATTAGGGGTTCAGAAGTGAACTGGATCAAGTTCTAGAAGATAATTATTGAGAAAATGAGAGTTAAAGTTTTTTAATGTTACTTAATTAAAATAAAACAAGCTGGAGAAGAAAACTTAACACAATCCTTTATTATATTTTAAACTGTATAATTGCAAACTGTGGTCATTTTTAAGAATGTCTATACTTTTTTTGACTTGAACTATTTTATCTCTGAAAATATTTGAAATTTTATATAAAAATTGGTTCATAGGTACATACTTCTTCGTCATTAAAGGATTTATTGACTTTACATTGTCTATTAATAGTGTTTTCTTCGATTTTTATAAAAAATATCGTCGGTAAAATGTGATAAACTGTGATAAACACACTTCACTGAGAATATCTTTCGATATCAAAAATATGAATTTCTCGAAAAATTCAATATTTCCAATTTTTCGAAAAATTCGATAGGCTTGTTTTCTTTCCATTCAAATTTTTTAAAAAACTCATCCATTTACTTTTAGGGCATTGCAATTTTCAGCAATCGTGTAACTTTTTTATTTATAAACATTTTCACATACTCTCTGTGAAGAAAATATAGCAGAAATATTAAGAAAGTTTTTGAAAAAAAAATACAATCAGTTATTTCTAATTGATTTCGAGATATCGATTTTTGAATTCAGAGGCTTAATAGCGCGACCACTGTCGAACACCAGCTCAATTATTATTTTTACCAAAAGTTAGAAACACTTGTACTTAAAAATTTACAAGCTATAGGAAAAATTACAACGACTCGTAAATAAAGTATCCCGATAAACAAATAAACTATCACGATAAACAAATAAAGTATGATAAAATTTGTTGGATTAAATATTTACCTAAAACCATTGGCAAGATTGCCCATACTGCCTGTACTGCTACTAGTGGACCGCCTACCAGTGTAAGGCGAATTCGACGGTTTGCTTGACACTCCATTTCCAGATGTCCTGTCGCTGTTTTCCGACCCGTTGCCGCTGTCAAAACCGTTGCCGGACGATCCTATAGAAGTGTCTACCGTAGCCAAAGGCGCCGTACGTTCTGAATCTGTGGATCCCGTACTTGCTACAAATATATTATCTATTCAGACATTATTTACAGTTAAAAAATTTATTTTGTTTTAAACAGCAATGCACTTCCCAGCCAAAAATTACGCTATCCTAAAATTTTTGCCAATTTTTATGTTTAAAAGCTTTCTTATTTTTCATTCGATTTTCATAATTTTTTTACCAGTTTGTAGATCGATTTATTGTGTTTTTTCAAATATATTATAAGAATATTTCTAGTAAGGAACATAAATTGAAGCCAAATCTTTGAGATGGAGTGCATTGGAAATTGTTTTGCGATTACCGTATATTGTTTCTTATCACAATTTCAAAACACCCTGTGGGCAAAAGTGGATTGTTTTGTTTACAAATTATTTGTTGAAATTATATTACCACAGAAACGCGTTTTTTTGGATTTTGGGACAGGATTTTTAGAAAATCCTACTATATTTTCATGTTTTTTTTTATTTTCTCTAAAACGGTATGGAAATTTGGAAAAATATAAACGGTATTAACCATTTTAGAACAAGCAAACATTTTATAAAGAATGCATTTTTCTCATAATGTGAATAATAAAGTGTTCCTTCTCGTAAAGACAATCTGAAGACATACTGTAAAACAACAAACAACTTATAAAAAGAATTATCTAGGTCTCTGAATAGAGAGATATATTTTTTAGAAACATTTTGTAACAAACAAAGATGAAAATCCTCAATAAACTTTTGTTTACCTTTTCTTTGTTGCGATTGATTCTCTGGTGGATTTTTTCTTCTCCCCAGTGGCGTACAACCAGAAGACGAGCCTTTGCTGCTATTTAACGACAATGTAGACTTCGAAACGTCACACTCTGCCATTACTTCTCGACAAGAGCTGTCATTATAACAGTACCAGTTTCCATTGGGGTTGCACGCATACGAAATATAGTGTCCACCATTAAGTAGACCAGAATGACTCTGAAATATATTTCATTATATTATTTTTTCTTAGAACTAACCGTCTATAGTTCATATCAAATAAAATTTTAGTCACGTGATTATGCTAGACCGGTACGGCGTTGCCCACTTTTACATATTTTCTTTTAATCAAAATATTTTAGGAAACAAAAATAAATTAGTCATTTTAAGAAAAAATCGCAGTCAAATCAATCGCAATTAAAATCGTTGCGATTGAATCGCAGTTTGCGATTTGTTGCTCATCTCTAATATTTGCTATTGGATTGGGTTTAAAGAGTTTACAAGAGGAGCCATAAAATATGTGTTCAAAAATTTCTCGGTCGTTTACATTAGGTTTGTTCCAAACCGCCGCAGTACCGTCACCGAACGATCACGCTCGTGCGCAGTAATTCAAATGTGTTCCAACCAAGATTTGACGGTTATCGGTCGATCCTATTTGCGTATCAACCTACCTTGAGATTGTTTAGTTACGATTTCAGAACGGTAATTTCGGTACATGGTACAAATTGAGAACTGTTTGGGTTGACTGGCGCATTAAAGCATATTGGCAGGGATTATCGATTTTTAACAGCTGATTCTGGTCGGGCGTCCGCCTGATGCTTCTGTCTTGGTTATTTTTTACGAATTCGAATGCGTGTGGGTTATACTTTTGCTTGTGAGTTTGTGTGGAGTAAATCGTTCGGAGGTTTTAATTAATTTTTTATTTATAAAATAATGTTCAAAGATTCTACCACTGCAATGAAATAACAGGAAACTACGCATAACAGGATCATAAAAGAGAGGATAGGTAAGTGAGTTAGTGAGTATACAGTTGAAACAACACTTACCAACAATTACTGGATTCTGATTCTCCATTTCAAGAATAATAATTATTATTATTGCAAATTGCAAACAAAAATAATAGGGTTATGTTATGAAATTCTACATTTCAAGAATAATAATTATTATTATTGCAAATTGCAAACAAAAATAATAGGGTTATGTTATGAAATTCTAAACAAAAACAAAAAAAACGATCGATACAGGCACGCTTGACACTTTTGACAGTCCCAAAAACAATCCACAAAGCGTTCCAACGTTGATGCTTTTTGCACCGTCACGAAACTATTCGAAGTCCGCGCATGCTAACAAAGTGCAAGAAAACCGATTCGAGTACGATTTCGAAACGATCCCGAAATGCTGGTTGGAACAAACCTATTATTATCGTTTTTAACGGTGCCTAACTAGATACAGAAAATATAAATAATAAACATTTTTCAAAGTGGTTATAAAAATTTCGGCGAACAACGGTGAAATTGGAGCACCCCAGAAGTGAAGTCTGTGGTTGGTTCACAAAGAACCAACCACAGACTCATGACTATTTATCATAACCTGATAATTGGATTATTGAAATAATGGAATTTTCCCATCACTACTAATCAATTGACTTACCACAACAGCATATAACTGGTATTTTAAATCGAAGGGATCTTGTCCAGGCAGCAGTTTATGTTCGTGATAATCTTTGAGATGTTCATCGATAATGGGCGTTTTAAGAAGACTGGTTGAAATTAACCTAGACCTAACTTTATTAACCCTCTCAGGTCTTAGTTTGGGCGTGCTGGTTAGACCCTGTAAAAAATATTATTAGTTAGTGTTGTAAAAAATTAACTGCGTAAAAATTATAACATACAATGTTATCTACTTCATCTTTTCCACTAGAATTACAACTTTTGTTTTCTTCTTGTCCGCATTCCAACAACTTGCACTGTTCACCGTTGCATACATTTCCACTTGATGTAGAAGCATCTTCGTTATGCTTAATTTCCTTTTGATCTTCGCCCATTGTATTATCCATGATTAAAATTGAGTTTTCCTGAGTACTGCTTCTGGTACTAGACATTGACGCCTCACTTACGTCTTCCAAAATTTTCTCATCTGTAAGGAAGAAATAAAATATAAAGAAATAAACAAAACTAATTTATTAGAAATAATTAAATTTCTAATAATATTAAATTTCTAATAAATAAAAATTCGTTTGAAACCTAGAGAGCACTTTTGCTTATCTTATACCATGGACCATGGTTATAAAAAGACTCCTCCACAAATGGCACACAACCTTCTTCAGCAAGGGTCGGGAGCCTACCTTTAGACCCAATAAGCGACATAAGCTACCGTTTAGTCTACCCGGCCGGGATGAACCAGGCGGGCTAGACGATCCTCTGAGAGTAGGTCTTAGCGGAGCAGAAGCACGGAGATACCTCCGACTGCTCCACGAAGCACTTGCTCCAGGGAAGCAAAAGCGAAAACACTCCTCCGAAAAGGGGAGAGTAAAGAAACCAAGAAACAACCTGACTCATCTCCAACAAAGGGCAAGAGAGGGAGCGAGAACCTCTCACCTCTTCTCCGGCAGGGAGAGAAAAAAGCCAGGATGGAAAGCCGACCAACACCGGGAGGCAAACAGGGACGTATCACCAGCTTTGCCGCTATTGCTGGACAAGTGAAAATGGCGGTGCTGCTAAAGGATTTCCTAGAGGTTGCTCTGACCACCGACCAGCAAACGTCTCTAGAAGAGGCTATACTGGACGAAGTAGTGGCGATCGGATCGCAACACAACGATCTACAAAATATGGGTCAGCTGCGTTTTGCGGGGATACACTTTCGGGTGGGCATGAACCTCATAGATTGTGTATCTCAAGAATTGGCTAATTGGTTGGTGGAAATCGCACCTAAGCTTAAAAATTGGCAAGAGCCGGAACTGGTCGCAGTGAAGGGAGAAAACATCCCTAAAGGGGCGGCCATAACGGTCTTTCTGCCTAGGAGCAAGGGGAAAGACACCACCTACCTGCTGAGCCTTATCCAAGGTCAGAACTTCAATGTAAGGGGGGAGGGTCATGGTCCGGTCGTCACAATAGGAATTGACCTCAAATCCAAGGAGGCAATAGAGAAAGAGGGACATATCCTCTATTATAGATACGGGACAACACCGGTATCAGGTCTAAGGAGAGACCAAGTTAAAGAGTTGGAGAAAATGGAGACAGATCCTCCAGCCTCCACCTCACGGGTTCCTCAGCCGGAGGCAAGCTCCTCGACTGTGAAGAGCGGCACGGAGATCCAAACTCCAACCATGGAAGGGTGTGTACTCGGAAGAAGAACTGTTGTCAGAGGAGGATGGGAAATACCCTGTCCCCTCTACAATACGGATATGATGGGTTATAGATTGTGTGATGACTCAAGGAAGGGGGGCACAATAGATCTTTAAGGTCGCAGTTATTAACCCCCCCCCCTCTTACTCATTCTACATTCTATAAAAAGACAGCACGCTGTCGCATCAAGTAAAGTTTATGACGGTAGTCACGGAAATGTTGTCAGTTATCAATTTTTCAATTTATATACAAATGTATAAAATAAAAAAGTATTAAATCCAGATTTCAGAATACGTACCATGTAGCATCTCATCTTCTTTTCTCATTTTTTCTTCCATCAACTGACGATGCCTAAGTATAGTTTCCTGAGGCACTGAGGCAAGATAAGCTGTAGGATCGAAGTTTTTAAATGGGAAATTGACAGCCTTTTGCGTTTTCACCCACTTATTATTAACATAATCGAACCGTTTCAAATGTACAATCTGAAATAAAATGGAGAAAAAACAAACCAATAACATGTCTTTACTTAAAATTTCTGGTGTAATGTATCCGATGCCCGTAGATGATAACCGTTTATTCCTTTGATTAGCCGCCCATACCAGCAAGGGATTTTTAAGCGATCAGTCCCGCATAGAGGTGGGAATTCTAGTTCCTCCAGAGGAATAGTTCCGTGAACTAGGTCTTTAGTGCACATTAGTTCCCGACAAACACTGACATCCCCGCTGCTTGCTCATGGGTTCGTTGTAAAAAATGTCTATACCTATGTGGCGTATTCATCTCTCCAAAAAATCCTATATATGTGTATTTCGCCACTGCAAGAAAAATCTACAAAATAAAATAGTTATTTTTTGTAAAAACTTTTTTTCACACTTTTTTTTCAGGTTGTTTATCGTTTGGATTAACGCAGAAGTGTTTAAAAAAAAATAACTATTTTATTTTATAGATTTTTCTTGCAGGGGCGAAATACCCATATAGGATTTTTTTGGAGAGGTTCGATATAAGTCAGAACTATTCATAGTATGATTTGTATAATTTTTATTATGCACGAAATATTATGAGAGGTGCAATTGCCTATATTAAAAACATATAGGTAAGTTTTATTGCAGACAGAAACAAAAAATTAAAAAACGAACTCAAATCAGAGTTTAAAAAACTATATCACAAATTAATTGGAGCAGATAATAATACTGACACTAAAAATATTTAATACTGACACATGTAGGTGAAGCTAAATGATAAATATGAAGGTAAAATGTTCACTCTTATTTTACATTGTCCTCACTTTAAGCTCTTTATTTATGTTTAAAACGTTAGAATATCTACTTCGTTTTATAAAATATTTCTTAATTTGAGGGACCTAAAGTGAAACCATTGCCATAAAATATTCAAAGAACAAACTAAAAATTAAAAACATATCCACGACAATTTCCAAGGCCGGATCTGTCGTTGTCGCCTTGTATTAAAACTCGGAACTGCGGACCGAATAGATTCTCGTGAACTAGCCTTTTAATTAGTTCTTCTAGTCTCGGTCCTTAAGTCCAGGACCGGTAACATACGGCAGGTACTTTCCACTCCCACCTAGCATTGGTGTACAATCGCGCTGGCCGTCTGTGAACTAGGCTTTTATTAAGTTCCTCTAATAAAGGTACGCACACACAGAACGAGTCGTACGCACCGCATAAATGGTTCAATTGGAAAGTTATGTGAATTGTCATTGTCAAATGTTTTTGACCAATCACAAGCGATTCGTATTATACTGTTGCGGACCCGTGTGAACTCGGCCTAACCTAATTAACTAATATGTCCCACCCCCCATATGACCTTAATATCGCATTAAAGAATAGACACCGTAATGATTCATTCGAACGTTCGAGAACAATCGAGTTCCACTGGAATGGAGGAGTGCCTACAAGAACATTCTAAACCTTCTCTATGCACCTAATGATCTAACATCTAATGGACTATTCGAGAACTGTTTAGCTGTGGGTATATAAGCCGACGCCTGAGGCTTGAGGAGGACAGAAACAAATAGACGAGTACAGTTGCCGCGCTAAATTCAAAATATATTCTTTCTAGATAGTTATAAATAGTTTGTAAATAGTTCTTTAAGTCTTTTATCATTATTGTTTTTGTTACTTAGTGTAGAATAAATTGTGTTTAAATAAATTGTGACTTTCTATCCACACGGAACTGAAGAAAAACGTAACAATACGAAAAACGCAGGCATGAGAATGCAATAAATTTAAAAATTACAGATATTTCTAACTCATTATCAGTGTTTAAATTCAACCAATAAAATTAATATTGTATCGTCGGATATCGGATACATGAGACTCCAGGTTTACACCACTTACAAGTATAGGAGGTAACCTCCAAATCTGTAACTTTTTCGTAGCAGGTTGTTTATCGTTACATCTACTACAATGATACTTGGCTTCGAGCCGTTCTTCCGAGGTAAAGGCCCTCAAACAGTAATCAAGATCTATCGGTTCAGTATGAAGTTTAAGACACCTTGCTACGGATTCATCTTCTTGCCATAACTACAATAACAGACATAGAAATAAGAAGAAAAAAATATTTATCATCAAAGCATTTCTTGCCTTCTCTCTACTAGTTTGATATCGCAAATGTAGAGCTGTGGGATCCCAGTCGATAGCGATATGCATAGTCTGAGCCCCGGTAGAACCACACCTATGCAACAGAGGTTCGTCTGAACAAGGTAGAGGGCAACCCCGACAAAATTTCGTCCAATGACAGATAGCGCAAATTTGTCCGCCAGCCAAGACCGCCTTTAATGTGAACGGGAATTCGTAACCTAAGGAATCATCACTGAAAGGAAAATATATTGTTATACGCTAATTCACTAGTCCCATTTTTGCACGTACCAGTCTGTAGCGTGGTTAGTTTGATCGCTTTGTGGTAGAGGGCTGAGCAGTCTGGTAACTTGGCCCCAAACTAGATCGTATAGATCTCTGCAAGTGCTGCTAGAATTGCATCCCAATAATAGGGGCATTCCAAATAGACTTGGCTTGCTTTTTTGTTGGGATAGGAAGTAAGTTTCTTGTATGACGCATTTCCTGTGTACTGCTATAAGGTATGACGGTGGTCTATGTAGGTTAGAAGGATCAAAGGCACCTGTAACATTATATATAGTAAATATATTTTTTTTTCAATAAATATTTTAATTAAACTCTTTAACCTTTCTATAATAAAATCTTAAGTTAAAAAAATAGCGTTGAGCATTTTAGACAAAGAAAACTACTATTTTTTAAGTGATATATCGAATCTTAAATTACATAAAGGCAATGGAAGTTCGAAATTCTTTCAGTATCAATGTAATTTGATATTTGCACATGGTGTTCTGTAATGTATTTTTACAAAATTCTACTAGTAATCTACTACTACCATATTATTTGTATTAAAAAAATGGGCTTATTTATGACACTGTTGTCATATTGGAAAAAGTTATACGAGAAATACTATACAATACCTGTCGTGTTCGAAGAGCTATTGGAATGTATCGATATAGTCGACCTTTTGAATGGAATGCTTTTATTCAACGATGGTTCCTTCTTAGTCTGAAAAGCAAAATAACAAGCAGTCTTAGCATGGAATTTTCATTCCTCTAAAATCGCGTTCAGTAAACATAAAATGCAACAGTGACTATATCGACACTTTTATAACAAAATCTGACTAAATACTAAGACATACCCAATATTCTATACTAGAAGAGAAAACAAAATAAGAAAATGTATTTTTCTCTCTTAGAATATTCACAGAAGACAATACACATATATACATAAACAAACAACAAATTTCTAAAACAGAAAACAAAAATAAATCACAAATTCTCATTAAGTTTTTATAATTCTATAAAATGTTATAGATAACCAATTTTTTTTGAAAAATCTCTAGAAACAAAACCTAAGATTTAAGGAATTCTTTTTAAAAGTGTAATTGATATATTTATAGTTTTTCAATATTATAGCAAGCTCTATTATTTCTAAACAATGCGATTTAATAAATGTATTACCTTTTCAAATATACTGGACACTATCTAGATAGATTTCAGTAAAATAATGATAGAATAAATTACAAATAATCTAATTAATAAGATAAGAAAGCAGTTTTAGTCTCATTGATATTAAGGCATAATAAATATGTAATCTCTAAAGCTGCGTTTATATTGCAAAAATAGAATGGTGTAATTATATTCTCTAAATATTTAGCTTATTGTAATGTATTATTTATTACTTTGGGCTAGGAAAGCAAAAAATACATTGATGTCTCTGAAACATGGATTCTACTACTGTAAATAATCCATGAATTCTGTCGGCGTCATATACTGAATTTCGTCATTCCCTGGAATGCCTAGTCATTTTACGTATTGTCGGAAAACAGTATAACTTTTCAATTTTTGCACCGTTTGTCTGCGGATATCAGGCGTACCCTCTAATTTACCATATTTCCGGTTTTTGTCCATGATAGACATATATTTAACATTTAAATTTATTTTACAACAGAATTTAAAAAAAAAATTTGAAACGTAGTGGAATTGAGACAGAGAGATAAATAGACATAAATAGAGAGATATAGACATAGAGAGAGAGATACATAGTACTGAGTACAATATCTGCTGTCTACAGTTCAGTACGTGTCAAATTGATTTTCATGTTTGTTTTGTAATTCTCTAGATGTATTTTGTGTATATTCATATACATTAATTTTTTACGCTCCTGAGAAAGACATAAACCATGTCGAAATATAGAGCTTTAGAATAAATTGAGTTTGATTTAGAACAGACCGCTTCCCGAGAATATATCACTGTTATTAAATAGTTTAGTTAATTATGGCGTTTTACTGGAATATTCCGTCATTACAGAGAACGACTGAGATCTACAGTCAAACGACGAACCAACTGAAGAGTTACGCTGTTGCCGGCAGTACGTGAATTGACTAAGCATTTCAAGGAATGGCAAAGTTCACTGCTCGACGTCGACATATCGATATTTTTCTAACTATGAATTGCATCAATGGTTTCGAAAAAACAGGGCCATCTATTTTAAATCTTTGACACCTAGCCGCGGAGCTTAACATCCATTCGTGAAAACGCTGTAAATACAAGTAAAAGACCATAAGCAATTTTACAGTTGATTTCCTGTCAACAAATAAAGAACTGAGATTGTAGTGGTAATAAAAAAAGTACAGGTAGTTTCTACATAAGTATACTAAGTTTAAAACTAGTATACTAAGTTTTATCTGCATTTACGATTTTCTTTGGAAAGTTGTTTAAGCTCTGTCCACTAACGTGACGTCAGACAAACAAAATAATACATGAACGTCAATAATAATTGCGGTGTAAAAAGTAAATTAACGGATCATTTAATGGGGATGAACATAAACGACTAACTACACTAGGCCTGGGCCGTGCATACCTTAAAGCATAGAATGTTGGGCATGCAAATGGCCGAACCACTCCTTACCTCTGGGCTGCGGGCCAGGGGGCTGTCGGTGGCGCCCGTCGAGGCCTCTGGGAATATTAAAGAAATTCATATTAGCAAATTTTAAAGATAAACTACAATTTTTTTTTTGTTTAATATATTTCTTTTAATAAATCTAAAAATTAAAATAAAAGAAAACATGAAAGCCAAAGACACGTCTATAAGTCTCTTCAACAAGATTTTAATTATCGTTTATAATATCTGGTACAATTAAGCACTTTTACTACACCTAAAATACCTGTCTCAATATCTCCCTCTCCTTCAGCCTGTTCCTTCTCTCCCTTTTCCTGGTTATTGAAGTCTGCAGGAAGTTCGTAAGCGTAAAGTTCACAGGCTGTTGCTGGATTGATGCGATTATCATCAGGCAACAGCGCTCGAACCTGACAGAAATATTTCATATAACCAAATAGACCTCTTCACGCGAGTAAATAAGTTACCACAGTTGGGTTTTAAAATTATACTAAGGGCTGGCAAAGATTAGTCTTGGGTCGAGATTTCCGTATGTAAGAAGAGTACAATGCGTTTATAATGTACTGAACAAAGAGAGGACAGTAAACACGTTGCCAAACGTATGAAATAAACCGAGAAACTGTGCACATCGCTAAGAGACGTGGAAGCGGATATAGTAGATTTGTTGCAGTTGACTGGTCGACTCAATCAATACCTCTGTCAGTACTTAAAGTTCTAGAGAAAGGTGTACGTCATGCGTTCAGCTTCACGATTTAATTACGTCTCGTGATACTTGATTTGTTTATTTATTAACGAGTCGTTGTAATTTTCCCTATAGCTTGAATTTTTTTAAGTGCAAGCTAGAAACACTTGCATTTTTGCTAAAAATAAGTGGAATTGAGTGGGTGTTCGATAGTGGTCGCGCAATTAGAACTCTGAATTCAAAAATCGATATCTCGAAATCTATTAGAAATAATATATTGTAGTTTTTTCAAGAACTTTGTTAATATCTTTGCTGTATGTTCTTTGTAGACAGTATGTGAAAATCTTTATCAATAAAAAAATTACACGATTGCTGAAAATTACTATGCTCTAAAAGTAAACGGATGGACTGTTTGCAATTTTTGAATGGAAGAAACAACCTTATCGAATTTTTCTTATATAAACATATTGTAAAATATCCGACCTTGAAAATAAAAAAAAGTTTCAATATCTAAAGTGGTTCTTGAGTTATGGCCTGTTATGTGTTAAAAACTTGAGTTTTTAAATTATCGCGATTACTGACGTTTTCTCGTTATAAAAAAATGACACCCTAACGATATCCTTATAATTCCATTTCAGATGCTCAGAAACATGTCTAATGATTTTATCTAGTTATCTCTTGAAAAAAGTCTTTTAAAAATAAGCGGTTTGCGATCGTGATTTTACTTTACTTGATAGGGAAAGGCGTATCGGCAACGCCGCAACAGCACACCGTCGCATTTCTCTAACTCCGACTTAATAAGATCCCTATGCGATTTACTTCCACACATGTAAATGCCGACCCAAAAGTAACAGTTGCCAGCACTGAATTATTTGACTTTTTAACCTCTTTTTAAATTAAAATACCCATCTTTTATACGACGGTAAACAAAGTGATATTTTAGCGAAAGTTTGAAATGCCCTGTAAAATGGTTTAACAAAACAAGGAATCTAAAAACCACTTTATCATCAAGCTGCATCTATTCCCGGTCAGTTTGTTTTCTGATTCATCCCATAGCTTTTTTCGTTGAAGAAACTCGTTTTTAAAGCATACTTTTGCTTTTGGGACTCATCAACACACGAATGAAATAGTGTTTATTGGTTTTGTAACTTCAAGGTCGTATAATGTAGTAGTTTAGGCTTTCGCGGCCATCGTTTGAAGAATTTTGGTTTTTCGGGTTATTAGGCCGTCGTCGGTTAGAATTGCTTCCTAACGTTTCGCTAGCACGAGTGGCTAGCATCTAGTGATGGGTTGTTATTTAACTATCTGTTATTTTATAACAATTATTTAGAAATAACATAACGCAACCGTTACTGCTTTTAAAAAATAACAGATATAAAATAACGACACGCAGAGATCGAGTGTTCGTGAAACGAAGTCGGCGCTCTGCACCGCCACGAAATTCGATGCTGCTCGAAGCAATTCCAAAAAACAACTAGTATGGATGGAAAACCTATTATTTCGACAACCATCGATACAGGCGGCGAGATACAACGGACAACGGAGTGGGGTATGCGCTACGGCGCGGCGCGTCGTGTTGGGCTGACAACAGCTTAAAAATAATAGGATATAAAAGAAGCAGCTTTTTTGAAACAGTTGCGGGCATAACGCCTGGCTGTCGAGATAACAGGAGTGGGAAAGGAGCGCTGCTGCATCGGTCGATTGTCGATGGAGGCTCGCAACGGGTTGGAGAATAACGCATCAGTTGTTTTAGCTATGTTGTTTTTTTACCTGTTACGAGCATAACAGAACGGCGTTCGAGATAATCGGAGGTTTGAAACAGGTTGGAGAATAACGCATCAGTTGTTTTAGATACATATTGTTTTTCAACCTGTTACGAGCATAACGGGCGGAGGTCGAGATATTATGGCGCTGTATGTTTCAATACTTTGTTATTAAGTTTCAATATTTAAGTATTTATTTATTCTGAAAAATTTTCAGAATAATATTTTAAGATTTTTTAAAAATGTATACAGGGTGTTTTGAAAAATCTGGTCATTGATTAATCACGATCCTGCTTAAAGCCCTTGACGTAAAAAGCTGATTTTTGGAAAACGGATTGACTTTAGGGTGTAGAGGTGCGATAAGAAGGGATTTTTCGAAACTCAAATTCTAAGGGGGTGAAACCACCCTCAAATATTAGAATATTTTTTATTTAAAAACTGGTGAGTTTTTCGAAAAAACTCTTAAACACGTATATTTTATTTTGTTGTTTTACATATTTTGAGATTTTTACAAAATATATACAGGGTGTTTCATAAAATATGACCACTGAGTAATCACTATTCTGCTTAAACTGCTTGACGTTTAAAGCTGATTTTTGGTAAACGGATTGACTGTGGGGTGTAGAGGTGCGATAAGGAGGGGTTTCTCGAATCTCAAATTCCAAGAGGGTGAAAACGCCCCTCAAATATTACAATATTTATTATTTAAAAAACGGTTAGTCTTTCGGGAAAACGATTGGACACGCATAATTTATTTTGTTTTTTTACATATTTTGAAATTTTTTAAAAAATAATACAGGGTGTTCCAAAAAGTTGAGTAATTGATTAACCACGATTCTGCTTAAACTGCTCGACGTTTAAAGCATATTTTTGGCAAATGTGAGAAAATTTTATCCAGTTTGTATGTTAATGGAAATTCTTGCTTTGCTTTATCATCACCATTACAAATTAATAATTCGATGCGAACGAAGTCGCGGGTACAACTTAACAAGTATAGCTAGAGACGTGAGAAATATAAAATAAGAGACGCCCCCCGATGCGCAGTGGACATCCCACAAATTTGCTTCAATCAGATTTTTCGTAGCGTAACTGCATCTCTCTTCCGCCGAATGCGTTCTCTCTCTATCGTGTGCGCGACCGGTGCTATCCCCAAGTCTCTTCCTATATTTGTCAAACTGTACATGCTAGTTTAAGTGTAAAATTAATTCGAACTCTAGTGTGTAGTTGGTTTACTTATGAAGAATATACTACACATTTTCTTATATTGCTATTTTTTGACCGCAAATGGTAAAATCATAACGAAGAGCTTCTCGCCCGTCGAGTGAGATGCACCCTGTACACTGCTACGCAATTCAGAATCTACGCGGATCGAGGGGTAGGGCGTAGGTAGATCGGAATTTATAGATATAGACGAGTGGCGGCATTTTGGCTTTTTTATATCGCAATTTGTAAACAGCGCTTATTTGTAAACAACCCCCGTTTTTAGAGAGGTATTTTAGATAACAATCGATATTTAGAAATGTTATGACACCCTGGAAATACTACCACCGAGCACGTCATTGTTGCAACTGCGTTAATACGCCTGGCGGTGACCGCCTCATATTCTTTCAGATATTTAGCAATAAAATAAAGAAACCTATTATTTTTAAGCTGTTATTTTAAGCTGTTTTTTATAAATAACTATAACAGTTTCAACTGTTATCTAAAAATAACAGTTTTGCCCATCACTACTAGCATCTTCAGAGGTGTGTTTGCTCCGACTGCTCACACTAGACTGACACCCAAGTCATTGCCACAACATCTGGATATCATCATCGTCTGGTCAGGGAAGCTGTTGAAATTCACAAACTTCCAAATAATTTCAACAGGAAGGAAGAAACTTTCTACCTTAACAGAATTTGGCATCCAGCTATATCTAGGACCAAAGTAGCAGCACAGAGAAGTAGACCAGTTCCGGAAGAACTACCACCCGAACAAGCCACGCCCCCTCCGCCGACGCATAAATATGCGCTACGCCCGACGCGGAGGCATCAGTCTAGAGTGAGCAGTCGGAGCAAACACACCTCTGCAGATGCTAGCCACTCGTGCTAGCGAAACGTTAGGAAGCAATTCTAACCGACGATGGTCTAATAACCCGAAAAACCAAAATTCTTCAAGGTCGTAGTTTGATTGAATACTGTTTGCTCCTAGAAACACTAGCAGAAATGGTTTTCATTCCAGAAATTGTATTGGCTATTGTTGTCTTAATTGAAAATGAAAGTGATCAACTTCTGGACTTAAAACCATCCCTTTAATATGACTTTAGAGACTATATTAAAAAAAAATAAACACTATTTGATAAGTGTGTTGGTGATGACCAAAAGAAAAGGTTTACTTTTAATGCTAAGATTGTTATCAATCGTTACTGACTTCTTCAAAAGCGAATATCTCTAAAAAAATGAAGCTATTGAGATGAACCCAAAAACAAACTATCGAGAAAAAATACACCTTGATGATAAAGTGATTCTTAAATTCCTGACTTTGTTAAACAATTCCACAGGGTGTTTCAAACTTCGCCAAAATAACATTTTGTTCTCCCTTGTAAAATAGGAATACGGATATTCTTCTAAAATATATTGAACATCAAAATCCATGAAAATTTTCAGATGTCAGTGTATTATAAATTCGCCGGTCAGTGTATTATAAATAACTTACTTGGCAAGTATCTACTTCAGCTAATAGTAATCTCTTCGCATCAACGCCACATAGCTCACTTAGCTGTTCCTTAAGATCTCCATATTTAGCTTCAGAGTTTAGCCTCAGACCATACTTGATAGGGCACTTCCCGTTAAGTCTAACCACTAAAAGATATGAAAACTGTATTAATTTTATTATTATTTATTTAAAATGTATTCAATGAAACTCTAGTATTAACAAGTTGTAAAAATTAAATATTATTACCTAAAATTTGACATAGCGTATAGCTTTCCATAGGCAATGGTAGACTCAAGTGGTTAAATGGGTCAAATTTGACAGATTCGTGACCGCATGTCTTGCACGTCACCTACAGAATACAAAAACACGAACGTTATTTCACAGCAGAAATTCAATATTTTATGATATTTACTTTGCTTTTTAATTGACCATGAAACAAATCGGTAATAATAGAATGTTCCCTTTTGAGGTGGTACTGCCATTCCTCATCAGCCACAACCTCGTCAGGTCTCCCGTCGCTGTCCTTGAGTTCTATATACTGTTTTTTTGGTACCCTGTTTAAATCCTCGTGGAGAGCATCTAATAACCATGCCAAAAGTTCCTAAAATATTTATGTTGAATAGTTTGTTTATTTTCGATATAATTTGAAAAATAACGTGATATTTGAACATAGTAGTTCTAATGTCACAATTAAATTGAGAATATTTGAATACGGCTCTGTGTACGCTACTACATTGTAGTAAAAATATATTTCTGTTATTAAGATTTAATTTTTAAAATCTGATTTTTTCCTTGCTTTGCATTCTTTGAGCTGTCCCTGTCTGAACAATACATGACTTACTTGAGCATCTTGCTGCCCTCCCCCACTTAAATGTTGAGCATACTTTGACACGCAATATCTTAGCTTCAATGGTGCAACGCTTCTTGTAGATCCGGCCCATAGTTCCCTGAAATTTACAGAATTTAAATTAGAAAAAACAAAGATTCAACAGAAACTGTTTTATTGTATTTTTTTCCAGAAAAAAACTATGATTAGCTTAAAAAATAGTTTCTCCAAATTGATCATTTCAGTTAAATAACTATCTAGTCAACCTGTTTATTTTTTGTCAATAATGACACGTATTGACTATTTCCATTCCAAATATCTTGAAAATGGTTTACATCCAAATGTAGATGTTTACTTCAGAAATTATTTGGAAAAATACGAAATAAAAATAAAACTTCTACACTTTGTATCTCTCAAACGAAGAATTGTAGGACATAAATTTAAACGAGTTTTTTTTATTTTCAACCGCAGAATATTCTGCCAAAGTTTCCCGAATACAATTCAGACCACTCTGTAAATCAAAACCATTAACATATCAATAACATCGAAACCATTATCAACTGCACATTTGCACATATTAACGACTGATGTTAAAAAATCATCAAATATCACCTGGCTAAAATCGATATTTTTGAAGCTTCGATAAAAGCGCCCAACAGTAGTACCGTATGATCGAAAAAAAAAGCGACGTCCGGTTGGCTGGGAATTACGATCGATGACATTTCCCATATAAATTTACATACCGGGTGCATCTCAAAAGTGGCTCATCCCTATAACTTTTTAATTTTTTCAGATAAAACAACGAGATTTGGTATGTTAGAATATGACGTAAATTGAGATTGACACATTCAATTGTTTTTTTGTCACTTCCGGTTTCACCGGAAATGACTACAACTTTCGATTTGTAAATGACACCCTTGGTATTTTTTTACTTTATTCGATAGAAAATGACACTCTGAATAGAATGACATATCATATGTCAACTTTTGACATTTTCGCATATGGTTTAATTGAAATTATAACATGCGGTTCATAACAATAATTTGACTCGAAATACCAAGTGTGTGGTATCAAATTATTCGTAAAAAATGCTTTTTCAAAATATGCTAATGAGCCACCCTCGTTCCATTTGAAAAAATTGAGATATCATTAAAAATACGATTTCGACATCTTTTAACCAGCCAAGGCAAGACACTAAAAACATTAGACGATCAAATCTATTTTTCCAAGGCTCCTTGATTAAAACTTAGTATTTTTAACACAGTCATGGCACTCTAGATTGAGATTTAAAATACAATTTGTTTTTGAGCAAATATAGACTGTCATTTCCAATCTATAAAAAGTCTAATCTAATAAAGTAAACATTGCTTTTTATCTGAAAAAATAAAAAAGTTATAGGGGTGAGCCACTTTTGAGACGCACCCGGTATAAAATGACAGTAATCTTCATTTCGTAGCCATCGCTGACGCCGTTTTTTTTTCGATCATGCGGTATAATGCGATATATCGGTTATGACAAAGTGGTTCGGAGATGGTCCACATACCTCCCTATTTATGAACAAAAAATGTGCTTATAGTAAACGCCACGAATGTTTGGGAGTGATTCATCGGTCGCTACCATGTGAACTAATCTGTTCAAGGTCACAAAAAACTTAATTCCAGTGCCGTGGTGTTTCAAGTCATATAATAATCAATATATAATCTGTTGTAGTTTGTTGTTTTAACTGTCAAAGTCTTGTCAAAACATATATTTGGTTATAAATATAAACTGGAATGCCCCATTGGTCACACTGCAAGCACACCAATGGACTGACGCACAAAAACGAATCAATCAAAGAAACGCGATATAGTATCGTATTTGTCTCAATCACGCTAACATTTTAGAATAAGTAGGAGGAGCGCAGGCAGATGATTAGACCGGGCCTTTATAACCTACGTCTGCGGTAAATATTTACGTTTTTAATGTAAAAATGATAGCGCGCGTGTCGATTCTAACTTCATCAAGCGATGAATCACTCCCAAACATTCGTGGCGTTTACTTTACCTGCATAACTCCGCATATTTTTTTGCTACAGTCCCTTTAGTACTATGAGGATTATTGCAGTTCAATTCAGACAACTGATTATCTTGCTGAAAATACATGGTGAGCGGTCTGGTGTTTGAAACAGCTTGTACAGCGGCGTTCATGAAACAGGTGTTTCCCAGATTGTGAAGACCAGTTGCGCCTGCAAAAAAATTGTAAAAAAACGGAACATTTTTTTTAGAAAAAAAATACCTGGAGGTAGACATATCGTCGGTCTTCGTTCTACTAAAGCCGTTTCATTTCCACCACTGGCCGCTAGCTGTCCAAGTTCTTCAGGCCACGTGAGGTCTTTATTCCTGACTTCCAACAGTATTTGGTCAGCGTCCCTAAATTACCACATACTTAGTGTTCTATAAGCATTAATGCTAATTTTACCCTTAACATTAACCCAAAGAAATTTACCTTAAAAAAATTAATTTACCACTTAAAGAAATGCTGTTCATACTTCCCAAATTTGTGTTAAGAATACTTTGAATGTCATCAACATACATAAAGTTTTACTTTATGTCATCTAAAAAATATAATCTTACTTTATTCCTAGATCTTGAAGTTGTGCTCTTTCGTCCTCCAGCAAGAAAGGTTGTTGGTGATCCCTCAACAGCCACAATCGGGCATCTTCGATTTTTATTCCTAGATGCTCGCAAAGGAAGTCGGTTACTTGCTGGATGGTGGCCAAACGAGAAAATGCGGCAACATGGGAAAGATTACGTCGAATCGAAGACACTGGCGAAGCTGGGGCTAAGCCGGCGGTAGTCAGTGCGCCATATCTACAATAAACACTTGTTATTTAATATAAAATATATAATAACTGAGAAATATATTGATAGAACAATAATTATCGGCATACCGATAACTGAAATATATCGATAGGTAAAATCCATTATAGACCATCCCTAATAACAACAATATACTAACCCTCCGACAACACTACCCCACGTCGATGCCATACTGACAGGCTGTTGTACTTGATGTCTCAAAATCCTCAAATTCAGCGGGTACAGCTCTAGTTCTACCTCAGATCTTCCTGGTGGTTTAATAACCTAAAAAAATAGTGTTGTTTTAAAATTCATAATCCTGTTAAAGTTTAAGTTGGTATTACTTGACGGGGTAAAGGCAATGGACCTCCATACCACATAGATAAAGCCTTCCATAGAGAATCAGGTACTAATTCAAAATCTCTATGCTGTGCTAAGGGAGTCTCTCTTTTTAAACGACCACCTGTAAAAAAATGATACAAAAATAAATACAAGTAATGTAAAGTAAAAAAAATATTACAACATACCTTCTCCCGTTAAAGTGGGTACTTTAAAAGTACTTTCGGCGACTAAGCTACTATTATCAATAGGTCCTGGAGGACCTAGGCCTTTTTTGGAGGCGGTACCTGAACTGCTAGATACTCCAGAACTTGAAGCAATGCTGCAACTGAAAAGAATATTTTAAATACACCAACGTTTGATTTCACTCAAAAGATGATTCAAGGTGATTCATTCTTTCTGAAAGAATCACTTTGAATCTTTGAATCTTTTTGAAAGGAATGAGGAGGTACTCAGGCGGTTACATCACGAGAGATGAACGACGCGAGATGCTCAGACTTGTCATTGAGAGCAAAAAGGAGGACAAAAGATCTGTGAGAAGAAGGCAGAACTCGTGACTTGATCTGCGTCGTTACACGAAAAGTAAAGTAAAGATTTCAGTTGTCTCCTTTTTGCAGCCAGGGCTAATCTGGAAGGGGCCTACTTTATTTACGCGGAATCCGAACCGCGGTCCTCGGCCATATCATGGTCAATGGCCTACCGACTTGGCAAGCGTCTAAATCGAGTCTTACTCACGAGATATCCGATCTCATCGGGCCTCGAACCGGCGTGAATAAACAGTGTGTGTCAATAGATTTTACACTTTTGCCTTTATTGGACAACACCACGATACAGAGTTTTGAACCGGTCACCCGTCCATCCACTAGTATCGCCTTACGTCGCTTAACTTCGGTGTTCTAATGGGAACCGGTGTTTCGACGCAGCTGGGCCGTTGCCCTCGTGACTTAAAGATCTGCGTCGTTACACGAGATTGGATTTCAGACGTGTTACATTCTGTTACAGTCCCACTTCTGATTTACAAGTAAGGGGTAAAGCAAACACCAACTCTGAAGCATGCTAGTTAACCCAAGGAAATTTTTCTAATATTTGTGCCATATTTAGTACATTTTTAAAATGTAATCACGTAAGTAATTATTTAAGGAATATTTAATGTCAGACACAAAATATACATTTTTTGTAATACCCAAAATTATTGCTTAGTATAATAATTATTCAGTTCATTTTCAATAAACGTTTACAATGTTTACGTGTAGTTTTGGCTGAATTATTTTAAATTTTAGTAAATATCAACCTTGAATCGTCAGCTTTCGCTGAATGAACTGTACATGCGCTTGTTGACTTACCTGTCACCCCTACTTAACAAATCTCCCATGGATTCCATGCTGTTTGAATTAAACTCGTTACTGTTTGATGTGCAATCAGTAGCGTTGCTTATTAGGCTCTCGTCGCACACAATGCCCTCTTCTATCATGCTTCTGGACTCGATACGGCATTGACAGTGGTCGGAGTTTGTTCTACAACATATTAGAAATTAAAATAAATAAAACAGATATTTTTTTATAATTCGCCATTTGCAAGTACCTTGGTGCGGACGTATAATTAACCCACTGCTGCCACCAATCGGAGGAAATCAGGTACCAAAACTGACCAACGTAATATCCCCGACGTTCTTCTCGTTCTAACCAACCCATCACTACAAATAAAAATAACAGTGTTAATTAACAGGCAAATCCTCAAAAAAAAATACAAAAAATTACCTATTTCGTATTCGTTGTGCCTGCAGTGTGGTTTCAAACCTAATGACACATGACACACTTGAAACAATAATTCTAATAATGGGGCTACGAGGCTCTTATCTTCCACGGCCCACACGAGAAAATCCTCTTGGGTTAATCCACCCCTGCTATCAACCTGTTATGGAAAGAATTATTAATGTACCACCTCTGTTGTTTGGGTTGTTTGCCACATACAACACGGAGTATTGTAGCTAAACGGTTAGATTTTTACAAATTGTAAGATTTGGGTTCGTTGACGGACTATTAGAACTACAATTTAAAAATATTTTTACAAGCTACAGTGTCCCAAATAAGTAAAAAATATTATAGTTGTATTTTTTTAGATGGAACAACCTGTATATTATTCTATTTTTAGATTCTACAATTGAAATAAAGGCAAATTTGATTTATCACACTTAAACCTTACCGTTTTTGAAATATTTTCAATTTTGTAAAATTGCAGTAAAAAAATTTAAAACTTCGTTTGTTTCTCCAAGGGTATCAACGTTTTTAATACTAAATATTTACTGAAGTTTATTTATTGATCAGATATTGTATTGCAATAATAAAAATAATACTACCTTATACAGAGTGTATAAAAATTTATATTAAATAACTACTAGCTTTAAACGGCAATAACTTGGTTAATTTAAATAAAACACTCTGTATATTTTACGAGAATCAGATGCATAATTTAAATGTCTTACACCAATTTTTACCTATCTCTTCAAGTTTTCATAGAAAATGCATTTTGTTTTAATTTAGACCTTATTTATCAATATACCCAAGGAATATTTTTATGTTATCGTACATTATTATTATTTTATCATACATTTTAGATTTTTTTTAAAGCAATAAAATGTACAGGTGCTAAAATCGATAATATAGCAAGCGCTTTTGTTTACAAAAAGAAAACTATTTAAATCTTTGTAAGAAAGTAAACCAATTAAATATACCACCATTATTTCCGCCCAAAAATTAGTTCATTACATACTTAATTGTTTTAATTATTATAAATAAAATGTAACACCCAATCAAGTGGCCAACCAACTCCTTCTAAATGGCAAATTCAACTCCAAACGCAGAAAACCAAAATCAAACGCCTAATACCAACTGAAAACACCAACTTTCAGAAATCATTTACCATGAAAGAGTTGAACAATGGTATAAATACCATGAAGAATGGAAAAGCCGCTGGTATTGACGATATATGCGTGGAACAGATCAAAAATTTCGGTCCTGGAACGAAAAAATGGATACTTAAACTTTTCAACGTATGTCGCGAAACCTTTCAAATTCCAAAACTGTGGCGGAAGTCAAAAATAGTAGCTCTCCTTAAACCCGGAAAAGATCCAGAGTCTCCGAAAAGCTACTGACCCATATCCCTCCTTTGCCATCTGTTTAAGCTCTACGAAAGACCTCTAATCCTCTACAGAATAGAGAAGACCGTCGATTCAAAGCTGATTCCACAACAGGCAGGATTCAGACCTGGAAAGTCCTGCACCAGTCAAATCCTCGCATTGACAGAACATATCGAGGAGGGTTTTGAGAATAAACACATCACAGGGCTGACCCTAGTCGACCTAAGTTCCGCCTATGACACGGTAAACCACAAGGTATTACTGCATAAAGCCAATGAGACCTTGAAAAATTACCACCTAGTCAAGATACTCGAATCCTTGCTCCAAAACAGGCAGTTTTCGTGACGCTCGAGGGGGCAAAAGAGTCGATGGCGAAACCAGAAGAATGGGTTGGCACAAAGGGAGCGTGCTGGCACCAATTCTATTCAACATATATACAAATGACCAACCTATTCCAGATAACACTAGAACCTTTGCATATGCAAATGACCTAGCAATAACAGTTGAAGGCAAAGGGTTTGAAGATATCGAGGAGAACTAGAAAGCGCCTTAAAAACAATGTCAACCTATTACAAAAAATTCTTTAAAACCCAACCCCACCAAAACTAAAGTGAGTGCATTCCTTAATTCGAGACAGGCGACCCGCAGACTTAATGTTACATGGGACGGGACACTACTAGAACACACAGATAAGCCTACCTATCTTGGCGTCGTGCTGGACAGAACATTGACTTACAAATATCACTGCGAAAAAAACACGCAAAAATGTAGAAGCACGAAATTCCCTTATAAGGAAGCTGACCAATAGTAAATGGGGAGCCAAACCTACCGTGGTCAGAACTTCTGCTCAAGCTCTGTGTTTTTCAACTGCAGAATATGCCTGCCCAGTGTGGTGTAGATCAGTCCATGCAAAAAATGTGAACATCAGTCTGAATGAAACATGCAGAATAGTGACAGGTTGTATGAAACCCAGGTTGTTAGATTTACGCAGAAAAGCTCATGAACATACTGAGAAGTTAAACAAACCTTTGATGCTCGTCACTCAATTTTTGGCCAAGAGTGCGGCACAGGTAGACTTAAATCCAGACGCCGTTTCCTAAGTCACCCCCTGGATGAACCTCTCTCCCACTACCCCCTTAGAGAGGACCCACCAAATGGTGTTTCTAGCGACTGGAAAACCTGGAGAATGCTCAATCGAATCAGAACTGAGGTGGCCCCAGTAAAATCCAATTTGATCAAATGGGGTTTGCTGGACAGAAATGACGACAAATGCGACTGCGGCGCCTTTCATGACATGGAACATCTTCTTCAATGTTCTGCGTGCCCCCACAGATGTACCCTCGATGACCTATGGCTGGCTAAACGGGAAGCATTGGACGTAGCCCATTACTGGGTTAATAAACTATAATATAATCCGGATACGAAAAAGTAAAGTAAAGTAAGTCTAAATAAAACTGGATTTGAATCAGAAATCAATATTTTGAGTTTCAAATTTACCTTTATTGCAATTGTAGAATATAAAAATGTAATAATATAATATGCAGGGTGTTCTACTTAAACAAATACAATTATAATATTTTTTACTTATTTGGGACACTCTGTATCTTGTAAAAATATTTTTAAATTGTAGCTCTAATAGTCCTTCAACGAACCCAAAACTTACAATTTGCAAAAATCTAATCGTTTAGCTACAATATTTCGTGTCGTATGTGGTGAACAACCCTGTATAGTCTGCCTCATGAACCAGGAAAGATTTCGACATACAAAAAATGACGAAAAATACAATTGACCTGTGATTTAAAATGACAGACACAACTGTCACTGTCAATCCGAGTCAGCTAGTAACAACATATGAAAAACTTACTTTATTATAAAGAGATTCCAAAGCTTTATTGTGATTCGGATCCGATTCAAAGTTTGTGCTGTGCTGATCCAGGTAGAATTGAGGAGCGTAGGTTAATTTGTTTTCATTTGATATTAATTGCAAAGTTTGCTTCATATTTTCCAATTCGTCGGCGTTCAGGTAAAGGTCTCTGTCCATATCGAATATTTTAAAACAAACTGAAAAGGGTAATTCATTAGTTGCTATTGGTTAAAGGGCGAAAAAAAAGTTAACACACAAATTCAATATACAGGGTGGTCCGACTGTATTCCGGAAACTTCGGCAGCATATTCTGCAGATAAAAATAAGTAAAAAAGCTCGTATAAATGTATGTCCTAAGATGCTTAGTTTCGGAGATATAGGGTGTAGAAGTTTCATTTTTATTTCAATTTTTTCCAAATAATTTCTGAAGTAACGTCAATATTTGGATGAAAATGGGCACCTGGGAGTTTTTTGACATGAAAAATTGGATTTTGATGTCAATATTACTCTTAGTTGCAGAGGGCGCCACCTACATATTTTTTAACTGGTTTGAAGAGTAATAACTTTTCGTCTGTACCTGTATAAAGCTACCGAGTTAAAAAAATTACATTTACGATGTTTTTTACGCAAAAAATGTCTCTCGGTAAAAATCGCTACGAGTAATGGTTCTCGTGATATTTAGAATCTAAATTATCAATACCTGTCATCATTGACATAAATTAAACATGTTGACAAAGACTAGACGAGACAAAATCATAAATTTGAAGTGTTTTTGTGCCAAAACTTCAACAGACACTGTTTTATCATCATTTTTTCGCAGAAAAATTATGATTAATTTAATTAATCAGTCAAATAACTATCTATTCAATATGTTTATTTTTTGTCAATAATGACAGGTACTGACTATTACCACAGATTATACAGATTATAAACTTATCGTCAAAAGCATTGTTTTTGGTTCCAATTTTCGGAGTCGCGCACTAGTTAGGTTACTACTTTGCGCACATATCACGCCCACTTATGGCCTCTAAAATTGTGCACAGCGCCTGACAGGCCCAGTTATTACGCTGTTTAAACGCGAGTTTATTTTTGCGCACAGGAAATTTTACTCGTTTGCTCATCGTCATAAAAAACAATTTTCGTACCACGAATTAGGGACAAGATTTTTATCTATATACATATAGTATACCTAATCTGTGCTATTACCATTCTAAATATCTTGAGACCGATTGTTCATAGCGTCTTTTACCAATAGACATTTTTTTACGTAAAAAATCATGGAAATGTATATTTTTTCAGTCAGTAGTTTTATACAGGTAAGTACGAAAAGTTATTATTCTTCAAAACAGTTAAAACACATGTAGGTGGCGCCTCCTACAAATAATAGTCATATTGACATGAAAATCAAATTTCTCATGTCAAAAAGCTCTCAGACACCAATTTTCATCCAAATATTGACGTTACTTCAAAAATTATTTGGAAAAAATTGAAATAAAAATGAAACTTCTACACTCTGTATTTCCGAAACTTCGCATTTTAGGACATACATTTATACGAACTTTTTTACTTATTTTTATCTGCAGAATATGCTGCCGAAGTTTCCGGAATACAGTTCGGACCACCCTGTATTTTGTTCTAGTGCATGGATTTTAATGATTTTTTAAGCAATTTGTTGCTAAACTTTTTGACTTTTTAGCTCCTTTTCAAAGTCCCCATCTGTTTATTATACGAGGGTAAACAAAATGATATTTTGTTTACCTGTGGTATGGTTTAATAAATAAGACATTTAAAAATCATTTTATTATCAAGGCAAATTTTCTCTCGATAGTTTGCTTTTTGGTTCGTCTCGATAACTTTTTTTTGTTGGAGATATTCGATTTTGAAGAGGAGAGTTACGATTTACAGCAAATTTTAGCATTAAAATGATGCCTTTGCTTTTTGTCCTCATCAACACACTTATGAAATATAGCATTGTTTTTCTAATGTCACTATCATAGAAAACACATATTATTTATGTTTGTTTGCAGTTACTCTAACAGAGTTGGTTTTAAGTCCAGAAGTTGATCTCTATCATGTTCGATTAAAGCACATCTGTACTTACACTTCATCCTTTCGGCCATAGGTCCTCTGCAGGCGGCCGATATCCCGCAGCACAGTTCTTTGAAATCGATGTGGTCGTCCTGATTGACATCTAAAGCGTAGAAAAGTCTGCAAAAGCAAAAAAATATCAATTGGACTGATTACTTTTAGTGACTATTTTTTAAATGTCTGCCTTACACTTAGAAATTCTCAAGCATTTTACAACACTACTTACCCTCTACAAGCTCTGGTTGGTACAGGAGGACAAACCAATAAAAGTAGACAGTTGAAATCGAGATGTCCAGTTATGGAGGCGCTCTGTATGCTCCAAAAACACTTCTCCAATTCGCATATATCCTGTTCTTCCAAATGAGTTACGCCGGCCAGTGTTTGGTAGAATGTTGGAGTTTCAACTTCGGAACTTAACGACACGCAGGGATTCGATAAAAGCCTAAACAAAAGGAATCATTTGATAATGATATATAATGTAGATTACTTGTTATTATTTATTATTTATACATGTATATGGAGCGAAATTATTAAAGTAGTTGGCAATACTGTGTTAGAGGGTTTTAAAATTAGCGATTGGTACTGATGCTAAAACAAATTAAGGATTTTTTAGCAAATGATGTTAATTCATTGAAGTCAATTTTTTGGACTTTTCTAAGCTCTGCCACAATTTCCTTCTAGATTTATTACCTTTAAACACCTATCAGTAGTAGAATAACTAATAAATAACATAAAATAAGCTCAGTTAAGACTGACAAATCCACAAAATTTCAAATCAAATTCAAATGAATCGTCAAACAGAACTGTCAAGGATCCCAACCCTAGGGCCCTTGTCCGTCTACCTTGCATGAATACATGGATAGCATAATATACTCTGTTTTTTTTTTCTCAAGTAAGATTTCGACAGACGATGACAGAAGAAAAGCAGATGACGATTTATTTTACTAAAAAAAGTTTCTAACATTTTTTTAAGTTAACTATGGATGGGTTTAAATATAAATCCGTCATGCGTCGTCTCTTGTTGTTTTTAACCAGTTTTATTGGTTTATTTCAAAAATGACAGATCATATTTCAATTTAATTGCTTTGACGGAACGATGAACGACAAACGGACGCCGATGCGTATGAAGTCGCCTTTAGATTTTTGAGGCTTGTCAAAGTCTTGCCAAATTATAGGTTATAATGTTGTGTCAACTTATGTCAAATATCTGCGTTTTGGAAGATGATGCATTTTGATTCATGTTATTACGTGTGTTTTTTGTCTTTTTAAGTCAAGTGAAGGAAAAATCGAGGGAAAATTAACTGTAAACCCAGAGCCTAGAGCACAGTTTATAGTTAATACTCGCTGCCCAGGCAGAAAGTCTTATACACCAATAAAGTTACCATCAATAAAGTTTGTATACCATATTGTCGTAGATAAGTGCATCTCGTATATACTACAAGGATCGTACTAAATATATAGTACTGGAGTAGCTGTAAATTATCGACATCACACGATAGGTAAATAATCGATTTTAGAACTACAGAAAAATAATATCAAAAGGTACTGGTTTAAAAAAATTAAGATTAAAATTAATTAATCAACCTTTAAGGTATAAAGTTTGGCAAGTGTTATTATTAATAAAAATAGTTTGTTTTATTTATTCCTGTGGAATATTACAAATTTGTATTTGTACATAAGTTATATTGATAAATATAATAATAAACGCGAGAAGTTTCTTGAAGCTTGAAAGTAAGAAATAGTTCTTTTTTATATTTTTTTGGTATGTGGTGTTTTGTTCTTGTTTCTTTTGTATTAACACACCGTTTTTTTAATAAAATAACTCGATTACATTTATTCAGTTTTATACAGTTTTTTTCACAATATTTTGAAGTAATCACTTATCAATCAAATTTTAAATATTTTATTAATTTCCTGTTATGCGTTCCAGTTGTACCAACTTATTTCTTTTTAAAATGAAATAAACTACTATGAAATTAAAATGACAGACACAGCCATCACTGTCAAGGATCTTATCGTTGGACAGACTATACTCCTTCCTTAATATTTTTATTCAGTTACGAGCGCGTAACCATTTTAATACACTTATTCAATAAAATTAAAAAACCTTAAAATTAAATTCATTTATTTATTATCTCGTTTTGATTAATCCCACATTATGGAAAACGAATTTGAATCTCGTCAAAAAATACCTCAGTCGTTTTTGGACACTTAGCAGTATTCTTTAGAAAGCTTAAATTTTTAAAAGGAATTTGTAGTCGTCTGTGATATTTCATAATAGGATATGCAAAGCTATAAGTTTGAGAAACCCACTTATATAGAACATTGGTGGTGAAAATAAGATTAAAAATTTTTTGGCTTGCTAGGTTATATTTACTTAAGATTATACGATACCTATTTTTACCTAGTTATTTAATTAATTAGAAACGAAATATGGGGCTTCTGATTGGTGTCACGGTCACAGACTCGTCTTGGTGTTTATTATATCTTATCAGTCAGACGCACTGATCATATGTAATTTCCTACTTAATCTACTAAGAAATCATAAAACAGATTTATTCTTAAAATAACACCAGGTAAACATAATTTTTAATAACAATTTTAAGTTCATTTATAATAATACTGATAGTAACGTTTATAATAAAATAACATATAGAAAGTCGCTTTTAGATTTTGAAACTAGACATAACAATCACTGACGTAGCGAGGAAGTCGTGGACCTGTGTTCAAAAATTTTTTAGGCCCCTTGCCCCCACAATAAATATTTTTTTGTAATATTTTAATTTTATATTATTATAATATACCGGGTGCGTCTCAAAAGTGGCTCACCTCTATAACTTTTTTATTTTTTTCAGATAAAACAACGAGATTTGGTATGTTAGTATATGACATAAATTACGATTGATTAACATATTCAATTGTTTTCGGTTACTTCCGGTTTCACCGGAAATGACTACAACTTTTGGTTTTTAAATGGCACCCTCGGTATTTTTTTACTTTATTTAGTAGAAAATAACACTCTGAATCGAAAGACATATCATATGTCAACTTTTAACATTTTCGCATATGGTTTATTTGAAATTGTAACATGCGGTTTATAACGACAATTTGACTCGAATTAACAAGTGTTTGGTACTAAATTATTCGTAAAAAATGCTTTTTCCAAATATGCTAATGAGCCAACCTCGTTCCACTTGAAAAAATTGAGATATGATTAAAAACACGGTTTGGGCATCTTTTAACCGGTAGTCTATGCATGGCACTAGCACTTTAGATTGAATTTTAAAATACAATTTGTCTTTGAGTGACTACGTCAAAAGTTGACATATGATATGTCATTCGATTCAGAGTGTCATTTTCTATTGAATAAAGTAAAAAATGCCAAGGATACGATTTAAAAATCAAAAGATGTAGTAATTTCCGGTGAAACCGGAAGTGACCGAAAACAATTGAATGCGTCAATCAATCCCAATTTATGTCATATACTAACATACCAAAACTTGTTTTGTCTAAAAAAATAAAAAATGTATAGGGGTGAGCCACTTTTGAGACGCACCCGGTATATTTTTCTAAAAGAAAAGCAATTGCTATATTTCTAATATAAAACATTAAATAGGTAAAAAAAATAATTACTTTATTTACAAACATTATTTTGGAAATTTTTCTGATATGTCTTCAAGATATTTGTTCTGAATACAGAGGTTCTGAAGCATCTTTGCTGCCTATTGCAATTCTACATCGAAATAGTTGGTTTCCTATAAACCAGAAAATCTGCTGAATTAACTTATACCCAAATTTTTGTAAAATACATTAATTCGAAAAAATCTTCGTTTGTTTCGAGGACATTTTGATTATTTTTTTTTTCATCAAAATATAGTTTTGATCGTTTTATCTACCTTTTACTACTAAATCGTGCTGCAAATAAGTCAATTTTTTTTGTTGGTTTACAGTAATAAGGTCAATTTTTAAGCAAAAATAATAGTTGCTATAATGTGTTTATAACGACAATTTGACTCGTCGAAATACCAAGTATGTGGTACCAAATTATTCATAAAAAATGCTTTTTTCAAATATGCTAATGAGCAACCCTCATTCCATTTGAAAAATAGAGTCATCATTAAAATTACGATTTGCGCATCTTTTAAACGGCCACAAAAACTCACGAAAAACATTAGACGATCAAATATATTTTTCCGAGGCCCACTGTTTAAAAATTAATGGTTTTAACACACAGGGGACTCTAGATTGAATTTTAATACTATTTTTAAGATTTAAAAATCAAAAGTTGTAGTCATTTCCGGTGAAACAGGAAGTGACCGAAAGTAATTGAATACGTCAATCAATCCTAATTTATGCCATATACTGACATATCAAATCTCGTTTTTCTATCTAAAAAAAAAATAAAAAGTTACAGGGATGGGCCATTTTTGAAAAAAACACCCCGTATTAGTCGCAAAAATAATCTTCAACAATTTTAATATCTTTTTTTACAAGTTGTACAACAACTACGTACAATATGCTGATGGAAATTTACCGGGTGCCTTAAATCAGTTTGCTATTTTCATTCGTTCTCGTTATCGCACTTATCGCTTTGCAAAAAAATCGTGTCGCTCCGCTTACATATCTTGCGTACTTAAATCTAATTACTTATGAATTTATATCCAATGAAGTTTAAATTGAAAAAATATTAAGTACCCACTCGATGTACTAATTAGTAATGACTGTGGGACTATTAATCTGCGACAAATAAGACAACAAAGACACTTTTAAGGCATTAAAAAAAGAACGATCTTGGAAAATATTTGTGATAGAAATATTTCTCTGTAGTCTAGGAGGCAGTGAAGATTTTCGGTATTTATTTTCCCAGTCGGCAAACACCGATAGATTCGGTATGTTATTCTAAGCCAATTTCATATACAGGGTGATTCCATGCCATGGCACGTTAGACAATTACGGAGAGCCGGTGATAGGATTTTTTTGAAAATTTGGATTTTTGCATAAAGGCACCTGATCCATCTGTCTAAATTATTTTCAGCATTACATTGTTACCGCTTCACACTAAAAGTGGTGGCATCTTTGTTATTTTAAATGAAACACCCGGTATATTATTATATTTTTCGAAACTACTTCCATATCTCAAAATTTTTCTATTATACTAAGCTATTCCAATCTCTAATAGTTTTCGAGCATAAATTCGGCATATTGAAAGCTAAAATTTGGTTTAGAGGTTAAGGAAAGTCGACATATTCGATCTGACTAAATCAACTAACTGCTTCGATATCAAACAGGGAGGTCAGAAAAAATAATTATTTCCGTTTATTATAAAATTGTTCAAATTATTGTTTTTTTTTTAAATTCAAGCCTATGTATATTATTTAAAAAATCGAAACACAAGTAAAATTGCTTTTCAACGATATAATCATGTCCTATACCTAAATCTTCTGATTTTTTCAGTAAAGCCATTTAAAAGATAATAATTCTATTATAATTATTTCGTTTAAAGAAAATCGTTACCATGATGAATATAAGTAAAGTATTAATTACAGTTTATGTGCTAAATTGTGTAAATTTAAAAAAATTGTCATGGTAACGAAATTCTCGAAATGAAACTATAATAATAGAATTATTAATTTTTAAATAGCTCTACTTAAGAAACCGGAAGATAGTATAGGAACATGATATATCCTTGAAAATCAATTCTTTAGTCTTTTGATTTTTTAAATAATATGCATAGGGTTGAATTTAAAATAACAAAGATTGGAGCAATTTTATAACAAACGAAAATAAATAATATTTTTACTCTCCCTGTATAATATCTAATCTGTTTATGACAGATCGAATACATGGTACAAAGAATACAAGGTATGATCGATAGCGGCTCCAATTTCGTTCAGTTCGCGCATACCACCTGTGACGCTACTAGGAAAATAATGAATAAATAATAAAAAATAAAACCATATTATTTTATTATTTAAAAAATAAAGAGATATTTTTTAGGGTTATGGTTAAAAATTGTTTATTTTTTCCTTTGAATAAGAAGTCTAAGGAAGGAGCATAATGCTATCCATGTATTCATGCATGGTGGGCGGAAAAAGCTCTCTAGGGTGGGGATCCTTGACAGTTCTGTTTGACGATTCATTTGACACATTTGAATTTGATTTGAAATTTTGTGGATTTGTCAGTCTTTACGGAGCTTATTTTATGTTATTTATTATTTATTCTACTACTGATAGTTGTATAAAGATAGTAAATCTAAATGGAAATTGTGGCAGAACTTAAATTAACAGTGACATTATCGCGATTTATCGAAAAAGACTCTAAAATAGTTGGTTGTGTAGCGTGCGGTAGATCTCGGCAAAAATTGAGTGAAATAATGGAATAACTTTTCGCTAGTAAGTGACTATATAATATACATACGTGTAGTAAACCGATCATTTATGAAATTCACTTAAATTAACTAAATTATATATTTTCTTGCATTTTAGCTTTTATTTACTACTTGTCAAAGATCAGATGTCAAAGAATTTTGATACGTTAATTTGACTTACCTGCTTCAGTAGCGTATCGGATGTTTGTGTTAATAAATACTTATTATAACTTATCTATTTTTATTAGAATTATATATTTTTGTAACAATTTTAATAACTACCAACATTTATTCACAACGTAAAATAAAATAACAAATTATTGAGTCTATCCCACGTCTACCCTACATCATAGTTTTATATTTTTTAAATAAAATTAGAACGGCACTGATAAACCGGAATTTAAGTCGGCCATATTTGAGGCCCATCGCGGTATACCTAAGATTTTTGATATGCTCCTTCCTTAGTCTTCTTATTCAAAGATTTTTTCTGATTTTTTAGTTCGTTTAATTTAATAATTACTAAAACCAGCAGTTCTAAAACTATATTTAAAAATGAAAGACAAAAATCCAAAATATTAATTATCTATTAACATGGATTTGGACGATAATAGGTAAGAATACTAAATTTATTTCTATATGCGGTATAAAATTGTTTATTAGGTTTTTAGTTTGCGATGTTTATGGGGACAGAGATGAGGTCATCTATGGAAAAGTAACCACAAGAGGAAGTGTTACATCATTTAAAAAATGTTGGGAAGCTGATTGTTTCCCATCGAAAAGTAGAAAATGCCAATGCAGATGAATGTATTGTAATTGTAATAGAAGAGTGAAATTTATTATAATTAGTGGAAGTAACTCCAAGGGCGAAGTTTATTATAATTAGTGACCTGTGCTTTTCTTTTATATATGTAGATGTTAGGTTTTGAGAATAAATCGGTTGAACGAAACCCAAAATTTAGAGGAATTACTTGCATACCCAGAATATGCCCATCAAGTATTATAGCTCAAATTTCCTTTAATGGTAGGAATTATTCAATACAAATTAACTTTTTAAGTGACTGAAATATTAAATAGTTTACAATATGGTACATCACTGTAAAAATATGTTACTTTTAGGTACAATTAGGATCCGATTCATTTCAAAAAGTAGAATATTATTTTATATTAAATGAGGTATTGTACCAACAATCAATTTATATTAATACCGGAGATTAAAAAATAACAGAATAAATAGTTCCTTTTTTTATACTACAAAAATAAACTATAGAATACAACAGTGTTTAAAAAATTAAATAAAGAAGTTATGCCCCGGCCGAGATTCGAACTCCGGTCTCTCGCTTCCTAGCCTGACTCTTCACGCACTGCTCCACAGTAACTTGCTTAGCGATAGTTCAATGACAGTATATAAACAAAAAAACAGGTTCATTACAATATCTTGATGATTTGAATTGGCGCGCGGAGCGTGCTGACCAATAGCGCCTGTTATCACCTGTGACGTAGCGACCAACCTGCGCAATATCATACCTTGTTTTCTTTGTACCATGGATCGAATACATCGAAGTTCGTTAACTTATAACCTAAATATCAACTTTAAACATGTCTAATTCATAATTTTACCAATGCTTATTCACGATCATGTTGAGGTTAATAGTGAAAATAAATATAGAGTGTTATATATTTTCGAGAAGCCCATGCCAAGCTGAATAAGAAAATTTAAAAATATACAGGGGGTTCTATTTAAAAAAAAACATAAGTATAATTAATATCTCAAAAAATATTTTTTTCGAAAAAAGTCTGACTACGCCACGGCGTTCTACACAGAAAAGTGCCTTTAGAATGTATAATTCATTTTTCCGTGGTTGCTGAAATAAACAAACTATCGAACATCTTCAAAAAGTACAAAATTTCAGAATCCCCCTGTAGGTTCGAAACCGATCAAGATAGCCACGATCCGTTTGCGCCATTGTATTTTTTTCAAAAAAAGAACCCGAGACTGCAGTATCAAAATTTGAATATTTCTCACGGTTTCCTAGATACCCTATAGCAACAACCAAAATGGTCCACCCTGTACATATGTACATATGTGGAGGGGGGGGGGGCAAATGTAATAGAAGAATATAATTTTATTTGTCATTGTTATAGTTATACACAGTTATACATATGGCATTAAATGTTACAATAGTTTATAGTTAGAAAATGCCCTGACTAATATCACGATTTTCTAAATTCTATCACCTCCATAAGATAAAACGCAATAACTTTAATTATTAACGCACTTATTTTGTCAAGGTAAATGGCATAAATTTGTCAAACAATAATAAAAACATTAAGTTTTACTGAAAATAGATTTGTTTACTGATTATTTTACCGATACTGAAATAAAAATAGGTTGTACAATTTACGTATTTAACATTTCAATTTAAAAATCATTAAGGATTTTTAAATTTTTATTACAGTCTTTATCTTCTGATTTAAGAAGATATATAAACTAACTATAGCTCGAAGTTGAAGATTGACTAGAGAAGCTGAACAAATTAGGCAAAGAAAATAAAGTCCTCCTACTCTGGCTATCAACTCACCAAGAGATAGAAGGTAATGAAAAAGCAAACGATCTACCTTAGGGTTGCCAACTTTCAAAATATATTTTTTTTGAAATCTCGCCCAATTGTCTAGAATTTACCAAAAAGTTATGTCAATGGTCTGCGATTGATGGTCTTTCTTACTTTCTTAACAATATTTATACTCAAAACTTGTTAAAATAAAACTAACCATTTTCAACAAAACTTTTTTCAAAACATGAGCCAACAATAAGTACCTAAACACATAAAATAGTTAAACATGTTTATCGCTTCCACAAATATTTCTTTTACATAAATATTTCTTCGACTTCGAGATACAGATTAACAATTTTTTAAAGCATTGTGGCGATACACAAACATTTTTTAGATTTTGAGTTTGGTCTGTAAAAAACAGGACTTTTTCAATACGCGAGAGAAAAGAGGACAGTGAGATCAAAAAGAGGACTGTCCTCAGGAAGAGAGGACGGTTGGCAACCCTAATCTAGCTAGAAAAAGAGCGAACTTTCTAACTGGACCAAAACCGTAGAAACTGTGATTTTTTATGGGCCATATTTTAAACTCAATGATCGTGGTGACTAAGGTCCGACCGAAACTGGATTTTTAGTCTCGGCCGAGACCGAGACACAATGCAATATTTATTCAAAGTTTAATATATGAAAAAATCTGATAATAGTGCAATAAAAATATTATTTTCATGCAGAAACGGGTTCATTGAGATTTTTTACTATAAAATTACTAATACTAATAAAATTAATTTTTTAGTCTATGTTATAGGCTAGAAAAGTAATTTTTCAGCATTGCATCCTTTCAAATTATGCAGTGTTTCATCATATTCCTTCTATTTGTTTGCTTGAGACGCTTGTTGGTGGCGCATACTAGAAATGTATAAGCTGCTGGTTTAAGAACTCTGTATGGAGGTGAATAATTAGACACAAAAATTTTATTAGTAGGATATACGAGTAATTCATATAAAAACACAATTCCGTTAAATTTATAAAACTTACATTAATAAGACACTAACATCTAACATTTCGTTCATTGTTTACGCATAGAAATACGATGGCGATTCTTCAGCCGTCCAGGAAATCCACTTTGTGATTCGATCAGATCATATATGGATCAGATATGATCCAATATTTTTTTTTTCGGTTTCGGACGAGTATTTCATTCATCCACCCATCGATAGGTGGAGCGATACGCTCAAAAATAAGCTCATTTAACAATCGTGAACAGTCTTTTTATGCCCAGAACGAGACCGAGATCTCGGTCGGACTTTAAGCCGGCTACAGACGGCATGGCAAGCCATGGCCAGCGTTTCAGCAAGCGACTGTAGAAGCGTTGATCTTCGCTTGATATTCGCGCACCGACGACCGTACACACTACATGTTTTATCTTTCCCAGTCTTTTCGAGGCAAGTGAAGGCGAACGTTGTACCAGGGTACAAATAACACAAGAAATGGAGTTCGACTCCGATGATGAAGTAATAGCAGCATCTGTTCTACTTTTAACTTCAACTGCATTACTCATTATATATATTATATATTATATTAGATTACTACAAGCTCTCTAGGACTAACATATGTCGTGTGTACGACGATCAAGCCAACTGGCGAGTTTCAACAAGTCCCTTTGATGTGTGTTGAAAATACCGCTTCATTTGCTTTGCCATATGTTTTACATACACACGATGGCCAAGGCTTGCCATGCCGTCTGTAGCCGCCTTTAGTGGCAACACCCGGTATAGTAACAACAAATAAAAATTTGTTAAGTGCGAGTCGGACTCGCGCACGAAGAGTTCCCTACCATTCATTATCTATACAACATTTGACACTATATTATTATAAACTTTTTTTTCGATTTAGCTGAAATTTTGACTGCGCGTATAAGTAATTTGAAGAAACACATTACTAAAAATTGTATTAATCAATAATAAATATGTAAAAAGTAAAAATAAATATGTAAAAATTAAAAAAAAACGATTAAAAAAAAGTCGCCTTGACTAGGATTCGAACCTGCCTTACTACGGCTCCAACGTCATAGCAGCGTAAAGTCCTAACGCTTTGACCACGCGGCCACCGGAAACTTGAAAGATTCTACGTAAAATTCTTACGTAAAAGATAATGTTTAGTGAAAGTACTTTTTTATTTATAAACATTTATTTAATTCTGTTTTTAGTATTTGTTCTTATAGCGGCAACATAGATACATTATCTGTGAAAATTTCAACTGTCTAGCTATAACGGTTCATAAGATAGACCTTTGTGACAGACGGACGGACGCCGGACGGACGGACGGACAGCGAAGTCTTAGTAATAGCACAGTTTAAAGAATATAAATATATCAGTTGGCCCACTCTTCGCCCGTATCAAAATTCCTCCCGCCGCTCCCCGCCTGTCTTGTAGACTTGGGTCAGTCTACATCCGTTGCTCGACGTGTACACAGCGTTCCAAGTTTATTTTAGTTTATATTTTTCATATGTTTATATTTTTTATACATTTTTCATATGGGGTTTCCATAATAATTATTAATAATAATTCCCCTATTGACAATTCCATATTCCAAAGAATTACGATAGAATAATATATCTAATATTTTAATACTAATGTATTCACCACAATATGTGTATGAGTAGAGTCTGATAAGGAAAATAACTTGTAGGTATGGAGCCTGGAAAAGTGCCTTAGGATTTATAGGATCCCACAGATACGAAAATTATACACCAGAACAATATCATAACCGTATTAGAATTTGCGGTTTATGAGATATGTTATTAAATAATAATAAGAAGAAAGTAAATAAATATTGATCAATTATTAAATACGCTTAAAACTGTTAATCAATAAAACTAGTACTGTATTTTTATTTTTCTACTTGCTATATTAAAATTCCTTAGTATTTTTAGTTGATCCCTCGTATACGGCCAGCGTTCTGACTGATAAAATAGCACTTCCGCTGCACCCGGTAAACGTACAAATTTTTTGTCACCTCGAAGTGTCACGGACCGCCTTTGAAGTCAAAATAACAATAGAATTCCTAAGAGTGAGCCAACTGTATACATTTATATTCTTTAAACTGTGGTAATAGGGTTCCCGTTTTTACCGTTTGGGTACGGAACCCTAAAAAACATTACAAGATTCTAATACGTACATATAAAAGTTAAACAGTTTAATAAGCTTTTTAGTCACTGAACACATACGAATTAACTACATTATTGCCTTCCTAATCATTTGAATACATAAACCTAATCGGTGTATTTAGAACTGACCAACCAATACGGTTAACGGAGTGATAATATTGAAAATTAATTACTTAACATTATTGTAATTAATAGGAAAAAATTGCATTCTTCGTGTTTGAATAATAATCTGTATTTATGTATACACTGCGATAGGGTAACTATTTAAAGCAAATATTTAAATTATTTATTTGTTGTTTTGTTAGACTGATTCTATTACACGTTTCGATATAGTCATAATAAAAGATTATTATTGGCAACTATTTATTAGTATTTGTATGTTATTTATTCTACAATTATTGATTTTGTTCAGAGGTAGTCGCAGAGGTAGTACACCTAGGAGAGAAACAATATGTCGAATTCATAAATATCAAATTAAAAACTTCAAGAAGATAAAGAAAAGTCAAAAAAAGACGTCAATGAATTGACATAATTTGCCCAAATTTTTCGACCCATAATTATTTGTTTTAGCGTTATTATCAATCACTAATATCCTAAAACTCTCTAACATAGTACTGTCAACTATTTCAATCGTTGATCGCTCCGTACTAAATATTATATTAAATTTGTATACACACCATTTCGACAGAATAGTGACATCTTTGTTGTGCTTGATCCAGGCCTTGAAGTTCTCGAAACCGACCTTGTCCTGACCAACTCCAAACAGCGATATCAACGTCCTGTCCCAGTTCGTGTTCGGTTTACTAACACCACCGTCAGATGGCGGTAGCGATCCTTCGATCTGTAATGCCGTTTGGAATTCATTCCGGCTTATATAGGTTCCTGGATCGTTGCAGTATAGCGTCCACAGAAACCTTAAACAACACAAATGTGTCAATATTAGAGAGCTTACACAGGGTTTTTCACATGAATATTAAATCATACAGGATGTTCAAAATTCTACGCCAAACTTACTAAAATATATAATATTTTTTCTTGTTTTTTTTAAATGAACACCCTGTATATTATTTTCTTACCTTATTAGATGGAGAATTAAAAAATGATCATTTTTTGTATTTAAAGTATTTCAAAATTTTTAATGGTTTCGCAGATACATGGAGCATTATTTCATATCAAGAACAGTTAAATAATAGGACTGCTCATTCAGCCAAAAGTGTCTGCCAGGTGCATGCGAAAACTCCTCGCTTTGTGACGTCATTGTAGTCCTTGTCATGGTTGTTAGTCCTCATCCGGCAACCAATAATACACACACGTGCATTATTGGTTGCCGGATGCAAAACATTCATTATTTAGTTTATTTTGACTTTATTTATTTAAACACCTTATATGTATGCAGTATAGAAAATTAACTGTATAAATCGTATTAAATATTCGGATAATGCATTTTTAAGAACAGCAGTTCCCAGCATGACCTTTTGCAGGCATTCTTTTTAAAGTACTTCCATATTTTGCTTTAAAATAATTAATAAACAATATCGTAGGCACTTAGTAAGCACTTTGTCACAATCCATAACACAAAATGAACGTATTTATACACTCTATAGCTCTAAAAACTTTAAAAACACCTTTTTCGCATTTAAAATTGACAAAATAATTAACTCAAAATTTCTCATCTGTTATTTTTATAAGTTTACTATAGGCAACTAATAATACACACTATCATGACAAGGACTACAACGACGTCACAACTGTCAGCTGAAGCGCGGGAAGAGGCGAACGTACGTCTTATGAGGATGAGCAATCCTATTAGTTTACCGTTCTTTATTTCATATGGCTGTTTCAACGGTAAAATACGAGAGAAAAATCATTGGATGGCTTTGATAAAAATTTACTGTGGAAAATGCCATATGAAATATAAAACCGCGAATATCTACAAAACCGTTAAAAATTTTGAAATACTCTAAATACAAAAAATGTTCATTTTTTAATTTTCCATCTATTGAGAAAATAATATACAGAGTGTTATTTTTTATTACAAAAATTATTTTATATTTTAGAAAGTTTGACGTAGAGTGTTGAACATCCTGTATGATTTATGATTACCATATTTATAGCGAACTAAGTACAGACCATCTAAATCTAAAGTAAATACCTAACATATGTATCTAGTTTTGATTTCAGGATTGTTCTTGTATTTTTATTAATTTTTGTTAAGAAAGGCTGAAAATATATTTTTTTTATATATTTATTAATATCTCTGAAACTATCGAAATATATTTACTAATATATTAGGATTATGTAAAGTGATCTGAAAGGAAGCCAAAAATGCAATAACATACAGTTGCAATAACATACAATAAATACATTTTTTGAAATACTACATCGTAGAACATACTTTAAGATTTGCAAAAAATTCCCAAATTTCTTATTCTAGAAGTTACAGATGCCCGACGCACTATTGCCGTACCTGTACACATACTGTAGCGATAAATTTTATTTTATAAAATAAAGAAAGCCAAGTGAAGCTTTTATACTACCTATATTTGCGTGTTTTTGTTAAAACCTTCTTCCTATAAATCTTAAAACAATAATACTTACTTGATCTTCTCATCTTGAGAGCCTTTGGTTAGCAAAACCAATCCGCAGATGAGGTCGCGCAAGGCTATGCCCCTAGAACCGCCCCCGCAGGCGGTGTACAGTCGTTCGACTATGGGTACCGGTACTCCTTCTCCTAGGACGTGCTGGGCGAAGGCCGCCTGTCCTAGAAGACTGCCTCCGCTGGTCAGGCGTTTGAACGCTTCGCATACTCTCTTCAGTTCCGCATCTGACACTGAAAAAAATAATAAAAACATGAGGTTTGATTGACATAGTCATAGGCGGGAAAACTTTCTATTGAAAAATGGTAGTGAATTGACTTAGTAATATACAGCCACCCTGTAGAAGTTAAAGTATTTTCCTGAAATACATCCTGTTATATACTTTCCGTTTGCACTTATCCCAAATTCCTAAGTTTTTTATTACAGGAGCTACAAATGTCCGACGCACTATTGCCGGACCCGTATAAAGTAGTAGTAGTGACGATTTTGAATCGTGGCAACCCCTATTTGCGGCCATTTTTTGATTGGCACCCTGTTAAAAATGTATTCCCCTATTCATAAATACTTATACACACATAAAAATTATATTTTGAACATTCTACCTTCTAGACTATATCAAAAATAGTGCATTATTAAATAGATATCATTTAAAAGTGAAAAAATCTGCACGATTATTATAGTTCAGGTACGAATAGGTTTAGTTTTATTTTGTTTATGTAGTTTTATCTATTCACTCCGTCATATTTGTGCGTCAACGACATGAAAACATCACAAACAAAACAATATATTTAAGCTAAGTTATCCAATCAGCTGGTTTTTAGAAAAATAACGTTGTTGTGTAAAACAGATTAATCATAGAATCAATACACACAAGATATGCTTTTGATATCATTGATTAACCTGTTTACATGTTTAATTGTTTGCGAGTATCGTATTTAGTGACACAATGTTCTCTAAAATTCTAAACAAAAAATCGCAATCAAATTCATCTATACTAATATATAAAATCCTTAAGTGACTGACATACTGATTAATCACGATCCTGCTCAAACCACTCAACATAAGAAGCTCAATTTTGACATACAGATTGATTCTAGGGTGTAGAGGTTCGATAAAAAGGATTTTTTCGAAATTCCAGTTCCAAGAGGGTGAAACCACCCCTCAAATATTAAAATATTTTTTTATATAAAAAACGGCCAAGTTTCTGAAAAAAAAACGCTTAAACACGTATATTTTATTTTGTTTTTTTTACATATTTTAAGATATTTTAAAAATGTATACAGGGTGTTTCGAAAAATCTGGTCATTGATTAATCACGATCCTGCTTAAAGCGCTTGACGTAAAAAGCTGATTTTTGGAAAACAGATTGACTTTAGGGTGTAGAGATTCGATAAGAAGGAATTTTTCGAAACTCGAATTATAAGAGGGTGAAACTATCCCTCAAATATTAAAATATTTTTTATTTAAAAACCGGTGAGTTTTTCGGAAAAACTCTTGAAAACGTATATTTTATTTTGTTGTTTTACATATTTTAAGATTTTTTATAAATTTATACAGGGTGTTTCGTAAAATACGACCATTGAGTAAACACGATTCTGCTTAAATTGATTGACGTTTAAAGCTAATTTTTGGTAAACGGATTTACTGTGGGGTGTAGAGGTTCGATAAGGAGGGGTTTCTCGAATCTCAAATTCCAAGAGGGTAAAAACGCCCCTCAAATATTACAATATTTGTTATTTAAAAAACGGTTAGTTTTTCGGGAAAACGCTTGGACAAGCATAATTTATTTGTTTTTTTTTACATATTTTGAAATTTTTTAAAAAATCATACAGGGTGTTCCAAAAAGTTGGGTAATTTCTTAACCACGATTCTGCTTAAACTGCTTATTTTTGGCAAACGGATTTTTCGAAACTCAAATTCCAACGAGATGAAACTACCCCCCAAATATTACCAAGTTATATAATAATATCACCATATTGTTTTTTCTCATGCTGAATGAATTTTATCCAGTTTGTATGTTAATGGAAATTCTTGCTTTGCTTTATCATCACCATTACAAATGATTAATTCGACGCGAACGAAGTCGCTGGTACACGCTAGTAATAATATACTATCGCAAGAATTGTGGATTACAAGTTTACAAAATGTGACAGCATTACAGCATTTTTTATATTACCCATAGACTTATTACTTTATTAACCTTATACTTATTATTCTTTCTATAATTCTTGTTTTTATAAATTTACTCTAAACAAACTGTTTTGGGTAAAGAGCCAGCAAAATTGACAGTTTTAGACTGACCGCTCAAAATCGTACTTTGTCCACTACCCACACCCTTTATTTGTTCTTAATGGCTGATATGCCCTAAAATTATATGAGGCAAATATTCAGTCGCATGAAGCTGAAGAGGATCCCGATATCCTTATTATCAAAAAAAACTTATAAGTTTGCCTCATTAATTAAATTAATTTATTAACAGTAGTGGGAAAAGATATCAATCTTTTGGTGGTTTTGATTGTTCCGGATTGAATATGTAGTAATACACGATACACGGAAAATGGTAGAAGAACCTTAGAATTTTCTCATTACAGCAAGACAAAGGAATGCATCTCAAACACTGGCTGATCCTCATTTTGAAGCCGACAAAACTGTATCTGATCATATACTGATTCTGCACGAAATAATTGATTATGAAAAAGAAAAAAAAATACAACCTGATGTGATTAGGATAAGTTACATCCAGTATTCTTGTATTTTAGTTGTAGTTATGTTCTCATTCAAATATGAAATTATTTTTATTGTATGCAATGACCTACTGATGAGAATTAGACAATTAAATTAAATTAGGTAAGTGCCAAGAACGCATCACATTTCTGTTACAAAGTGATACTACCTCGTATTCTTGATTTAAAGTTCCCACGAACCGAAGGAAGTGATACTGTAATTCAACACAGAAATTCGTTTCTACAAACGCTGTAATTGCCTTGTAAAGGTCAGGAAAGTACTCGAAAGTATACGTATTTTTTTAACGTTTCCTACGCAAGAACAAGACCAAGACCCAGCATGCAAGACTCTTGCGGTCTTGCATTTTTTCATCTCATTTTTCATAGATAATAATTAGAAAATTACTAGATTGCATCACGCATCACCAAGCTTGCATTTCATCATCTACACGTATTGATGTTAAAGAATAATTTTAGACAGTCATTTGATTTTAAATATGAAAAAAAATAATTTGTCAAATGGTGTTACTTTTGTTAGGCCTATAACACTAAAAAGATTAGGCATATAAACAATATTTAATTATTTTGGAGAGAAATTTCTGAGGTCCAATTTTATATACAGGGTGAGTCTTAAATAAGTGCAAATATTTTTAGAGGTAGTATATATTTCGAACCCAGAAACACATGATATTTTTTTCGCGAAAATTTTTTGCTTTTTTTTTAAATTTTTAGTTAAGAAACATAATATCTGTATAATGTGGCAACATAGATAGTAGACTAAATTTACAAGAAAGAAAACCCAGAAAAGAACCAGTGGTTCTCAAAATTTAAGAGAAAAATATATTTTTTTAAATTTTCAAAGTAAAATATCTCGGTTATTTTGAACTCAATTGAAAAACGGCAAAGAGAAAATATGTTTTTTTATAGAGATCTACCAGCCTTGAAAATATTTGCACTTATTTAAGACTCACCCTGTATAATGTAAATTCTGTAAGTCATATTTTCTGACACGCAGGAACAACGAGTTGCACAAAGAGCCATGGAGAGAATTACGTTAAGAGACCCCGTGGAAGAAAAAACACGAAACACCCACAACATAAGTAAAAAAAAAGTAATAGATGTTGAAAGAGTGGCATTTCTGAAGTGGCAATGGATCGGACATGTGGCACGACTGGATCCAGACCGACAATTCCAAAAAGTCATACTATGGAGATCAAGGGGAACTACAAGAAGAGTTAGCCGACCAAAAAAGAGATGGGTCAATAACATCAAAACAGTGGCAAGAAGACAATGGATGAGATTGGCTAGAGATCGTGCAGTATGGAAAATCTAGAAGACGCCTACATCCAACAATGGATGGAACCAGGATGATTATGCATTTGACATAAACATATCAGTCCAAGTCAAGAAGAACCAATTTAAACCACTTGCAAAACTTGATTTAGAGTCTAATACTTCAATTTTATAATAGAATAAAATCAAAAGGATATTTTTAGTAGGATTTTAAACTTTATTTTTTCATAAAACAATAGAAATAAACGTACATAAATTTGCAATGTATCGCTGTATCATCACCCGCAATCATATATCTTTTACTTTTCTCTTTATAATATAAACATTTTAATTTAGCCAAAAAAAGATTCATTCACAAATCGGAAACGTTTGGTTCCGACAATGTTAATATACTGATAACCAGCTCTCTTCTAGAATCCTGGAACGACTGCATCCTATCCTGAATCGTGACTACCTCGTCCATCTCGATCGACGCCAGCTCGTTCATAGACATATTGATGGCGTTCGAACTGAGGCCGGCTGGAAAGGGAGTGACGGGACCCACAGGCGACGTTCTGACACTATGCGGCGTGTAGTTCATATCCTCTCTACTCTCTCTGGACCCTCTGGCCTCATCGAAGCTCATCATGTCGCTCAAGTCGCCTAACGAGCAGCTCGAATCATACGCAGGCTCGGCCTGAGGAACCGCTCTTCTAACGGGAGCCGGTCCTCTAACTGGAGTGGAAGAAAGCGGACGTGGGCTACTTCGTCTGGGTTCCTCGTAGCTCATCATTGCGCTCAAATCTCCCATTGAGCAACTCGACTCGCATACAGGTTCAGCCTGAGGAGACGGTATTCTAGCCGGAGGAGCTCGTGGAGAAGGTCGAGGAGGGCTACTTCGTTTCGGCTCCTCGTAGCTCATCATTGCGCTCAAATCTCCTATCGAGCAACTCGACTCGCATACCGGTTCAGCCTGGGGCGCTGGTCTTCTAACTGGAGGAGCTGTGGAGAGCGGGGGAGGTGAAGGGCTGCGCCTAGAAGGACCAGGAGGACCTCGTGCGCCTCTGGATCGCTCAAAACTCATCATTCCGCTCAAATCTCCCATTGAGCAGCTCGATTCGCATACCGGCTCAGCCTGAGAAGCTGGTCTTCTAACTGGAGGAGCTGCTAGCGGTGGAGGCGAAGGACTACGCCTAGAAGGACCGGGACGAGGACTAGGAGGACCTCTTGCCCCTCTGGCTCCTGCAAAACTCATCATCTCGCTCATATCACCCAAGGAACAGCTCCTGTCCGATTCCTCAAATTGACACGGTGGTGGGCGTCTTATTGCTCCTCTGGGAGGTGGGGAGGGACTTCTGGGAGGTGGACTGGGAGCTCTCGGGGGCGGCGGAGATCCCGGAGGAGTACCTACGGTACGATAGACAGAGGGATCGGGTGCGAATAAATCCCGTCCCATTCGAATGGGAGAATAGTTGGGACTAGGAAAATCGGTTGCAGCACGGTACTGGTCAGTTATCGGTGTGGAAGAAGGGCAGTAGTCGAACTTGCCCGAAAAGCTGCGCGAACCATGGCGCGTCTCGTTAAAGAAATAAGACGGGTCGCAGCTACTCACTCTTTCTCTCACCCTCGGTTTTCTCGGTCCGTACTGGCTAAAACTCGACACGTAGTTTCCTCGTTCCTCCTGGAGGGGGCTCAACTGAGGAACTCCCAAGGCCACAACCTGGTCGTTGATATGCCGAGGAAACTTAAGCTCGGGGTTGGTAGGTGGGGGATAGTACCTGGGCGGTCGGTATAATTTCTTTTGAAGTTTTTCGATCAGGGCTAGAGAATCTTCACATCCCGAGGGACATCCCGCCATTTTTTTGGCTCGGTTTTAAAGTAAACTGCGATAAATACTGGAATTTTGATTAAAGTAACTAAGTTTTTTATATTCACATTTGAATTTGACTTTGAACTGACAAATTCATCTGAATTGACATCATCTTCACGTATATTGTCATACTCTCTCTTTCACTTGACAACCAGATGAAACAGACTGTGATGGCATTTCGTTAGTTACTGCTCAATGTTTCAGGTATTTGACATTTTGAGGTTATAATTTTATTGACGGGTATCGATCGATGTCAAAATTAAAAGGTGATAAATTTCTTTTATTACTAAAATGACTCGCCTATTTATCGAGAATGAAGAAACTCACCATCTAATTAATTATTATTTTACGCGAGAAAGAGATCCTGGTAAAACACTTTTGACTGTGTAGGCATTATATGAAGTAAATACAATACAAATGTGTATATTCTTATATAAACAAATTGATTGCGATTTTCAATATTATAGTGTGTCGATGATTTGGAAACATGCATTTCTAAAGTCCTGAGAAGTATGAATTCTCAGAGGCAAACTCCAACACGAAACAAAGGGTACAGGGTACAGAAGGTGATCTACAAAGATTCCAGCTGTGTAATGTAAAATATATGTTTTCTTAATTTTATTTTTATTTTAACTTTAATAATTGTGATTAATAAAATTGCGTTTATCTCATCAAGGAGGCCGAATTCGACAAAATATCAAGAGATAACTTTTAATTGGCATTAAACGGTCTACACAATTTTGATATCAAAAGAAAAAAATTGGCGCCGGGAGGCACGTATAGCCGCCCACACTTGATTTTTTTTTATCTCAAAAACTGCGACTTTGTCTGATTTTGATGTTATTACAAATTTTGTTGCAAATATTATTCCTAATCTTAAATTGAAAACCGCGTTTCGCTAGCTACTGTAATTTTGGAGTTACAATTTTTTAAAATTTTAACCCCCTCCCATACCCCCTTACCAACCCCCCACCCCCCACCAAAAACTAATGGCCAGATTCTCGGGTGACACAGTATTTTTGTGCCAAATTTGGTTAAAATCGGTTTAGCGGTTTTTGAGTTTTGAGGTACGTGTTACAGATGGACAGACCAGACGTGTTACAGATGGACACCATGAAAATATTTTGTATTTAGGTCATTTATGACCGAAATAACTCATTTTGAGTGAAATTAAAAAACTTTTTTTCTGGCGATCTTAATAGCCTACCATACCTGTCGGTATGGTCGGCTAAAAAGTCAGGGGCGCACTTTTTTTTTTAATATTCCAGTGATAGCTCATATGCACGTCCCTGATGAATTTATAGACACTTTTTTAGCATTAAAATATGTAGCACTTTTTATAGTCTTAAAATATATAGTAACTTTTATCCTCAAAATTTCATTCGAAATGCTAAAAGTTACTTGGAAGAAAATTATAATAAACCGTAAAAATATTAAGACTTTAACACCCTGTAGCTACTAAACAAAGCAGAATCGGACCTATGTTGATATGAAAAATAAATCTTATTTTTACGTGAGGAATGTTCCCACAAGAGATTGCACGCGTTTTTTGAAACACCCTGTACAAGTATTAATCATTATTAACAGATCATTTATTTCCATTAACGAATTGATGTTGACGGTTCCAAAATATAATCGACAAAGGTTCTCATTTCCAAGCTAATTAGGTATTAATGAAAGAAAAAAGAAAAAAGTTTAACCATTTAAATGACAATAATTAAATTTATAATTATTATACAGGGTGAGTCTTAAATAAGTGCAAATATTTTCAGGGCTGGTAGATCTCGATAAAAGAAACATATTTTCTCTTTACCATTTTTCAGATAAGTCCAAAATAACCGAGTTATTTAACTTTGAAAATTAAAAAAAATTATTTTTTTGAAAAAAATTTGAGCCACCGGATTTTTTCTGTATTTGCATCCCTTTTAGTGCCGTAACCATGGAGAAAAGTCGAATCAGGAAGAAAAGTAATATCAGAGATTAATAAGTTATACCGTGGTAAATTTTTCGGTGAACAGGCAGTTCTAAAAAGTTTCAGAAAAATATACAGGGAAATTTAAAAAAAAATGTACGATTTTCAACTCATAAACGTGTTCCTGGAGACGAAATACACCACCCCTGAAAATATTTGCACTTATTTAAGACTCACCCTGTATAATATATAAGATAATTATAAATGTATTAGTTATATTTAATTATTTAATATATAAAATTTATTATTATATAAATAATAATTTAATTGTTTAAATTTCAATTTAGAGAGCAATGGCTATATATGTTTATCACGACAATTTGAGTCGAAATACGAAATATGTGGCGTCAAACAAATTAATTGCTTTAAAAATTCTTTTTTCCAAATAAGCTACTCTTGATCCTCCGTAATAAATCCCGATTTATGTCCTATACTAACACAAAAAATCTAGTTTTTTTATCTAAAAAAATAAAAATGTTATAGGTGCGAACCACTATTAAAAAACATTGAAATATCATACTGCAATTATTTGAAAAAATCATTTTAATCATTCAACAAAAATCGTTCAAAAATTTTTATGACACACTGTATATTCATTCGTCTCTGCACGAATAATTAGCATATAAAACCCCCTTTACAAAGATTTGTAATTAATTACTCATTAGATAAAAAATGTTAAGGGTATTCTGCAAACAAGTCGATAACCTATGACTATAAAGTAAATCCCAGCTAGTGTGAAACACCATTTTCTTTAGCTAAAAGTAGCATATAAAAGAGCAAGTACAAAAACGAAATACGATCATATAGGTATAATATCAATAAGTAGTTGGTATAAAGTTCTATCAATTTTTTTTATAAGGTAAGTTAAAATATTTAAATATCTATTCTAAAATCTACATCTATACAGTGTGTCCCCGGATTGTCTTTACAGGCAAAAACATTTTTTATATCGACATATTGAGAAAAATGCATTCTTCATAAAAATGTTTGCTTGCTCTAAAATGGTTAATCCCGTTTATACTTTTCCAAATTTCCCATACCGTTTTAGAGAAAACTTAAAAAAGTCATAAAAATAGTCCTAAAAATATAATTTGAATTTCATTCTTTGATAGATGGTTATTATTAATTTTCATTAGCGTCATATTTTCTGCTATTGTTAAAGTATCACATTTGCCTACTATTTTCTAACTATAAAGGAACCCTAAAAAACGAACTTATATTACAATATTACCACAGACACGCATTTTGATTTTTAGAAAAAAATCAATTATATTTTTATTTTTTTTTTAATTTTCTCTGAAACGGAAATTTAGAAAAATATAAACGGGAAAAAAAATAAAAATTTTTAGAACAAGCAATTTTTTTATGAAGAATGCATTTATTTAAAATGTCAATAATACAAAAGTTTTTCCTCTTGCAAAGACAAATCCGGAGACATACTGTATAATAATCTTAGGAAACGGTAAAAATTTGTACAAAATTTGTAATTCGTATAATATTGCTATTTTGCAGATATGGCTAAACTGTCTATCATTCTGATGTTGGCCACTGTCGCCGTAGCTGTTTCGGCCAGTAATAATCAATTTCCGAAACCCATCACTAGTAAACCCCCCTTCAACCCTAGACCAGTTACATTTCGCCCCCTAAGGCTCAAAAGATCAGCATCCCCTAATCCAGAAGATAGACCTGAATGGGAGGTAAATACATTACACAGATTAATTAATACCACAATTAACTGCAAGCGACACCAATTAAATTTTAGTTACGTTATCGAGGGCGCGATTTGTAAATTCATTGTAGCCAACCATGGACATATTCGCCGCCGGGCTGACTGACTGGAATTTAAATTTCCCGCTGGGAATTCAGGTGGTAGCTCTGCTGTAAAAATGTCAAGTTGCCACATTTATTTATTTATTTCCTGACATTGCCATTCGTTTTGACACTTTAGTTTTGAATTACGAATTTTTTGTTTAAATGAATTGTTGTGATACTTTGCTTAAAAATTTTACTAGCAGACCTTGCAGTCAGTATCAAAAACAAAGTACTATGTCACGTTATCTTTTCTAGGTAAAACCTGATATAATAAGGGACGAAAATGGAAACACCAGAGCTCAAGTGGAAGTTAACCAGCATGGAAGGAATCACGATGTGAACGCAGGCTGGGGGAAGAATATTAGAGGACCCAGCAGCCATAGAGACACTTGGCATGTAGGTGGCGCCATCCGCTGGTAGAGATTTGAAAATAAATTATTGAAATAGAGATACTATATTTATACAAATTTGTATACCAAATAAAATATGTTTCTTTTTTATTTTTAATCTTTCTTTTTTTAAACACGTCCAATATGTGAAATATAAAATCATAGATAAAGGAAATAAATTTAGATTGGAAAATTTTTTGGGTCGCGAAATTGTTTTGGGTCGCGACCGTTGTACGCGATCTGGCGCTGCTATAGCGGTTGCTAAGAACAACCGCAAACAAAAACAGAAATAATTTTCTCTTGTCAAAGTCAAAGTCAGAATCTTCAAAAATTACAAATTCTAAACCGCTCTCATTGAAAAAATTCCGAAAAGTGTTTAAAGCGTCCATTTTCAAAGTAATTATTGTTACCTTGTAAGTTTAATTTAAGTTTTATTTACTCAAACCCGTGATAATTATGAAAAAGTGGCATTAAAAACTTAAAAAACTGTGCTGTGAACTGTGAACTGCAAAAATCATCGTGGATTGTGGCATAACGTCGGTTTCCAATGTATTGTAGTGTAACAACCCAAATTCGTCAACAAAGTTGAAGAGGTAATATTTCGGCCAACTGTATAACAAACAATTTGAATGAAAGAAAGGAACCTACATTGTGTTAAATATTTTTTTATTGTGATTACCTCGGATGCGCCTCGACAGAAGCAATATTTTGGGAAATTTGAGGAGAATAGGTTATGTAAATAAAACGCTAAATTTGCAAATAGCCCTACTTATTTTATTAAATGAAATGAAAGGAGTGCCGTACTCTGCCTGGAATTCACATGTAAAAGAGCACGGCAGAGAAAACCATGATCACTATTCCAGAGAATCTAACTTTAATAAAAGAGAAATAATAATATAGAAACTGTCCTCATACCTAGGTTTATAGTTTAATACACTCAAAACATACCACATTTATATCGTTCAAAACTGAAGGGTTTTTTGTTAGTTTAACGGGTCCCCACCCGTAGGTACGAAGTCCCTTGTTGCGGAATCGACGCTAAAGTTGAAGGTTTGGTGCCAATATCTTAGAATTTAATAAATTGTAAGTTATTCTATGAGGTATTCTATTTATTATTTTTGTTTGCCCTTTTGCGAGCTAAGATATTCGCCCATGCACGGTCGAAAATTGTTAGTACACTCAACAAGGCCCTTATTCTCACAAACCACAAACATCGGCACGAAGGAACAGTGAACGGTCTTATTTAAATTACTTTTAAACTGAAATTATTTACAGCATAAATAGATTCCATTAAATGCATACACATGTTATATATTGTCTTTGTCAGATCAAATGAATAAGGAAAAGCTTTAGAAGAGAATTACAACAAGAAAACAAAATATGATTTAGTTAACATTAGTTAAATAATGAGAAAACATTTACTTTACCTTTAATAACATTCTTTGTCACAAAACTTACGAACCAAAATAATATCAATGCGTCTCGAATGGTAGTCTAAAAGCTATTATCTAACAACTATCACCACTGTTCGTCGCCTGATTTCCCTCTCCCTAGTTTGTGAATAATATTTTAAAAATCAATAATTTTGTGTCTCAACAGAGTGTCTTAAAAATGAATGTTTTGAATTTAAATAAATATGTCTATTTTTAAATAGGCGGTTCATCTCAGTATCATAAGTATTTCATACATGCCCTTATAAAATAAAGTTTCTTGTACGCAACACACTGTATTTTATTTATAAAATTAAAAGAAAATAATAATAAATTTGAATAAACAATATTTGCCGATATAATTCCGGAAAAAGCCGAACCGATCCGAAATTTTCAAAAGCTTTGGGTCGCGACCGTTTCAAGAATAGCGCCAAATAGTGTTTACATTGTCCTTATGGGCACTTTCCAATCTAAGCTTGTTTCATTTATTTATGTATAAAATCCAGGTCCGTATTTAAAAAAAACAGATTGATATTACTAACGTCAAATTGAAAATTTAATAGCATCAATTTGTAGAGCAAGAAAAGCAGCAATGGAACGTGGAATTTGAATTCTAATATCTTTTCAAATAGAAATAGACAAAAAAAGCAAAACGGAAAAATTAAGTTTGTCCTAAATATCTTCGGTATTTTAGAAAAGCTGTAAAATTAATTGTAAAAAAAAATATTCTATTTTTTTTAAAATAAAGTTAAGGCTGCGCCGTACAAATTATTAATAATTTTATCAAATTATTCGCAACGCTATTTATAAACTAAGTTTTATCAATTAAAATTCGCTGTAAAGATAAGGATAAAGCGAGCATTATTATAAAACAATTAAATCAAATATTTCTTATCGGTCGTTCGAGATTTAATCTACACGTATTAAATAAAACACTTATTTATGAGTCTTGCTATAGATGAACTCAATAGTCAACTATTCTACAACAGCCGCTACACTATCCCCGAAATGATTTTTGGAAATATTTCGTGAAATATTTCGCAAAACATTTTTGGAAATAGTACCATAAATATAAGTTTACCACGTTTCCTGAAATAGATCGAGACCCGCTGTGATTGGTTGTTTGTGTTTTATTGTTAACCCAGATTAACAATCAAAAACAAACAACCAATCACGGCGCGTCTCGATCAATTCCAGGGAACGTGGGAAATAATTTTTACTATACGGGCTTATATTTATCGTACTATACGGTATACGGTACTATTTTGTGAAATAGCACGAGGCAATCAAGGTCAAACGTTGTGGTGGCTTCAGAAAAATAAGTAAACATGGAAAAACTGATATGAAAACAGTTACCGATGGTAAATTATTGGCTATTCTTCGAAGGTTATACAAGAATATTTAGTTTTAATTATTGTCTAATATTATGAACTACAATATAGTATAGTAAATATATATAAAACAGTGACTAACTAGCGGTCTACTATTTATCGGCTTATATCCACGGTATTGCGCCTCATGAACAAAATATATACAAAATTATTTAAGAAATTGTCTAGTTATTTATTATTTCTGGTTATGGTAAAGTAACATTTATACTGTAGTCTGTTATGTAGCAAAGCTTAGTTTACGAATTTGGTTTTGTTTTTCTAGTTTTAATTGTCTAAATCCCTGCATACTAAATACTAGTTGAATGGATTTATATCAAACCATGCTGGGTGCTAATAAAAATATCGTTTACAGATTTCTCTTAAGAACAATAAAAGAACATTGCTTTTAAATAATGTCCATGGACCATACTTTTGGTGATATCGGGTCAATTAATAACTTTCCTAAGCGGATATATTGATAATGTTACCAGTATTACTCATCAAGCAATACTACTGTTATATTAATCAATTAAGGCCGCAAACAAACATATCATATACAATTTTATATACTAATTCATTATAATAAAATTAAATCATAAAAATACTGTAATTATATTCCTGCAGTTTAAGTGAAAAGTTTTGTTCCTAAATATCTACCATACATACTAAGGGCTGGCAAAGGTTAGTCTTGGGTCGAGATTTCCGTATGTAAGAAGAGTACAATACGTTTATAATGTACTGAACAAAGAGAGGGCAGTAAACACGTTGCCAAACGTATGAAATAAACCGAGAAACTGTGCACATCGCTAAGAGACGTGGAAGGGGATATAGCAGATTTGTCAAGAAGTGTCTAGCCCTAGCAGTCAACTTTTAAGCTTGACCAATCAGGTTGGTTAGCGTGGTTATTTGAAGTGTGTTAATTCATTTGTGTTTGTCAAAAACTCTAACGTGATTGGTCGGGCTTAATAGTTGCCTGCTAGGGCTAGACACAAGTGATTTGTCGCAGTTGACCGGTCGACCCAATCAATACCTCTATCAGTACTTAAAGTTCTAGGGAAAGGTGTACGTCATGCGTTCAGCTTCTATGATTTAATTACGTGTCGTGATACTTAATTTGTTTATTTATTAACGAGTCGTTGTAATTATCCCTATAGCTTGAATTTTTTTGCAAGTGCAAGCTAGAAACACTTGCATTTTTGGTAAAAATAAGTGGAATTAAGTGAGTGTTCGATAGTGGTCGCGCTATTAGAACTCTATAAAAATCGATATCTCGAAATCTATTAGAAATAATAGGTTGTAGTTTTTTCAAGAACTTTGTTAATATTTCTGCTGTATTTTCTTTGTAGACAGTATGTGAAAATCTTTATCAATAAAAAAATTACACGATTGCTGAAAATTGCTATGCTCTAAAAGTAAATGGATGGATTGTTTACAATTCTTGAATGGAAAAAACAACGTTATCGAATTTTTCTTATGTAAACATATTGTAAAATATCCGATCTTGAAAATAAAAAGAAGTTTCAATATCTAAAGTGGTTCTTGAGTTATGGCCTGTTATGTGTTAAAAAGTTGAATTTTTAAATTATCGCGACTACTGACGTTTTCTCGTTATAAAAAAAATGACACCGTAACGATATCCTTATAATTCTATTTCAGATGCTCAGAAACATGTTTAACGATTTTATCTAGTTATCTCTTAAAAAAAAGTCTTTTAAAAAAAGCGGTTTGCGATCGTGATTTTACTTTACTTGGTAGGGAAAGGCGTACCGGCAACACCGCAACAGCACACCGTCGCATTTCTCTCACTCCGACCTACGACTTAATAAGATCCCTATGCGATTTATTTCCACACATGTAAATGCCGACCCAAAAGTAACAGTTGCCAGCACGGTATAATAAACGCGTGTTCAAATATTAATTCTGTGGAATATATATATATATATATATATATCAATATAACATAAAACGAGATGTAATTAACGAAATATCATCGTAACAACAGCTATTTTAGAAACGTCTAGGTTTACTTATTTCACTGAGATTTATGAAAAAAAAAATCCTTTGCCTTGGATACAGATACTGCCACGTTTTGGAAATAGCTCAAAACAAAACAAAATTGAACGAGGCAACAAAAAACGCCAAAAAAAATCCCCCTCGCCCACCACACGAGTAGTTTTCAGGTGTTTTAAGAATCGAGAAAAGTAGGTCGACGCAATCGCGATCACGACAAAAAAATTTGTCGCGATCGGACGACTTCAACTTTTGACGTTTCTTACGTGAAAACTAACTGTCACAGTAACAACGTGTCGTACAAGTTCAAGTTGGCCTTGGTCCAATCTATCGACATACCAAATTTTACTTAAATCTGACGATTTTTTTAAGCCGTAGGCTGTCCTTTTCCTTCCTGTCGTGTCGCGTGTCGTGTTACGGCCTTTAATTTTTACTCCCAGCGCGCGTAAAGAAGCTCCACTTCAAAAAGGTTGCTTCTATTTTTTACATGAAGCAAGAACGATATAATGTTGAATAATACTTAAGTCAATGAAGAAGACGCATAATTATGTAAAAATCCTTCATTCCATCAATTTTTCAGAAAAATCCTATCACTCGTTCCCTAGAAACTTCTAACCCAAACTTGAAGTAAATTACCCAGTGATCTACTTAATAATCGGTTATTCATGTAATGCACCGTATACGTTTAAGTATAATAAAACAAGATTCGCAATATCTTTGACCCTAAAAGCCGTCAAAACAAATGATACACTCATACACTGGTAGACAAACAAAAGTGCTGAAAACGTGAATCCCAAGAGAAGTGAAAAACCGCCAGAAACAGATTAAACTGGTATAAATATGTTGATTTTAAAATGGTTAGCCATAGTGCAATAAGGTTCGTAAGTTTGCAATAACGGTGCATATTACCACATATCTGAAGGTAAGTTTATATTAATTTTTATTATATTTTTTAGAATTTATGTTTTAAGTCCTAAAAATCAAAACGCGTTTCTATGGTAATATCATTTCTTTTTCATTCTTTGATAGATTATTATTAATAGAATATTAATTAACGTCATATTTTTTGCTGTTTTAAAATATTAAAGAAGCAAACATTTATTTAGTTTAATGCTACAAAAAGGGTGGTAAATATTATTACCGAAAAATGTGATACTTTAACAACAGCAAAAAAATATGACGTTAATTAAAATTAATAATAGCCATCTATCAAACAGTGAAATCGAAATTATATTACCATAGAAACGCCTTTGATTCTTAGGACTTCAAAAATTCAATCATATTTTAACTTGTCCTTATTTTTCTCTAAAACGAAATGGAATTTTGGAAAAGAGAATAAACGGAATTAGCCATTTTAGACCAAGCATTAACATACCTGGGCCCATATTCTGTAACTTTTGAAAACGCTAAGCGCTTTTAGACGCTCAGCGTATATAGGCCCACACAGACGTCGTTTTTTTTCGGCAGGATTACTCGACGTGCAAAACTGTTCGGGTAATCCGGTCGGTATGTGGCTAAAAACCGTCGTGATTGCCGGCGTTGCAAATAATCTGTTTTGACCTGATTTTTCTCGTCGGTTTGGAACGTGATCGTGCAAGTCGGCCCGTGTGTGGTATGCGTACCGGTAATCACGATATATATTTCTAAAAATTGGCAGTGTTGTACGTGATTTATGTATATTATAAAATGGCTGATTTGAGGCAATGCAGTAAACAATTTTTAAGTGAATTTATATAAATGTACAGAAATTTTCCATGTCTTTGGAAAATTAAATCTAGTGAATACGCAGACAGAGATAAGAAGAATAAGGCTTATGAAGTTATGTTAACCAAACTAAAAGAAACTGATTCAGCTGCAACAATAGACATGTATATATACAGAAAATTTCAAATCTTCATAACTTCTCCCGGTAGCGATAAATCTTAAAGTAGCTGTAAGGCCTTCATGGGGGGTTATACTTTGTCTCATGAGAGAGATTTCTTGATTAAAGGCGTTACTTAAACTTACTCTTGATTAAAGTTACTTAAACTTACTCTTGATTAAAGGCGTCCTCTTTCTTGATTAAAGGCGTTACTAATCTAAGCAGTTCTAGATAAGTTTCCTCATCCATTCTCAGGTAATTAAACCAATCACCTGGTTCTAATCGCAATCCCTCCAACAAATTAATGTGAGAGAACCGTTTTCTTTTTAGAAGCCACTTTTTTGCCCATTTAGAGCGTTTTCTCTTAGCATATTTAGCTTTTATAGGTAAAACCGTTGCTAACGCCACTGTTGTATCCATAATCACGACAATACTGAAGAAAGCCTGAATAAAATACTGAACAGTATGTGGGCGCCATCAAGTTCGTGATTACCCGAACGTCGAGTAATCCTGCCGAAAAAGAACGACGTCTATGGGGGCCTTATGACGTTAATTTTCGCTGAGCGCGCACTTAATTAACGATTTCGGTATTCTCGTCTGACGCGCTTAACGTCTTTACTGATTGCGCTGAGCGCTTTGAAAACGGTTGCCTTAAAGGATCGTTTTGCTTGTCCAACTGACAGTGAAAATCGAAAAAATTGTGATTTTTTGCGTTATCTTGCTCTTTAGTGAAAATTACTACTTCTATAAATTCCTCAATAAGTAATTGATAATTTACTCAACAATAGGTTATGAAATTCACGTAACATTGACATTTTTCATTGTTTTCAACTTTGAGTTGTCAGTTATCAACTTTTGACTATTACCTACATTAAAAATTGTGATGTTGCCAATATGTGCTCAACGCGTATCCAGAACACGATTCGCATGGCAACGAGAATACCAAAATCGACTGCCTTGCGTTTCGCTGATCGAATACTTGCGTCCACCGCTTTGAAAGCGTAACGTTTTTATGTCAAAGTTACAAAATACGGGCTCTGAATATTTCTTTTACATTAAATACTTGAATAGAAATGTAAACAAAAATAGAGAAAACAAATGACAATAACTGTCAAATCGATTAGTCTTAATCTCATTCTAGATATGTATATGAAAATTAACTGTATATGTATACTTCACTGTTAAGTGGAAAGGTACTCTATACAAAGGATACGAAAAATATCTAGTTCTGGTAAAAATATTTTCATTCTACGTATTCTATATTATTTTATTATTACAGATGACTCGTACGATGCTATTCCTTGCTTGCGTAGCAGCTTTGTATGTCTGTGTATCTGCCACAGCTGGAAAACCTGAGGAATTTGCAAAATTATCTGATGGGGTACCATCGAACGATCAGGCAATGTATGAATCCATACAGAGGTACAGAAGATTCGTAGAAGGAAACAGGCACAACGGGGGTCAACAACAACAACAACCAAAACAATGGGAGGTAAGTGCTTAAAACTATACGCACCTTAAGCAATCTTAGCAATCTGGAAATGCATTCAAAACATGTACAGTTCATACCAAATAAACTTTTAGTCACGTGATTAAGCTTGACCGGTACAGCGTTGCCCACTTTTAAATATTTTTTTTAATCATTAGGTATCAAAAATAATTTAATATACATTCTGTTCAATCAACAAAACTCATCTTCTTAACAGCACTAAAAAAAAAGGGCCATTACTACCGCTTTCCCGTTCAAAATATTCTCAGTTTCTCTTCAGTTGCGATGAGTTTTTTACGGCTATTAAACTATGTTGAACACTTCGCACTAAAAGAGGTTCTAAAAAGAACAATGTTCGACTGCAAGGTCTGCCAGTAAACATTTTTAAGCTTAAAGTATCACAACATTATTTATTTAAACCAAAAACTCGTAATACGAAACTAAAGTGTCAAAACGAATGACAATGTCAGGAAATAAATAAATAAATGCGACATTTTTTACAGCAGAGCTACCACCTGAATCCCCAGCGCGAAATTTAAATTCCAGTTAGTCAGCACGGCGCCGAATATGTCCATGGTTGGCAACAATGAATTTAAAAATCGCGCCCTCGATTACGTAACTAAAAGTTTAATTGATATGAAATATAGGTGATACTACAAATATACAGCATGGGATAGACCCTAAAAAGGTCATATTTCAAAATCTAAAAAAAATCCGCTATGCAGATGATTAAAACTGGAGTTTTAATCATCTGCATAAAAACATTACAACTGTATTAAAACTGGAGTTTTAATCATCTACTGATGATGTTAACATGGATAGCGAAACGCGCGTCCAGTGTAAAAGTAGTGTTTTATTACCAAAGGTTCCAACCCCAACTGTAATTTTCTCTCTTTATTTGGAAAAAATATTGATTTTATCATTTTTGATAACTCTTAACAAAAGTCTTTTTTTTACTAGGTAAGACCAGACCTGTCCAGGGACCAGAGGGGAAATACCAAAGCACAGGTTGAAATTAACAAACAGGGTGAAAACCACGACATCAATGCAGGCTGGGGCAAGAACATCAAAGGCCCGGATAGTCACAAAGACACTTGGCATGTTGGAGGAAGTGTCAGATGGTAGAGATAACAGATGACTAACGAAGACTACTAAAGATAAGCATCTTTATCATTTTATACGTATTTTAATATTATGTTATTAAGTTAATTTAATTTATTAAACTTAAATAAAAATTTTATATATTAAACGATTTTATTATTAACTAATAGCTGATGTACTGATTTAATTTCCCCATGTGTTACAATAATTAATAAATGTCGCGAGTTGGCAATTATAGCAGTCGTTACCTATCCCCCACTACGGACCTCCACTTACAATGGACCCTCACGACACATCTCACTGATCTTGAATATGACGATGATATCTGTCTATTTGCACAATCATACTGCAAAACATGATTAAAAAACTACAAAATGCAGCCAATCAGTGCGGACTTACAATAAAAGAGGGAAAATCAAGTCGATCAGATTGAACTCGAACATAAACATACCGTTCAACATTTCGGGACAATTGCTTAAGGACTTTACATATCTGGGCAGCATAATAAATAAGGAGCCAGCGAAGATATACAAAACATCAAAAAAGCTCAACAAGCATTCGGTCAACTCAGAATAGTATGGGCCTCGAGGCGCATCAATACTGACACTAAGCTGAGAATATTCAACGGTAATGTAAAATCGGTTCTCTTGTATGGATGTGAAACATGAAAAGTGACCAAAACTCTAAACACATGAAAAGTGACAAAAACTCCGAACACGATCCGAAACGAAGATTGCATTTAACGGGCCAAACTGAGATAGACAAAGAAGTGATCATACGAAAGTAGGGATGGATAGGGTATACTCTGCCCTTGAATGGAAACCACAAAGACAACGGAAAAGAGGACGCCCAAAATAAACATGGCGCAGAACCGTAATGGAAGAGTTAGCAAAGACAAGAACATCATGGCCAGAAGCTAAGAAAATTGCTGAAAACAGAACAAGATGGAAGGTTTTCACTGAAGCCCTATGCCCTATTTTTGTAACTAAAGGAAACAATGATGATGACCTATCCTCCACTATCGGAAACAAGAAATAGTCATCTAATCCGATAGTCAAGCAACATTAAAAGCGATCAACTCAGTAACCATCAATTCAAAGTTAATCAAAGAATGCTTAGAGAAGCTGAACAAATTAAGCAAAGAAAATAAAGTCCTCCTACTCTCGGTGTCAGCCCACCAAGGGATAGAAGGTAATGGAACAGCAAACGATCTAGCTAGAAAAGGAGCGAATACTCCACTAACTGGACTAGAACTGTTCTGCTTTCCAAGTGGAAATCAACTTAAAGCAGAGCTCAAAAACCGGGAAGCGGAATCTCTAACCTGGAATGGGTGTCCTCCAACGGTCTAAGACACTCGAAAAAGTTCCTCAGAACTTACGACCGAAAAAAATAAAAGATTTTCCTTGATTTAAGTAAAAACAATCTTCGGATTGTCACGGGATTGTCAACAGGACACTGTCTCCTCAACGAACACCTCAGTAGGCTGCAGCTGAGAAACAACGGTGAATGCAGATTCTGTCGGGAAAATGGGGAAACACCAGAACACCTCATCACTGTGTGCGCCGAGACGACGACCGTTCGTGCCATGAACTTTGGTACGGCTGATGTCGAAGATGGAGAGCTGGCCTCTGTAGAGCCGTCTCAGGTACTGGCTTTTGTTAAAGCCCTGAGACTGTATGATGAGTTATAGCTCGTTATAACTCAAGAAAGGGGAACACAATAGATGTGTAAGATCGCGGTGATTAACTCCCCTCCTAAACATTATACATTCTACAAAGACTTTAATAAGAAAAAAGAAAAAAAAACTTTATTGTGTTGGTAAAATGTTAAAGGTATCTTCACATATTACATCACCTTGAACAGGTAAGACTGACATGTAAAACGTTACGTGTAAAAAGGGCTTAATATATAGGAACTATCTTAATGTTCAAGTGAGTGGAACAGAAGCAAAAAAAACGGCAGTTGAACTACTACAAATATATTTGCGCTGTTAGTGAACAATAACGCTGTTTTGTGCCTTATCAAACTACGGATTGTGGAGATAATTATACAGTAAAATCAAGTTTTATCAGCGACTGTAAATACGTTAAAACAAACTGAACGACATATAGGTATGTAATAATCATCGTTTTATGTTACACAAGTATACTTCCCGGCAGGTATAAAATATTAATTTAATTTTAAGAATTTTTTAAGTAAGTAACGCAAATCGCAGCCTTCAGACTCAAAATTCAAACAGCTGTCAATTTTAAACCCAGCGCAACCATACTCTGGGTGCCAGCCCACCAAGGGATTAGAAGGTAATAAAAAATCAAACGATCTAGCTAGAAAACGAGCGAACACTCCGCTGGACCACCGTAAGAACTTGGAAGATTCCATCCATAATCTGGAATGCAAATCCTCCAAACGGTCTAAGACATTCGATGAAATTTCTGAAGAAGGATTTTGAACGAGGTACCCCTGTCCGTCATACCAGGCACCCTCTACTGACTGGTCATGTCTCGCGGCTAGAGGGTGTGGCGGGGTGGGTGGCTTAACCGCCTGGACCAAGAGGAGACAACGGCACCAAAAACGTAAATCCTACGATGGCGGGACCAGGTCAAAGGGATGCGTGGCTAGATAATGGACTAGCCATTACTGGCCTCAATCTTGGGGCATCAGGGGGCACCCCATTGTATTTACCCCTTACTTCTACATGCGGGGCTCTGTAGAAGTGAACCGACTATCCCTCGCGACTCTTGGGAACACTATGAGATTTAGCATTAAAAACACCACCGGTGAAGCTGTGGGGAAGCCCCCTAGCGACACTGGGAACATTACAAATGAAAGTTCCAAGGGACCAAATCCAAAGGAAACTACAAGAGGGGCGGCTGACACTTGCTTGGGATCATCTTCCACAAGTGGTACACAAGCTACCACCTTCTCCAGCAAGGGTTGGGAGCCTACCTTTAGACCCAATAAGCGACACAAGCTACCGTTTCGTCTACCCGGCCTGGGTCAACCAGGCGGGCTAGACGATCCTCTGAGAGTAGGTCTTAGCGGAGTAGAAGCACGGAGATACCTCCGACTGCTCCACGAAGGACTTGCTCCAGAGGAAGCAAAAGCGAAAACACTCCGCCGAAAAGGGGAGAGTAAAGAAACCAAGAACCAACCTGACTCGTCTCAATCAAAGGGCAAGAGAGGGAGCGAGAACCTCTCACCTCTTCTCCGGCAGGGAGAGAAAAAAGCCAGGATGGAAAGCCAACACCGGGAGGCAAGCAAGGACGTATCACCAGCTTTGCCGCTATTGCTGAAGAAGTGAAAATAGCGGCGCTGCCAAAGGACTTCCCAGAGGTTGCTCTGACCACCGACCAGCAAACGTCTCTAGAAGAGGCTATACTGGACGAAGTAGTGGCGATCGGATCGCGACACAACGATCTACAAAATGTGGGTCAGCTGCGTTTTGCAGGGATACACTTTCGGGTGGGCATGATCCTCATAAATTGTGTATCTCAAGAATCGGCGAATTGGTTGGTGGAAATCGCACCTAAGCTTAAAAATTGGCAGGGGTTGGAACTGGTTGCAGTGAAGGGAGAAAACATCCCTAAAGGGGCGGCCATCACGATCTTTCTGCCGAGGAGCAAGGGGAAAGACACCACCTACCTGCTGAGCCTTATCCAGGGTCAGAACTTCAATGTAAGCACATCGAGTTGGCGAGTCATCAACTCGAGGGAGGAGGGTCACGGTCAGGTCCTCATGATAGGAACTGACCTCAAATCCAAGGAGGCAATAGAGAAAGAGGGACATATCCTCTATTATAAATACCGGACAACACCGGTATTCAGGTCTAAGGAGAGACCAAGTTAAAGAGGGGAGAAAATGGAGACAGAACTTCAATGTCAGTCTCCACCTCAGGGGTTCCTCAGCCGGAGGCAAGCTCCTCGACTGTGAAGGGCGGCACGGAGGGCCAAACTCCAACCGTGGAAGGGTGTGTACCCTCGGAGGAAGAACTGTTGTCAGAGCAGGATGGGAAATACCCTGTCCCCTCTACAACAGGGGTATGATGGGTTATAGACTGTGTGATGACTCAAGGAAGGGGGGCACAATAGATCTTTAAGGTCGCAGTGATTAACTCCCCTCTTACGCATTCTGCATTCTACATGGGAGATGGAGAACTAACCTCTGTAAAACTGTCAAGATACTGGCTTTTGTCAAAGCCCTGAGACTCTGTCAAGAAAGGGGGACACAATAAATCTATAAGATCGCGGTGATTAACTATCCCCCTCCCATAAAATCTACAATCTAAACTATTCTATAAGGCGTTTTCAAACTAGCGCCAAAATAACATTTTGTTTTCCCTCGTATAATAGACAGATGGGGAATTTTTAATATAAAAAGGGCTAAAAAGTAAACTAATTTAGCTACAAATTGCTTTAAAAATCGTCAAAATCCCCCACCGGAAAAAATACATCAAAATTTTAAGGTTGTAGTTGTCCATTTTTCCTGTTCGTATATTTTCAATTTGTTCACATCAAAGTTAACTTAATTGTTAGATAAATCCAATAAATGTTTATAGTTCTATACTAAGGCAATAAAACAACTCGCTGACATTCGCAAGTGCCAATAAACTTTTTATATGCCAATGCTTATTTTCCGATCGTGATCAGATAATAAACTTTAAATTTAATGATCCATAATTAACTCCGACAATACCAAGCTAGAATCGCCGAATATTAACTTAATAAACTGTGCTAGAATTTTCTAAAAATTATGTCACAAAAATAAATTATTCAATTATTTAGAATTGCGAAAATAATAGCTACTAGGTATGGTATAAAATAAAAATTTTATGTTTGGGGATGAGTATACCGGATGTTTTTCAAAAGTGGCTGTGTTAAAAACACTAATTTTAAATCAAGGAGCCTTAGAAAAATAGATTTGATCTTTTGATGTTTTTCGTGTCTAGGGGATGAGTATACCGGATGTTTTTCAAAAGTGGCTGTGTTAAAAACACTAATTTTAAATCAAGGAGCCTTAGAAAAATAGATTTGATCTTTTGATGTTTTTCATGTCTAGTCCTAGCCAATCTTATTTTTAATCATAACTCAATTATTTCAAATGGAACGAAGGTGGCTTATTAGCATATTTAGAAAAAACTTTTTTTACAAATAATTTGGTACCACACACTTGATACTTTAACTATGGCACTGATTCTAAATTGAAATTTAAAATGCTATTTTTTAATTAATATTAATTAACTTTGACATTTTTAATTAATAAATGTCAAAAGTTGACATATGATATGTAATTCTATTCAGAATGTCATTTTCTATCAAATGAAGTAAAAAAATACCAAGAGTGTCATTTAAAAATCAAAAGTTGTAGTAATTTCCGGTGAAACAGGAGGTCGCTGCCATTGTATATGTAAAACAAAGATGTAAAATTATATGGGAATGTCATCGATGTTCATTTCCAAGCCAACTGGATGCCGGTTTTTTTCGATCATACGATAGTTTTAACAACAAGGTAATTAAAGAGCCAAATACCTAATCGTTTAATTAATTTATTAGGTATGTACCTAGGTACCTATAAATTATTATAAATACAAATAGGTACCTACAGAAATATTTTTAAGTTCAACAACCTGTGAATAAAAGTATTTTTAGTAGGTAGGTAATCCTATAACAAGGATTCAAAATAGCCTCATGAAAAGTATATGTATACCTACAAAATATCTTTATTAAGTAGCTATATTTTAAAGATAATCATCATACATATTTAAATTTATTAGATATGTTGTTAAATAAAACAATACTGGTATGGAAATGATAAGTGTTTAACCAACCAATTACTTATTAAATAAATATATCATAAAACAAATCATTAATATTTACCTACAATAACTTAAAAGACCCATATAGGTATTAAAAATAGCTGGGAAAATAATAAAATCAAAAATGCAATCTAATCGAAATAATACCAAATACAATCATTTACGTTCCTATTGATACATTCAATAATAAATAATAATATTGCTTATTATGCAATGGCAAAATAACTGGTTATAAAGAACAATTAAACATATTGCTAAGCTACTTTCTGCGTAAGGATTTTTTTTATTCCTGTCAGTAAAATTATGTTCGCTTTAACAATGGAAACGACCACTTAAGTAATAACATTAGCGATACAGTGTTATCAATTAATGTAATGATGGGGTACCCCTAATAGAAATTTAAAATCCACTCAATCTTTTCTCTGTCAAATGCCACTAATCTGAAAAATGTGAAACTAGGAAATAAACTCAGATACCTACATTCATTCTTCTCCGTTGCCTTAGGTTATTTAAATTTCATTAGAGAAGAAATTAACATAATCGTATTTATGTTCCAGCATACCAATCATGTGATAGGAACGAAAATGTAACCCATAGAAATTAGAAAAAAAACATACATAAAAGCGTACTTACTGCGTTTGATTGCATCCTCGTAGCTAAGACAAATCCTTTTTGAATCTTTCGCACCCATTTTTATATTTTCACGCAGTCTTTGGCCATTTTTATAAACAAATAACGATTACACACATTACTCAACCACTATTATGACAGCCATAAATAAACACCGATATGAAGTTAGAAGTTTATAAAATACACTTGTCTTTGCCTACATAAAAATCTACAAAACTTTCAACTCTTTTAACGACTTACAGCGAAACTGTTTTTCATTGTTATCACTCTGATAATAATTATTGGACTGTATATTAAATGTTTTTCACTAAATCCAATTTAATCACGTAGTGCAGGATGTTCTTATCTTCGTTTACCTTTGCAAGGTCGCAGTTCGTAAGTGGATAAAAAATGAAATATTTCCGTCAGAGGTCAGCACCGAACCGTTGATGATTGACGTAAATGCTAAACGCCAAAATTCTTGTCACTGTCACGTCATAATTGTCATTTGTCATAACAACTGTGACTGTGTCAAAACGTGAAGTCAAAATAAAATAAAGGGGGTGTAAAATTTTCGAGCTTTTTGAAGGTCTGTAAATTGGAATAATTAATTTTTATTAAGAAAATCAGCGTTTAAATTTATTTTCTAAGATTTGTTTGAACTCCTCATTAATAGACTTCTAATTTATCTATAATTTTCTGTTACAGTTAAAGTATTGATTTTCCAAATAAACTCAACATGACCGATTCAAAATATTTTACCACTACTAAAAAGGGAGAAATTTTCGAGTTAAAATCCGAGCTAAATAATGATAAGAAGGAGAAAAAGAAGGAGGCTGTAAAAAAGGTAATAATAATAATAAATTGATTTAGTAAAAATGGTATACCTACATGAACAAGTTGTTTTATACCAATGTTAACAATTTTAGGTAATAGCATCGATGACTGTTGGTAAAGATGTTTCAGCTTTATTCCCCGATGTTGTAAATTGTATGCAAACCGACAATTTGGAGCTTAAAAAACTGGTTTACTTATATTTAATGAATTATGCTAAATCTCAACCTGATATGGCTATTATGGCAGTGAATACATTTGTTAAGGTTTGTTATTGAGTAAATAAGTAAAATTTATCTTTTAACGTTAACTTGTTAGGATTGCGAGGACCCTAACCCACTCATTAGGGCTTTAGCAGTGAGGACCATGGGTTGTATTCGTGTAGATAAAATAACGGAATATTTATGTGAACCTTTGAGGAAATGTTTAAAAGATGAAGATCCTTATGTTCGTAAGACTGCTGCGGTTTGCGTGGCAAAGTTATATGATATTTCATCAGGTAATTCATTAAATTGATAAAACTATATTCTTGCATTAAGCTCAAAACACAAATTTAGGCCTAGTCGAAGACCAAGGGTTCTTGGAACAGTTAAAAGAATTGTTAAGCGATTCAAACCCGATGGTTGTTGCCAATGCAGTAGCTGCTTTATCGGAAATTAATGAGAGTAGTCCCACAGGTCAACCGTTAGTTGGTAAGATTAATTATTGTAATTATATATTTTTTACCTCACACCTTCCATCTACCTCCCAAAGCGGAAGCTCCAAAAAGAACACAGTATCTATTGAAATGAAATTTAAAATATAGCATTTTTTTAAATTATACATATAGACTTCTACAGGATGTTCCCAGAAAAGTTGCACATCAAAATTATTGTGTTTTTGTAATGGAACAAAAATGAAGAATTCATTTTAAATTTCAATAAACGCTTCCTAAACTGGAATTTACCCCGTATAACCCAATATGTTGTTAGAATAACCATTGTGATTTAAATTAAATTAAAACTTGAACCGAAATGTTATACAGGGTGAGACAAAAGTAATACTGAACATTGGTCACTTTTATTTCACGTGGAACACCCATTAAGTATATTAGATAGGTAATGGAGAATTAATGTCTCTTCAAAATACTATTAGGTTGCCTATACCCCTCAGACAAATATTTTCTTAGATATTTTTATGATTTAGTGTCTGATGAGTATGTTCTTGGGTTATTTGATTAAATCTAAAAAAAATGTTCTAAACCTACATATGCACACAAAATTTAATTTCAATACAAACTGTCGTTCTCGTTGAAGCCTCTGCGTCGTATAAGAAGTCCACCCTGTACCTAATATTATTGATTCATTTTATTATAGAGTTAAGTACATCAACAATTAATAAGTTGCTTACTGCTCTAAACGAATGCACTGAATGGGGTCAAGTGTTCATTTTGGATTCTCTATCAAATTACACTCCCAGAGATGAGAGGGAGGCTCAAAGCATTTGCGAGAGAATTACACCAAGATTAGCTCATGCTAATGCGGCCGTAGTGCTTTCGGCTGTCAAAGTCTTGATCAAAATGATGGAAATTTTACAAGTACACATTTCTTCGACTTATTTTTGATTATATACATTATATTTAAAAATATTCTAGGGTGATGTAGAGTTTTGTAATACGCTCAGTAAGAAGTTGGCTCCTCCATTAGTAACTTTGTTGAGTTCCGAACCTGAGGTAATATTTTTATTATCGGTTGCTATAAATATACTTGTGCGTCTCAAAAGTGGCTCACCCATATAACTTTTTTATTATTTCAGTTAAAAAAACGAGATTTGGTGTGATAGTATATGACATAAATTGGGATTGATTGACGTATTCAATTGTTTTCGATCACTTCCTGTTTCACCGGAAATGACTACAACTTTTGATTTTTAAATAGCACCCTCGGTATTTTTTTACTTTATTCGATAGAAAATAACACTCTGAATAGAATGACATGTCATATGTCAACTTTTGATATTTTCGCATATGGTTTATTTAAAATTATAACTTGCGGTTCGTAACAAAAATTTTACTGGAAATGCCAAGTGTGTGGTATTGAATTATTCGTAAAAAAAATACTTTTTCCAAATATACTAATGAGTCACCCTCGTTCCATTTGAAAAAATTGAGATATTATTAAAAATACGATTTTGGCATTTTTTAACCGGTCAAGACAAGGCACTAAAAACATTCAACGATCAAATCTATTTTTCCAAGAGTCCTTGATTAAAAATTAGTGTTTTTAACATAGCCATGGCACTCTAGATTGAAATTTAAAATACAATTTTTTATTAAGCGATAATGTCAAAAGTTGACATATGATACGTTATTCTATTCAGAATATCATTTTCTATCGAATAAAGTAAAAATATACCGGGCGTGCCATTTAAAAATCAAGAGTTGTAGTCATTTCAGGTGAAACAGGAAGTGACCAAAAACAGTTGAATGCGTCAATCAATCCCAATTTATGTCGTATACTGACATAAAAAATCTCGTTTTTTTTATCTGAAAAAATAAAAAAGTTATAGGGGTGAGCCACTTTTGAGACGCACCCGATATACAGGGTGACCTTAGGTGAGCTTGCATTTGAAGTTTGTAAATAACTGAAATACATATCTAGTTTTTCGTTGTTTTATCACCCCAAAATAGTTAAAATTGTTTTTATTAGTTCATAAAGTCCTATGGGTATGTCGCCACTTGCACGGTAAGAAAATCTTGCAATGTAAGTATTTGTTATCTGGTAGTAATTGTTAATTTTGAAGTTTAACTTGGATATAATGTGATTTTAACAGAACATCAACGGTTTTTATCAAATCAAATCAAAATAATTTATTTAGACTGCACTTATAACAGAATAATATTCCCATGACAACAGTACAGTAAATACAAATTCAAAAATACAAAAATAAATATACAATAAAATATACAACAAACAATTTATAGACATATTATCTGCTGAAAAAAAAGTGTTTTTGAATAGTTGTATTTAAATATTTTTAATAGCTTTTTCTTTGTTTTTTGTGTTTTTTTTATTCCGATGACGGGAAGAGGTCCTTCCCGAGACGTTAAGAGTCCATTTCACAAATCCGAAAAAGTAGCAAAAATAGCGTTCGGCATTTAACGTTTTTTGTAAAACTGGCTAGGTATTTTTATATAAATGAAGAAGGAAATTGAAGATAAAGGATTATACTATATCCGTATTGTAGCATATTTTTAGACAACTTCTTTATTTTTAAGATTTTGATGGTCAAATGTCAACAAAATATTTCTTAAGTTTGGACTAAATTTTCTCGAAAATAAAGACATAATTTAAAATTCCGTTAAAATACAGAAATAGATTGAAGTTTTGTAATTAGAGTGATATATAATTTATATGGTTTTGTAACAAATTGCTCGCTATTTTATGGCAAATGCTGAAGCTCTGCAAACCTTAATTAAGCCTTAATCAAAGCACGTGGTGTTTGGAATTTTGGGTGTGGCTTAACACGACAGGATTAGGCTAAGCTTTAGGCAGATTTCTGAAATATAATATATATTTCCTTCGGCCATTACCCGCATTACCCGACCCCTAAGAGCCACCTGAACAGGACAACGTCACAGACAACGTAATACCACAGATTAGGTATCCTATAAGTATACAGATAAAAATCTTGTCCCTAATTCGTGGTACGAAAATTGTTTTTTTATGACGATGTGCAAACGAGTCAAATTTCCTGTGCGCAAAAATAAACTCGCGTAAAATAACAATAAACAGCGTAATAGAGAGATATCGCTAAACCGAATAGCGTGCATGGACGTTAATAAGGCCAGGTGTTATTTCCTTTACGTGAGGTGGTATTAACTCTTTTCATTTATAGTTATCGGATCGGAAAGAATTCTGATCGCGTCGCGTCCGCTATTTAAACTTAACCTAACTTTGAATTTAAAACTTTGAAATTGTTTTGTTTACTAGGTATTTTAAAACTAAAGGGCTAAAGTGCTTATTTCCAGTGCTTTATTGTTCAACGTCTGCCAGTGGGTTTAGGACAACAAGCAACAAATTCTCTTAGAAGGGCTAAGTCGTCATCTGCTGTAAACCTAAGACCCTTTATAGGTTCTTTAGTATTGGAAGAGGTGGAATCCATAGTTTAGGCCATATTTATTTAATTAAAACTAATCCCAGCTACTTAAATGTCAAATTACCTAATAAAACTAAAGCAATAATTCAAAACAATTCAAACATAACCTAAAATAAAAGATCTCGCCGCGCCGGCCGGCTCCGGTTGTCAAATACCCGCACATGCCCATTTAAGCAATTTTTAAACGTTATCAGAGGTTATTTAGAAAGAGCGTTTGGTGTAATTGATCCGCAAATTACGTCAGGCGGTAACGTTATTAGCGGGTGTTGCGTTAAAAATTGATTCGCGCATATCGTAACCATGATAAGGTACGCGTAAATACTGGATGACGCTATTCGGTCAGGCGCTGTACACAATTTTAGAGGCCATAAGTGGGCGTGCTATGTGCGCAAACTAGTCACCTAACTAGTGCCCGATTCCGAAAATTGGAACCACGAAAAACAATAAAGAAAAAACAAAGATTATAATCTGTATAATCTGTGGTAATACACTCTTAAGCATTTTTTGTCCGTTAGGCAAATTTGTTGATCAGTAAATCACTGCTGACAAGTTGGTCTCCGTTGAATTAACGCAGCAGTGTTTACAAAAAATATCTATTTTATTTTGTAGATTTTCTTACAGAGCAATTGGCGAAATACCCATAGGAATTTTTGAAGAGGTGAATTCGCCACAGAGGTGTAGACATTTTTGTCTTCCTCAGGACTACATTTATTGACAAATGAAGAGCACACGGGAAAAACGATGAAAATCCATTTTTTGATAATTTGGTTTTAATGTCTAATATTTTCCGTCTTAAAAAACTAAACCTTTTGGTACCTAAATAAACGAAAATATCGATAGCGTTCACATAGAAACAGGCATTTAAAAATACCACATACTCGGGAAAAACGATAAAAGGCGATCTAGCCATTTATTGTTTTTGGATACTCATCATTTTTCCCGTGTGCTCTTCAAATGGTTTTATATATAAAAAAATTGCTATCAACTTCCGGTTTTCGGTACTTCCGGAAGTGCCGCCATATTGCAAATGTTATTTTTAAAGAAGAGATTCACCCGAGAACACCCTATATATACCTAGTTATTTTATTCAATTTTATATTACTACTTTGTAATATTAACTCTGAGTTTATACTAGGTTCAGTACGTAGCACTCAGAAACATCAATCTAATTGTCCAAAAGAAACCTGATATTTTAAAACATGAAATGAAGGTATTTAGTGACTTTATATTTTTTACAAGATAATTTTAACAGGAAAATCATATTTTTTTAGGTATTTTTTGTGAAGTATAACGATCCAATCTATGTAAAACTAGAGAAATTGGATATCATGATTCGTCTGGCTTCGCAGAGTAATATTTCGCAAGTCCTCAGCGAATTGAAAGAATATGCTACAGAAGTATATGAATATTTTAAAGTATCTATAAAAATCTGATGTTTTTATTTATGTTTTGTAGGTTGATGTCGATTTTGTCAGAAAAGCCGTGAGGGCTATTGGACGGTGTGCTATTAAAGTCGAACCATCTGCAGAGAAATGTGTCTCCACATTATTGGATCTCATCCAAACCAAGGTCAATTACGTCGTTCAAGAAGCTATCGTGGTTATTAAGGATATTTTTAGGTGAGTTTTCAGAAAATTAAGGACATTTACATTAGTAACGTTTTTATAGCAACGATATACCGATTTCATCAAAAGTGTGCGGTCTGGATTTTAACGTGTAAGACAGTGATGTAGACAGCTTAATGGAAAATCAAATCTATTAAAAAAAGTGATAACAATTGGGTCGACACATTTCTTCTATGCGGTATTGCCGGATTTTGCATCAAAATTTCAAACCGCACAAGTAGGCGTTTACGAAAAATGTTGCATCTAAGGTTGGAACTTTATTTTTCACTATTAGTTACTTATTTTACCACAGCAGTAATAGATTATATTTAGTTTAGATATATGATCATCATTTCAGTAGTATACATGAAAGATTTTAAAATAGCTTATATTTTTCTACACTCATTTTCCTACAAACTTAAAAAACCGGCAACACTGTATGCCGCTTTTGATTTCGTCTAGTGATGGGTTGTTATTTAACTATCTGTTATTTTATAACAATTATTTAGAAATAACATAACGCAACCGTTACTACTTCTAAAAAATAACAGATATAATATAACGACACGTAGAGATCGGCCGCTCGTAAAACGAAAAACGAAGTCGGCGCTCTGCACCGCCACGAAATTCTATGCTGCTCGAAGCAATTCCAAAAAACAACTAGTATGGATGGAAAACATGTTATTTCGTCAACCATCGATACAGGCGGCGAGACAACGAACAACGGAGTGGGGAATGCGCTACGGCGTACGTAGCTGCTTCGGTCGATGCCGTCAACTGTCGTATTGGGTTTACAGCTTAAAAATAATGGGATATAAAAGAAGCAGGTTTTTTGAAACAGTTGCGGGTATAACGCCTGGCGGTCGAGATAACAGGAATTGGAAAGGAACACTGCTGCATCGGTCGATTGTCGATGGAGGCTCGCAACGGGTTGGAGAAGCAGTCATTTTAGATACGTTGTTTTTCAACCTGTTACGAGCATAACAGGGCGGCGGTCGAGATAATCGGAGTGGGAAAGGAACAGGGGCGGATACAGAAATTTATTTTAGGGGGGGCCCAAATAAAAAATAATGCAAAATATGCCTTGGGGGGGGGGCTTTTTTAACCCAAAAGCCTAATATTTAACCCAACTTACAGACTTTAGGGGGGGGCCGGGCCCCATGGGCCCCCCCTCTGTATCCGCCACTGGAAAGGAACGCTGCTGCATCGGTCGATTGTCGATGGAGGTTCGAAACAGGTTGCAGAATAACGCATCAGTTGTTTTAAATACATTGTTTTTCAACCTGTTACGAGCATAACGGGCGGAGGTCGAGATATTATGGCGCTGTATGTTTCAATACGTTCGTTATTAAGTTTCAATATTTAGGTATTTATTTATTCTGAAAAATTTTCAGAATAATATTTTAAGATTTTTTCAAAATGTATACAGGGTGTTTTGAAAAATCTGGTCATTGATTAATCGCGATCCTGCTTAAAGCCCTTGACGTAAAAAGCTGATTTTTGGAAAACGGATTGACTTTAGGGTGTAGAGGTTCGATAAGAAGGGATTTTTCGAAACTCGAATTCTAAGGGGGTGAAACCACCCTCAAATATTAGAATATTTTTTATTTAAAAACCGGTGAGTTTTTCGGAAAAACTCTTAAATACGTATATTTTATTTCGTTGTTTTACATATTTTAAGATTTTTTAAAAATATATACAGGGTGTTTCATAAAATATGTCCATTGAGTAATCACGATTCTGCTTAAACTGCTTGACGTTTAAAGCTGATTTTTGGCAAACGGGTTGAAGTTCGATAAGGAGGGTTTTCTCGAATCTCAAATTCCAAGAGGGTGAAAACGCCCCTCAAATATTAGAATATTTGTTATTTAAAAAACGGTTAGTCTTTCGGGAAAACGCTTGGACACGCATAATTTATTTTGTTTTATTACATATTTTGAAATTTTTTAAAAAATCATACAGGGTGTTCCAAAAAGTTGAGTAATTGATTAACCACGATTCTGCTTAAACTGCTCGACGTTTAAAGCTTATTTTTGGCAAATGTGAGAAAATTTTATCCAGTTTGTATGTTAAAAGAAATTCTTGCTTTGCTTTATCATCACCATTACAAATTATTAATTCGACGCGAACGAAGTCGCGGGTGCACGCTAGTTTAAGTGTAAAATTAATTCGAACTCTAGTGTGTAATTGGTTTACTTATGAAGAATATACTACACATTTTCTTATATTGCTATTTTTTAACCGCAAATGGTAAAATTATAACTAAGAGCTTCTCGCCCGTCGAGTGAGATGCACCCTGTACACTGCTACGCAATTCAGGATCTATGCGGATTGAGGGGCAAGGCGTAGGTAGATCGGAATGTATACGTATAGACGAGTGACGGAATTTTGGCTTTTTTATATCGCAATTTGTAAACAGCGCTTATTTGTAAACGACCACCGTTTTTAGAGAGGTATTTTAGATAACAATCGATATTTAGAAATGTTTTGACACCCTGGAAATACTACCACCGAGCATGTCATTGTTGCAACTTGCAACTGCGTTAATACGCCTGGCGGTGACCGCCTCATACTCTTTCAGATATTTAGTAATAAAATAAAGAAACCTGTTATTTTTAAGCTGTTTTTTATAAATAACTGTAACAATTTCAACTGTTATCTAAAAATAACAGTTATGCCCATCACTAATTTCGTCTCTCTGTCTGTCAACTGGTCATTTATATCTCTATCACACGCATTAAAATCCAGACCACATAAGTTGGATGACCAGCAGGGTGTGGTGTTAATGGGAACACAGACGTTACTTTGACAACTGTGACAGTTAAAGCGACATAATATCTTTCTACTCATAAATGTTTGGTACTTTTGTTTGATTAGATTGGAATAATTTTCGGGTGGGTTTATAAAATGAAACATTCAAATTAGTAACATTTCTTTATTTAATAAAATATTGTGCAATAATAAGAACAATCTAGTGCCAAGCCTGTAACAGAAATAAACTTAACTCTCGTTTAAAGAGAGGTAGCACTAGTTAAAACCTTCTCAATCTTTTCATATCTTTCTGGTTGATCAAGAAGTACTATATTCAAATTAGCCATTAAAGCATTCTCTTTTAAAATTAAAAATATCCCATTATCTTTACAATACTCGTAAATATTTTGTACTTTTTGTTTTATCAAATTTGGATCTTTTTCTTTAACGGTAAATACTTTAAAGGCAGATAATGGATTGCTTTGAACATTATAACCACAATTTAAAAGAGTCGAATGAAATTTTTTCGATAGCACTCCAAGTTTTTTTGTCGTTTCTTCTGTAATAAGATCGATAGATTCAATACAAGCTTGAACAAGATAGGTTGGTAAGGAAGCCGAAAAAATGTACCCACTGCCAGATAAGCGTTGGTGTTCTATAGCGGTGTGTGATCCTGTAATAAAAATTAATATAAGGTATTATTTGCAATACTGGAAATCATCATTTTTTCACGAAAATTTGTATAACCCCTATTTTGGTGTTGTAGATTATCTGAATTTTTTTTTGGTGTAGAGTAAAACTGTAAGAGACTTACAGTTTTTCAAAAAAAAATGTAAACACTGAATTTTGAAAACCTACATTTAATCAAATAACTATCTACTGACACTAAATTATAAAAATTAAAATATCTGGGAAAATCTTTGTCTGAGGGGTAAGCAACCTTAACAATATTTTGAAAAGACGAATTCTCCATTGGTACTGGAATAATATACTGGGTGTTCCATTTGAAATAAAAGAGTAACTTGCTTTTAAATCTGATCAATGTTCAATATACAAAACGAATCCCGCCTAAAAATTTGGAGTGGGAGGTAAACCTGCTAACTGTCATCTCAACGTGTTTTCGGAATACGGCTAGCGTTGCCATTGTTAATATAAAGTCCTGAAATCTTACTATTTTTTGTTTCTGTACTTAATTATTCTTTTTGAATTCATTTTTCTATATTTTATCCTTACTTACTTATAATAGTACTTAAAGAAAGAACTAAATATTATTAAAACTTAAAATAGATGCAGGTTTGTTAGCGTTTAATAAAAAATAATTAGAAAATTAAAACTATTAGAAAAATAAATATTTAATCGCATATATAATACATTAGCGACGCTAATTTGAGTTGTGTTATCTTTAATATATGTTTTTTTATGTAAAGTATGATTTTTTAATATACAGGGTGAGTCTTAAATAAGAGTAAATATTTTCAGGACTGGTAGATCTCGATAAATGAAGCATATTTTCTCTTTGCCGTTTTTCAAAAAAGTCCACAATAACTGAGATTCTTTGAAAATTAAAAAAAAATTTGCTTTCAATTTCAGAACCGCTGAATCTTTTCTGGGTTTTCTTTCTTGTAAATTTAATCTACCATCTATGTTCGCATATAAAGATATTATGTTTTTTAATCATTCTAGTTTTAATCATCTGCTGATGCACTGCAGTAGTAAAGTGCTTTGGTGTATTGTGGTGAATTAGTGTTTTATTTTGCTGTTGAAACACCCCCGTTCCAACCCTCAACTCTAATCATGTTATTTACTTTTTGGTTTGTTGTAACGCTTGTATTAACAGCTGGTAGATAATCGACTTTTTCTTAAAATTGCTTAATTTATCATTTTGATTAAAAAAAAAAACACTTTCAAATATTAATTTCGAAGCAAACAATATTATCAGATAACAATTTGAAAATGTCCATCTAAAAGGAATAGGTTAGAAAATGGTTAGAACGCGGTAAATCCACAAATCGTGGAAACTCGTTAAATCTTAAAATATAGTAACTATTCAGTATGATTCCTAAATATTTATAATATGCTTTTTACTGAACACATGTTTTTTGAGTGTATAGCTTTTCTCATTTTTTTTGCCTTAATTACATTTCTCTCAGTGTAGCTATAAACAGGCGATCTCTCACATACGCAAATTTGAAGGTCTCAAAACTTAGCCCCCCTCACTTCAATAGTGCTGACGGTTTTTGTCGCTTCTCTACGATTGTTCTTCTCTGCTAGAACCATTCCAGCCAGAACCTTTTTAGCCATAAAATATATAAATTTTTGTGAAAAAATGGACGATTTCCAGTATTGCCAATAATTTCCAAATATAAAAGTAATAAAAGCAATATATTTTGTGCTATTACCTGCACAGAAACCGCCAATCGATCCAACAGCTGCTTCCAAAGTTGAAATTATCATATCTACCCTATAAGAATCAATGTCAAAATGTTCCAGCATGCCTTTTCCGCTACGACCCAATATACCGATCGAATAACTTTCTTCTAAAAATACCCGAATTATATTTTCCTCGGCTATTTGAAGGTATTCTGGCAGAGGTAGAATTTGACCAGTACTCCATGAGACAGCTTCTACAATGAGAAATTTCCTGGAAACTTTTTTCTTTCCTTTTTCTAATTCCACTATTTTATTGACTTCTCTGGCAAACGAGTTTGGATCTTGATGATCAAAATAACACACCTAAAAAGTTAATTTACTATAAAAGGTACTGTATGATCGAAAAAAAAAACGGCGTCAAAGACAGCTGGGGCATGACCATCGATGATAATTTTGGTGAGGTCAATCTCTAAAGGTCATTTACTAAAAATTGTTAATAAAATTTACTTAAACTTGTCAAAAATTAACACTAATTATAGAAAGAATAAACAATGAATGTTTTTGAAAGGAATAAGAAGAAATATTTTTTCACAAATTTTAAACTACACCATTTAAAAATTATTTTTACTTAATATAAAAATAAATTACAACCTTAACCTGGCAGTAAGCGCCATTAAAAAAAAGAAGGGTACAGGCCAAGTAATGTAGTTTAAGGCTTGACCTCGCCAAAATTCTTATCAATTGTGATTCCAAAGCCGTTTTTTTTAGATCATATGGTATTAATAATTAGCAATAATATTCACTTTGCTTTTGGCCATTTGTAGTCCTTGTTGGATCGCGATATTGCAATCTTTGTGTGTAAAAACAACATCATTTTTTTTACAGTAAGCTGCAATAGAACTAGATATAGCTACAAAACCGTATGAATACACAATGGATTCATCCATTCCTAAAAAACTTGCTATATGTTCTTCCAGTTTTAAATGCACATCAGTTGTCCCTACAAAATATTTTATTTAATATTTTCAACTCCTAATATATTTTCAGTTATCCTACCATAAAATGCTCTTGGTCCACAAGTTCCAACTCCATACTTTCTGATAATATTTTCAGATGTTTTTTTAATGTCGTTATTGTTTAGTATGTTTAAATAATTTGCCTGTGCCAAGTTTATTGTTTCTTGATCTGCAGTAACACAGGGGATCTCAATATCATGTTTATCTTTAATTTGTTCATATCTCACTAATGGTTCGGGCTCAAAGGCTGCTAATCTCTCGCGAAGTATATTTTCGTCGATTTTTGTGACTTTCGATGAAGGCATAGTTTGTGACAAATTTAACAAGGGAATCTCCGAGAAATCAACGATTACTATTATAATTAGATATATCTCTTGCTTTTTTATAAGGGTTTTGCTAACGTGGCACTAAAATAAAAATTATTAAAATTACGAATAACAATTTTTCAAGGCCTGAATGAATTTGATTGTTTGTTGACTCATAGAAATTAGGTTAATAATTGACATTTTAAAATGACATTGCAATGTGAAGTTAGCGCTGAATCGATGTGAAGTTGGCGCTGTAAGTTAGCTATGGAGGTCTGAGAATATGATCATTAAATCAATCAGTATCATGAAAGTATGACAATCTGTGCATGAGTAACAAATTAATTGTATGAAGCATTAATTAGAAAATTACTTTAGCGTAGGTGTAAGTTCTTTTAATTTGCGCAGCAACAGTGGTAAATGATATGATTCTCTTATATGCAGGGTTCGGAAAAAACTACATGTTACTTTTTAAAACTACATAAACTACATTACATGTAGTTAATGTAGTTTATGTAGAGGGTGTAGTTTATGTAACCTATGTATGTAACTTTCAAATATCAAAGGTTTGAGATGAGGTTATAATAAGTTGACGCTTTAGAAAACACAATGTATTTAAGAAAACAGAAGAAATATGGCTTTAAATATAATATTCACACATCATATTATTTAGACCCCTCACCCCTCATACAAAGCAAAATTATTTATAATATCAATACATAGTTTATTAACGTAGTTTTCATGTAGTTAATGAACGAAAAAAGGTAAATTACCTACGTCTTAATTAACTACTTCCGAACCCTGCTTATGTGTATAAAATAAATCATACATGTATAAAAGAAATTAGTTTTGAGTGAAAATTACCTAATCATGTGTAATAAATGCTAACTTCATGTCAAACGGAGCCACCTGGTTTTAACTGACGAAAGTTGCTATAAATTTAAGGGAATTTATTTAGGAGGGGGATCTTTTAAATTTTTTAGTACTTTTTTCGTATATAAAATAACAATAAATTTTTTTATTAGCTTAACACAGCAATTTAATAATATTTTTGAATAACAAGATCATTATTTGAAGCACAGAAACAAAAAATGTATAATAAAACTTTTTTTTAAATATTTTTTATACAGCTTTTTATCACAGCCCTTCGAGTACCAGCCAGCCATTTTACGACCATAAAACATGTTAATAACTCACTTGTACAGAGTGTCTCCAAAAAATATGTTTTCATAGTTGTAGAGAAATAAATAAAACTATATTTTGCGATATTTAAAAAACGATATACCGTGTGTTTCTCAGAAGTGGCACACCTCTATAACTTTTTTATTTTTTCAGTTAAAAATCGAGATTCGGTACGTTAGTATATGATAGAAATCAGGATTTACTGGCGTATTCAATTGTTTTCAGTCACTTCCTTTTTCAAGTTAAATCACTACTACTTTTGAGTTTTACATGACATTGTATGTCAACATATATCAACTTTTGACATTTTAGCATATTATGGTTCATTTGAAATTGTAACATGCGGTTCATAACGACAATTTGATACGAAATACCAAGTGAGTGGTGCCAAATTATTCATAAAAAAATATTTTTCCTAATATGCTAATGAGCCACCCTCTTTCTATTTGAAAAAATTGAGATAGGATTAAAAATACGATTTGGGCATCTTTTAACCGGCAAGGACAAGACACTAATAACATTAGACGATAAAATCTATTTTTCCAAGGCTCCATGATTAAAAATTAGTGTTTTTAACACAGCCATGACACTCTAGATTGAAATTTAAAATACGAGTTTTTTAAAGCGAAAATGTCAAGAGTTGACATATGATATGTCATTCTATTCAGAGTGTCATTTTCTATCGAATAAAGTAAAAATATACTGAGACTGCCATTTAAAAATCAAAAGTTGCAGTCATAAGCAGGAAGTGACCGAAAACAATTGAATACGTCATTCAATCCTAATTTGTGTCATATACTAACATACCAAATCCCGTTTTTTTATCTGAAAAAATAAAAGTTATAGGGGTGAGCCACTTTTGAGACGCCCTTGGTATAGTAAAGTAAATTGTAGTAGTGACACTGTCGCTCATGTAAAGGATTTTATTTAATAACATTTCAGGAAATACCCTAACAAATATGAGAGTATCATCAGTACACTCTGCGAGAATCTCGACACACTCGACGAACCCGAAGCCAGAGCTTCCATGGTTTGGATTATCGGCGAGTACGCTGAAAGAATTGATAATGCTGATGAACTTCTAGATAGTTTCTTGGAAGGTATTATAATTTTTTTGCAAACATTGCTTTTTATAGATTATACTCTATATTTATTGCTTCAGGTTTTGCTGACGAAAATGCGCAGGTTCAATTGCAATTACTGACGGCGGTGGTGAAATTGTTTTTGAAACGTCCTCAGCATACTCAAGGACTAGTTCAGCACGTGCTTAGTTTGGCCACTCAAGATTCGGACAACCCAGATCTAAGAGACAGAGGATTCATTTACTGGAGGTATGCAAGCAAACAGCATAAACTTATGCAAAACAGCATTGATGCTGAAAAAGATTTATATTTCATATCAATTAAACTTTTAGTTACGTAATCGAGGGCGCGATTTTTAAATTCATTGTTGCTATCCATGGATATATTCGGCGCCGGGCTGACTAACTGGAATTTAAATTTCCCGCTGGGGATTCACGTGGTAGCTCTGCTGTAAAAAATGTCAAGTTGCTATATTTATTTATTTATTTCCGGAAATTGTTATTCGTTTTGACACTTTAGTTTTGTATTACGAGTTTTTTTGTTTAAATAAATAGTGTTGTGATACTTAAAGCTTAAAAATGTTTACTAGCAGCCCTTGCAGTCAAACATTGTTCTTTTTAGAACCTCTTCTACTGCGAAGTGTACAAAGATAACTTAATAGCCGTAAAAAACTCTTTGCAACTTTATTAAAATATTTTGAACGGGACAGCAGTAGTAATGGCCCCTATTGTCTCTTAAGTGTTGTTAAGAAGGTGAGTTTTGTTAATATAAATAATAACTGTTTATATATTTACAATTAATTTAGTTTTGTTTCCTGAAATATTTTGAACAAATATACCTATTAATCACGTGACTAAAAGTTTAATTGATATGAACTATTATAAAGTTATACACAAAGCCTGTTTAGAATTTCAAGTAGAGTTAAAATATAGAAGTTGTTCTATTTAAAATATGCAATTTGGTAGCCACGTAAGTGCCGCAAAGAACATTATAAACATTACTAACATTAACTCGCTATTTAATTCATATACCATTTATTTTATATTGATATTATATAATTTCTTTAGATTATTAAGTACGGATCCAGCTGCAGCAAAAGAGGTAGTCTTAGCTGACAAGCCTCTCATATCAGAAGAAACCGATCTTCTCGAACCAACGTTGCTTGATGAACTTATTTGCCACATTTCTTCTTTGGCCAGTGTTTACCACAAACCACCCACTGCTTTTGTCGAAGGCAGAAGCGCAGGTACGAGTTAAAAATATTATCATTTGTCTCATTTTGTTAATTTTATATGGTATTTATATATAAAGTGAACAGACAGTCGGTCATCATGACGTGCAGTGTGTTACTCATACGCGTTGTCCGTCATACAACAGTACAACATTCTATGTCGATTGAATTCAATCAGCGGCGTAGCGTGGCGTCAATACAAGGGGATGTACTAAGTAACTGCAATTAACATTTTACCATCTTTTTTATTTAAACTCTTTAATTTTGAAGTTTTGGCCGTTGAGAGCCAACGAGGCTCAACGAGAATCAAAATGAAACTAAAATAGATATAAAATGGGTGGGGGGTTTTCAGCATTTTTTTGAACATATTTCCGACTTTAATATACAAAAAATTATGCATATTTTCATATATGAAAAAATAAAAAAGTTATAGGCGGTGACCCACTTTTGAAAAACACCCGTATATAAAAAAGAATGTTATCTTTATCTTATTCTTTTAATATATTATATTTAGGTATCAGAAAGACCCTTCCTGTTCGCCAAGGGTCAGACGAAGCTCCGGCTCAGGAAGCTACAGTCATACCCAATCAGGAGAGCCTTATTGGAGACTTGTTATCCATGGATCTTGGTGCACCTACAATTCCATCCGGTCCCGCACCTACCACAGCTCCGATAAGTAATGTGGATCTACTTGGAGGCGGATTAGATGTATTGGTATGGTTACATAATAAAAATTACAGCAGTTCCTTGTTTTACGCGGCATGTAGAATATATGAAAGGCTAGAATATAATCACTGCGACCTTACAGATCTATTGTGTCCCCCTTTCTTGATTTAGAACTCATCGTACAGTCTCAGGGCTCACAGAAGACTTGTGTCTAGCCCTAGCAGGCAACTATTAAGCCCGACCAATCACGTTAGAGTTTTTGACAAACACAAATGAATTAACACACTTCAAATAACCACGCTAACCAACCTGATTGGTCAAGCTTAAAAGTTGACTGCTAGAGCTAGACTTCTCACAAAAGCCAGCATCTGACACGCTTTCACAGATGTTAGTTGTCCATCTTCGATATCAGGCGTACCAAGGTATATGGCACGATTGGTTATCGCCTCGGTGCACTCTGTGATGAGGTGTTCTGTTTTTCCCTATTTTCCATTCGCCGTTGTTTCTTAGCTTCAATCTACTGAGGTGTTCATTGAGGAGACAGTGTCCTGTTAAAACCCCCTTAACAAATCGAAGATTATCCTTACTTTAATCAAGGAAGATCTTTGATTTTTTTGGTCGTAAGTCGTGAGAAATTTCTTCAAGTATTTTAGACCGTTGGAGGATACATGTTCTGATTTCTTTCGAAAATCGACATCTATGAAACTATGAACCCTTCCTGGACACAAACGGTACATTGTGAGATAGGAAATTGTAGAGAGAAACAAGCCCTATAACATAGGATACAACATTTTAATGAACAGTGCTTTCCATATAATAAATAAAATGAAATATATACGAAATAATATACATGTACTGATTTCTTTCGAAAATCGACATCTTTGAAACTATGAACCCTTCCTGGACACAAACGGTCCATTGTGAGACAGGAAATTGTAGAGAGAAACAAGCCCTATAACATAGGATACAACATTTTAATGAACAGTGCTTTCCATAAAATCAATAAAATGAAAGATATACGAAATAATATACGTGTACTGATTTCTTTCTATGAAACTATGAACCCTTCCTGGACACAAACGGTACATTGTGAGACAGGAAATTGTAGAAAGGAAATTGTAGAGAGAAATAACCCTTCAAGTGTTTTAGACCCTTTCGAGGTTACGGATGAAGTTTTTCAGGTTCTTGAGTTCCGTTTTAAGTTGGTTTCCACATGGGAATGTAGAATGTAGAATGTTTAGGAGGGGAGTTAATCACCGCGACCTTATAGATCTATTGTGTGTTCCCCTTTCTTGAGTTATAACGAGTTATAATTCATCATACAGTCTCAGGGCTTTAAGAAAAGCCAGTATCTGAGACGGCTCCACAGAGGCCAGCTCTCCATCCTCGAGCCAGCTCTCCATCCTCGATTCCACATGGGAAGCAGAAGGTTCTGGTGCAGTTAGTGGAGTGTTTTTGCCTTGTATCCCTTGGTGGGTTTGGTTTGGCACCCAGAGTAGGAGGACTTTATTTTCTTTGACTAATTTGTTTAGCTTGGTTTATTTTTTCACCAACTTCGAATTGATGGTTCCCTTGCCTTGTATAATGATTCTTTCTATACAATCAGAATCCTTCTTCATGACTTTGAAAGAGTGAGAAGTTGAGAGATGTTCTGTAATATTCAGTTCTTGCATTATGGCTTCATTGGCTCGTTATCAGGCAGTCCAGGGCAATTCTGAGCATACGTCGGCAGCAGTACATCTCAGTTACGTCAATTTTTTTCAGTTCTGACTGTCTCATCGTCTAGGACTCGGAACCATACATTAATATTGGAAATCGAGAGATACCACGGATTATACCCCATCGGCAAGCGAAGTCTTGGGTCGGTGTTTGCATGTCTAGAAGTCAATAGCTATGGCTGTCTTGTAAGTCGGAGAGAGAAAAATGCGACGCTAAATTTCATGCGCTTGAGAAAATAGTTGCTCCTCTTTCTTTATTCAGTACATCTTATTTTACTGAGCGGACCGTACTCGTCGTACATACATACATACAGCCGTTACTCGCTGACGAGTATTCGACACACATAAAGAGAATGGTCACGCAAGGCGTTTTCTTTCATGAGCTTTTCTGTGACTGAAAAGCCCGATACGTGATGTTATCTGCCTACCGCACTCCGGACATTCAAAAATCTCATTGCTTTGTTGCCTCTCTACTTTTTGGTTGCCGCTGTTAACTGAGTTTACAACCCTTCTCCATTGAATTCTATTGTGAGCTGCTTTTTCCCACTCATTCTGCATGTTAATTCCCTTTAAATTTTCGTGGAAAATGTCCTTGTATCTTTTCAGTTGTCCACCCGGCCTCCTCTTACCGTCCACAAGCTCACCGTAAAGCAGAGATTTTGGTATGCGGTTTTCTTTCAATGTACTCGTCGTACACACGAAAATCGGCACCCAAAGCGAGAAATGTTAATAAAAAGTTTGTTTCAATATACGCAGTATTTTCAAGGACCTACTATGTTTACTTGTATGATCCTTGTATTTACAAGGATCCTGCTATCTATGCTCCGCGTAAAATAGGGACTCTTGTATTGCACTGCAAAAAAAACATGTTTTTTTTCTTTGTAGTATGGAGGCACGGAACTTAGTGGTGCTCCTACAGCTGCTGCTCCTTCAACTACAGGGCTTTTAGGAGATATATTTGGTATCACCACAACACCAACTATGTATACTCCACCAAAAGTTTGTTTTTTATTTCTTTTTTTTTACAGTTTTTTATTGTATTTTATCCTTTTGTAGACATTATGGTTACCAGCTGATAAAGGTAAAGGTTTGGAAATACGGGGAACTTTTTCAAGAAAATCTGGACAAGTACACATGGAAATGACCCTTACTAATAAAGCTATGCAGGTAATTTTTTTTCTATTTATGGTGGGTTTATACAACATTGTCGTAACTTTAATTTTAGTCTTAAGCATAAGCACAGTCAAATCATAATTTTTAAACATTAAAATGAAGAAAATAAATAAATAATGTCCCCTAACCCTAAAAATTGAGGCAGCGCCTGCGGTCTTCGATTTTTGTCGTAACCACAATCATAAAGGTGAAAATTGCTGAACTTTAGGTTATTACAGTGTTACCAACTCCGGGATTTTATACCTAAATTTGGGGAGAAAAAATCTATATGGGGATTTTTTTAGGAAGTAAAATTTTTTGGGGGATATTTTTAGGGATAACATTTCATTGGAATTTTACCGCTACCAAAGAGGAGATAAGACCCCTACTGCTATTTTTCAAAATTAATAGGAAAGTATAAATAAAACAAAATAATTTATTTATTTTAATCACCGAATCTTGGATAAAAGTTGTGGGGATTTTAGTTGTTTGGATTTAAGAAGGTTTGATAGCTTTAAGCAAATACGATTTGGCTTTAAGGAAAAGTTTCGAACAGTTGGCTACACTGCTGTAATCAGACGTTTCAAGGTCAACCACTTAAAACACAACGAATTGTTTATTTATTACTATTTATATTTTTAGGGGTTTTCGGGATATTTTTTTAAGTTTTTAGGAATATTTTGGGGTTTTTTTGACGCGAGCGTTTTAGATTTTTAGGGAGATAAATTTTTGAGAGTTGGGAACACTGGGTTATTAAGTTATGCTTATGATTACGACTGCGATGTATAAACGTTCGTATCTAAAATTGTTTTAACATGGTTTTAACTTTTATGATTGTGACTAAAATTGTGATTATGATTACGACTATGTTGTATACACCCGCCATTAGAAACTGTTTTTATTAATTATTGGGTTAAGGACCTAAAAAACTCAACAGAAGTCAGTGTATGTTCCTCTGCATTATTTCATTGTTTTTTGTATGATTTAGATGTTTTTATATATTTAGATCTTTTGTGTTATGTCACATAAAAGAGGTATATCTACCCTCTCTACCATTAAAAAACACATTTTTGTAGGTCATGAGTGGGTTCGCTATTCAGTTCAATAAAAACAGTTTTGGTTTAGCACCTTTAGTTCCCATGAACGTCACAGGTTTGCAGCCTGGGCAAAGCCTCGAATATAGCTTAGCTTTAAGCACAACAGGGCCAGTACAAAGAATGGAGCCCCTTACTACTTTACAGGTTAGTTAAAAAAAATACTATTTATATACAGGGTGGTCCGAATTTTAATCGGGAAATTTCGGCAGCATATGCTCAATAAAAAACTAAAAATGCTTTTATAAATGTATGTCCTAAAATGCTTCGTTTCGGGTATACAGGGTGTAGACGTTTCATTTTTATTTCGGTTTTTTTCCAAATCATTTTTGAACTAATCGATATCTGGATGAACATTATTGTCTGGGTGTTTTTGCAATGGAAAATTCGATTTCGATGTCAATACGACTCCTACTTGAAGGAGGCGCCATCTACATGATTTTTAACTTTTTTGAAAAATAATAACTTCTTATCTGTATCTGTATAAAACTACTGAGTGAAAAAACATTTCCGTTATTTTTTACGTAAAAAAGGTTTCTTGGTAAAAATCGCTATGAGCAACCAGTTTCAAGATATTTGGATGGTAATCATAGATAAAGGAAACAAGTTTAAATTGGAATGCTCGGCTTGCCGCCAAAACTTATAATTGTTTTGGAGCGCATACGTTGTAGGGCGCTGCTATAGCGGTTGCTAAGAACAACCGCAAACAAGAACAGAAATAATTTTTTCTAGTCAAAGTCAGAATCTTCAAAAATTAAACCGCCCTCATTGAAAAAATACCGAAAACGTTTAAAGGGTCCATTTTCAAAGTAATTATTGCTATCTTGTAAGTTTAAATTTTATTTAGTCAAACCCGTGATAATTGTGAAAAAGTGGCATTAAAACTTAAAAGCTGTGTGAACTGTGAAATGCAAAAACCATTGTGGATCGTGGCATAACGTCGGTCCAATGTTTCATAGGTATTTCATACAAGTCCTTATATAAAATGAAAGTTTCTTATATGCAACAAACTATATTTTATTTAAAAAATTAAAAGAAAATAATAAATTTTAATAAACAGTATTTGGCAACATAATACCGGAAAAAGCCGAACCGCACCAAAATTATCACAAGCTTTGGAGAGCGACCATTGTAAGAATAGCGCCAAATAGTACCGTATGATCGAAAAAAAAACGGCGTCCAGTTAGCTGGGAAATGACGATCGATGACATATCCCATATAAATTTACTTATAAAGTGACAGCGATCCTCGTAGCCATCGCTGACGCCGTTTTTTTTTCGATCATAGGGTATTTACATTGTCCTTATGGGTACTTTCCAAACTAAATTGTTTCTTTTATCTATGATGGTAATAATCAATATACATGTCATTATTGACAGAAAATCAACACATTGACTAGATACATCGTTATTTGACCGAAATTATAAATTTGAGAACTTTGTATTTTTTTAAATTAATTCATATTATGTTTCACCTAGAAACATATGATAAAACAGGCCTGCCTAGAGCCGCCTCTGCTCGTAGCGATTTTTACCAAGAGACCTCTTTTACATAAAACACCGCGGAAATGTATATTTTTTTAGTCAGTAGTGTAATACAGGTATCCATCAGAGTTATTATGAAAAAAATTATTTTCTTGTTAAAAAATTTTACCTCCCTGTATCTCAAAAGTTAACGTTTAGGACATCCATTCATAAGGAGTTTTTTTTCTTAGAATAGGTCCAAGAATCAACCCCTTAAATATTAGCTTATTATTAAAAATATTAATATCTACATATATAAAATGCTAATGTTTATCTGTGTCGTCTCTACTGAAGTAACGACTTGCTCTAGAAAGTTTGTTTTTTACTAAAAGATAGCTAATTGGCTCTTCTAAAAACTGTCGTCGCCGGATTTTTTGTTTTTCATTTAATTAAACAAAAAATAAAAAGAATTTTTTTTCCTGATGTGGCGGATGCGCCAGGCTTCAACTAGTATAATATAATAAATAATAAATATTCAATAGGTGGCCATTAAGAATAATGTGGACGTGTTCTATTATGCCTGTCAAATACCAATTCAGATTCTATTCCTAGAGGACGGCACACTAGATAAACGAGTCTTTTTAACTACTTGGAGAGACATTCCATCTGCAAATGAGGTAAATATTTTTTTAACATATTTATGTTTGTATCACTTATTGTTATTTCATACAGGTTCAATACACTCTAAATGATATCAAAGGTTCTGCAGACGCTATTTCAAGCAAGATGACTATGAGCAATATCTTTACCATAGCAAAACGTAACGTGGAAGGGCAAGACATGCTCTACCAATCACTGAAGTTGACAAATAATATATGGGTTCTTCTTGAACTAAAATTAACTCCTGGTTCAACCACTGCAACTTTAAGCTTGAAATCAAGATCTGTGGAGGTGGCACCATATGTATTTCAGGCTTATGAGATGATTTGCAAAAATTAGTTTAATAAAATATCTTTAAAATTATTTTAACAATATTATATACTGTTTTTAAATGTTATTAGAGTATGCTATAAGTTATATCTTTATTTTATTCCATTATTTGTAGATTAAAATAACTATAATAAATAAATAAGGTACTAATACACTTTTTTCAATTATTTTCCAGCAAGTGTAATATACCGGGTACATCGGCTCAGGACATATAACTAATCCTATATAAATATTAGAGTGTTATATAGTGTTGTTTATTAGTTTCCCAATTGATTTTAGAAGAAACTTTTAATGGAAATTTTTAAAGTACCAGATTATATCAGGGGTGGAACTCTGTAACAAAATAGCGATCGGTAGCGATAAAGAATACTGACCTTGGCCATACAAACTAAACGACAAGCGACAGTATTCTTCATCGCTACCGATCGCTATTTCGTTACAGAGTTCCACCCCAGGCTACTTGTCAACTTTAAAACTCTTCCTCTAAGCATTTTTAAATAATCTGCAGATAAGAATTAACTTGTACAATGGTAAAACGCTGGCCCCCAGCAATTTATTAAACTTTTTGAAGCATTGAATGACATTTTTGCAAATTTTGCAAATGACTTAAAAACACTTTAGCAGAAGAGTTTTAAAATTGATTGGTAGAATGATCTAATCCAGAACTTTTAACAAGTTTCTTCTAAAATCACTAGGGGAGCCATTAAACAACACTCTTAAAATTTACATGGGGGATTTCCTATGTCCTGAGCTGATACATAATCCTGTATACAAAATGTATAAGTCAACAAAAAGCTTTAAACATGTTTGTCAATATTTCACAATAGTGGCATAACATTAGATCCTAGACTTGTCATAACATGCAAATAATAAAGAAAAACTACTTACTTCTCTTTGAATAAGTATTTATTACAAACAAAGCTTAAATTACATTAAGACATGAATAAAATTAATGTTGTTTACGTCTGAAACTGCATCCTTCCGTTAATCTAGCTTTACCTCCCGTGGACGTGCACAAAATCGTCGAGCATCCTTTGCAAGGAACCGCGCTTTGTGCATGTGAAAAAATTGTGGAGATAGCGTAGCATCCTGGGCACTTAACATCCATGAAGTAACTGTTCGGGTGCTGGACTAATCGTTTCTTTTTGTGCGCCCTTTTTTGGTTTTCGGGGCTAGGGTGCAATAAGTCGACGGCTAAAGGCATCTAAAACACAATATATACATTTAAAATTAACCACTGTTATAAAGTTATAATATCTAAAGTATATATAAGCAATTATACTAACTTTTATCTCTCTTTTTCAATAAAAAATCGCCGAAATTGGTTGAAATGCACGTGGTACTTTCGGCAATCAACCATGTAAAGGACGTTGACAGAACATTGACAGCTCGAACTGAAGTAGGCAACAAATCAAAACCGAAAAGAAATAAGTTTAGATGATTTTCTAAACCAGGGTTGTGCCAAACTCTTTGGCAGGGTTCGAAAGTAGTTAATTAAGACGTAATAAGAATTAAGACGTAATTTACCTGATTAACTACGTGTATTTTTTCTTCAAAAACTACGTCTTGGTAAAGGTGTGGATCCGGTGGCTGACCTTGAAGCCCATATTTGCTGCATTTGATCATCGATACTACGCAAGCGCACATCGTCGAGGTTGCCAAATTGCAGTTTATTTTCGAATTATTTGCAGTTTCGAATTATTTGCAGCGAAATTTTTTTTTGACTCCTGTTTTCTTAAATACATTATGTGTTTTTAAAGCTTCAACTTATTATAACCTTACCGCAAACCTTTGATATTTGAAAGTTACATAGGTTACATAAACTACACCCTCTACATAAACTACATTAACTACATGTAATGTAGTTTATGTAGTTTTTAAAAGTAACATGTAGTTTCCGGAACCATGTTCTTTGGTTGTGCTCTAAAAAATGGGTTACCAAAGATTAGAAGTTTTAGAAAGATTAGAAAAAAATTCTAACCTACATTTAACATTTTTGACATTGACATTTTTCGCTTGATCAAGAAATTGATTTGCTTTTAAAAATTCCTAAAGAAAAATGTCTCTTCAAACTACAATTTATAATACGGTTTTTAAAAGATCGTCTACTTTTGCATTAGCATTTGTAGCATCAGCCTTTTTCTTTGAAAGAGGTTTTGACTTAGCAGCCCAAACGATCTATGACAAAATTAATGAAGGAGTAAGTATAGATTACATAATTTATGCACACAATCTAGTGAATTCTAATATATTATTTTCAATTATAGAAACAGTGGAAGGATATTAAAGATAAATATGCCCAGTAGAGATCCAAATTTTTTATCACTGTTGTAGTTTGTAGTAAAGTATTAAATAAATTCGTATTTATAATAAACGTGTTGAATTAATATGTCTTTATTATCAAATTAAAATAACATTAACAGTACATCGTTTTAAACTCATTCTGTAACTTCCCAAGGCTTTTCTGGTCTATGTAAATCCCATGGGTAAGGAGTCTTATATTGGGGAGGTTCTTGAAGCTTGACTCCAGCTTCTTCCAACGCCTTTAGAAACAGTGCAACCTTTCCATCTTCATTTGGTGGATGTATATCACACCTCAGTTCAGTTAAACCAGTCTGAAGACATCTATATCCTAGTATCTAAAAACAATTATTTCTAATTGTACCACTTTGTTGGAATTTTAGTAAAACAGTATTCATACCCTTCCTAAATTTATATATGCTGTAGTATCTTTTGACTTATAAAGTTGTTTCTTTATACACCACTCAGAAGTACAAGCTTTAAGAACTTCCCCATTCTCAAAATGATTGACAAAAGCTGTGACATATTTATTTGAAGCCTTTAGTTCTAATCTAAAATCAATTTTATTATAATGATGCAATGTTTAAAATATAAAAAAAATGTTACTTGTGCCAATAACTCTTTCCTGGCTTGTCTATGTGATAACCATCAGGTTTATAAGCAATTCTCATTCTTTCCAAGTTCCTAGGATTTCTGTTTATGAAAGTATCAGCCAGATTGGCTTGTTTGTTTGGTTTAACATTATTACTTAAACATCTAAAGGTAACTGCTTTTAACGAATTTGTACAGTTCCTCACAACTTGCATTGTATTTCAGTTGGTTGATAAACTCAGTTTATTTTAAGCCTAAGAGTATATCGCCACAGTAGATTAAAAACTATTTTATAGTTTCTATTTTCCCTCTACGGAGTAACCACAAGGTACAACAATGGAAAATTAGATTTTTATAGATATACATACCTTAATCCTTTTGTAATTGTTTTAAGTGGTACACATTAACAAGATAACACAAACAAACAGTACTTTTACAACTATCCTACTATTTTTATACCACCACATAAGCCTAGACATAGACATGTGATAGACATCCGTAGCTCCTTTAAAAAACTTTTTTAACTCTTTTACTGTCCTCCATTCACGCAGCTGTGCAGCTCTGAACTGTTCAAGAACGCGATACTCTCAATTCATACAGTTCCAGAACTGTTCCGCGTTCCGCGCCATGGAGGCTTGTGATGGAGCAGGATGGAGCTATGTGATGGAGTGTGATCTGAGTGTGATGGAGGCACTATGCACTAGGCTATCGCGCACCCTTTCAGAACCGTTCTCGAATCGATTTAGTCTCGGGGGTAACTCAGGCCCAGTGTAAACCGGATGCTGCTAGCTATGGAGTGTAGAGATTTGGTTGCGACCAGGGTTCGGGAAACTACATGTTACTTTTAAAAACTACATAAACTACATTACATGTAATTAATGTAGTTAACGAGAGGGTGCGTTATAAGGGGGGGAGGCGACATAAGCTATCGAGAAATGTACCCAGCAGGGTTTGGAAGTAGTTAATTAAGACGTAATTTACCTGATTAACTATGTGTAGTTTTTCTTCAAAAACTACGTCATTTCCCGTTCATTAACTACATGAAAACTACGTTAATAAACTATGTATTAATATTATGAATAATTTTGCTTTGTATGAGGGGTTTAAATAATATGATGTGTGAATATTATATTTAAAGCCATATTTCTTCTGTTTTCTTAAATACATTGTGTTTTCTAAAGCTTCAACTTATTATAATCTCACCTCAAACCTTGATATTTGAAAGTTACATACATAGGTTACATAAACTACACTCCTCTACATAAACTACATTAACTACATGTAATGTAGTTTATGTAGTTTTAAAAAGTAACATGTAGTTTTCCGAACCCTGGACCCAGTTACGCCATATTGGTACTGGCAATTCTGACAGTTCAGTTTTTGAGGTTAAGTGCGTTGCTGCGAGTGTTTTTTTGATTTTCCAAGACTATTTTTGTGTTTTTATTTGAATATTTGGACTTTCCGAACATGTCTTCGTGTGCTGTAAGTAGTTGTTGCAGTCGACAACGTGTAGAGAGGAAGAAATCCACTGAAATTGGTGTTGAATCACAGGTAAGTGTAAACATAATACAGGACCTGATTAAATTATTTTCGTATTTTCCATTTAACTAGTTATGCGTTTATTAATTAAATATTAAGTGTTTCTATATTGACAAAGTGTTTAGTTATTTAATACTTTGTTAGAGGCAATTAAGTAATTAAAACATGCCTCGACTTCTATTCTTTAAAAAAAATTCTTAACAATATCTGTTATTTTTACTACATATACTTTTTTTGACAGGAAAGAGTATTTTGCTAGGCCAAATTTAAAAGTTTTGTTTTAACTACGGTTTATTTTTCTATTTTTACACTAAGATTTTGTACTTAAACATTTATTTACATTCCTTTTTAGCATCTGCTAGCATATACTATGTACAAATTTTATATAGTATAGCTTTAATTTTTAGATAAATATCAAAATCCCATCCGTCGAGAAGCTTGGGTGAAGTTTGTGTACAGGAGAAACTGGCAAGCTACATCAGGTAGTGTTCTATGCTCGAAACATTTTTCTGATAGCTGTTTTGACAGAACATCTCAATAAAATATCTCAAATAAATAATCATTTCCTAAGATTTCTAAATTTTAATGATTATCAAAATGTTAATTATGGTAAATCAGTAATCATGTTTAATTATTATTTTCCGCTTTTTTTTTAAATGTTAAGGTTATTATTGTTAGATACATGAATAACAAGGCAATTAGTTTAAGACATAGTAGCAACAAAACAGTGTTATTTAGTGAGCAATAAAATTTAATTTATTTAATGTGTATTATTTTTTTGTGTTTCCTCCTTAAATATACATTAGTATATAGTATATATACATCAGTATATAGCCATTAAAATTAATCTTGTAATTTATATTTTTGAAAAAATTGTAGGTTTTGTAGTTATTTTGATTAATTAATTTTTTATTTAAAAAAGTTGAGGTCGTTATATTGTGTAAAATAAAATTTTTCAAAGAAGTTTCTCTTGAGTTTCTGTAATCCGGCCCTGCTAATGCCGCCATATTGGTGCTGGCTTAAGCCACGCCTAGTGTTACCATTTTTCGCAAGCACTTTAAATCATATAATAATACGTATATGCTTTAAATGCTCATAGCGTCTCCCTGTATATAACCTCATTGGTTTGAGAGTTTGAGGGTGCAGCCCATAGTGCAGCCACACTATCCTAAAAACGGCGTATCGGCGTAACGACCTTGAATCGATTTCCAGTAATTCTATTGGCTGAAATTTTTGACAGATGAATTTGACAGATAAAATTTCTGACAGATGAATGTTTCAGCCAATAGAATTACTGGAAATATATTCAAGGTCATTACGCCGTTACGCCGATACGCCGTTTTTAGGATAGTGTGGCTGCACTCTCAAACCAAAGAGGTTATATACAGGGAGACGCTATGAGCATTTAAAGCATAGTTTTCATGTAGTTAATGAACGGGAAAAGACGTAGTTTTTGAAGAAAAACTAAACGTAGTTAATCAGGTAAATTACGTCTTAATTAACTACTTCCGAACCCTGGTTGCGACTCCATACTGCTAGCATAGCAAACACTATTTCTTCATATATAAAGTTAATACATATACGAATTGTAAATTAAAAACGACATAGTGAAGAACCGTTTGATCATAACAGTGATATTTTGTTTTAAAAAGATATATGAATCTAACTTCTTCTTCTTCTTGTTTCACGATGACCACGCGCCTTTCGACGGCCAGTCAGAGTCTAATACCTATATGAATCTAAGATTGCCCCAAGGATTGCCCTATAAAGGCCCTATATGACTATTATCACCTGCTATCTTCACACATATTTTGTTCTATTTCAAAAGGATACAAAAATAATATTGTAAAAAGTTCACCTTTGTACCTTTAATGTACCTTTAACCCTGTGCTTAAATTTAAATTGTTTTTTTGAATTTATAAACATATATTTGTAAGAAGTGTATTGCAGTTCCTCTGATTAGCTTAACAGCAGTATTAACCGAAATGGCTCTATTCAAAAGTACTTTAAATATAAGTAATTATTGATTATCTTGATATAAATACTAGAATAATAGATGTATTGTTTTTTACAGCAAAATTTATGAGCAGTAGAGGCATTGCGTCTTTATCGGCTTTATCGGATACACATCAGATGCTGCAGAAAACATGTAGGGATTTTGCCGAAGGCGAACTTAAACCTATAGCTGCTAAAATCGATAAAGAACATTTATACCCCGAAGAACAAATTAAGAAAATGGGAGAATTAGGACTGATGGGTATTACAGTTCCTGAAGAGTTAGGTGGTCCTGGATTAGACTATTTAGCTTATTCAATTGCAATGGAGGAAATATCTAGAGGGTAGATAGTAGCGAACAACATAGATGACCATTTTACATTTATATATAATGTAGGTGTGCAAGTGCGGGTGTTATAATGTCAGCTCATAATTCACTGTATCTCGGACCAATTCAGCAATGGGGTACTCAAGAACAAAAAGAAAAATGGGTTGCACCTTTTTCTACAGGTGAAAAGGTATTGAATTAATACACAACTAAAGTAGTGCTTGAGTTTGGCTACATTGTTATAGATTGGATGTTTTGCCTTATCTGAACCCGGTAATGGATCTGATGCAGGGGCTGCATCGACAACTGCTAAAACAGATGGAGATAATTTTGTATTGAACGGTGCTAAATCTTGGATTACAAATGGGTATGAAAGTCAAGGTGGTGTGCTTTTTGCTACTACAGATAAAAATCTTAAGCATAAAGGTAGATAGTTAATTTAAAATGGGCTTGGTGGCGCCTCTCACATGATGGGGAAGCTCCAAAGAGAACAACAATTTGTATTGAAATGCAATTTAGGGAGCATATGTGTAGGTTTAATTTAGAGCATTTTTCAAAATATATAGAGTTCTACAGGGTGTCCTCAAAAAAGGTTACACATCAAAGTTCTGTTTTTTGTAATTGAACACCATATATATTAGGTGATTTTCGGATTTTAGGAAAAAAATAAAGTTAAGTATTATTAGTGAAGCATATCACTAAAATGTAAGGTTTTTGACATACTTAACGTTTTCTGAAAATGAAAAACGAATTTTAAATTTCAATAAAAGATACCTAAATTGGAATTTACCCAATATAGCCTAATTTGTAGTTAGTAATAATCATTGTACTTTTGTCAAATTAAAACTTGACTTGAAAACTTGTACAGGGTGAGACAAAATTAATATTGAACATTAGTTACTTTTGTAAGCAAGTAACTCTTTTATTTTAAATGAAATACCCAGTATATTATTCTAATTTCAGTGGAGAATTTAATATATGTCTCTTCAAAATACTATTAAGGTTGCCTACCCTTCAGACGTCGATTGCCCTAGATATTTTCATTTTTATGATTTAGTCAAAGATTATTTATGTCAGTTGATCTTTAGCTTTTTTCGTTTTCCTGTTATTACCGATTCTGAACCGTCCTAGAACTGTGATGCGTATGCGCAGAGGGAAATATGAAGACATTATTTCATTCGCGCATGCGCTGCAGAGTTCTACGACGGTTCAGAATCGGTAATAACAGGAAAACGAAAAAAGCTTTTGTTATTTGATAAAATCTAGGTGGCTGTAATCTTAGATGCTGTGATATTCCTGACGTTACTTCAACATAGTTGTAAATTTAGTTTCAACTTTAACAACTAGTTATCATTTTTTTGCTAGTCGAAACGAAAAAAAATCTCAGATATTTGCCAAAAATGGAAACAAATGGAGAGATTTGATACAATATTTTACCAAATTGGTGGAATGCTTAAATTCTCTTAATTTAACTAGTTTCAATTTTTTATGGGAATATGTTAAAGATAGTGTTTCGAAAATACTGCAACTACTGTTGACATAATGAGAGAAAGGATTATGGCTGCATATCGAAGTACCGTATGATTGAATAAAAACGGCGTCAGCGATGGCTATGAAATGAAGATCGCTGTCATTTTATAGGTAAATTTATATGGGAAATGTCATCGATCGTCAGCATACGCGACCGACCATGTGAAATTGTTCATATAAACTCATGGTACTTGCTCGAAGGCGCGGACGCTCCGTCGCGGACCGTCCGCTCCATCTGAAAGCGCTCTTAGTCTTTAAGTATATTTGATTTTAGTCATATGCTTCTCTAATAAAACTCCCCTTTATTTTTCAGCTAGAATCCGAAAATCAATTAATATATAGGGTGTTCCATAAATGCTCTAATTTAACTTACATTTGCTCCTAAAATTTAATTTCAAAATTTCAATATAAATTGCCGTTCAGCTTGGAGACTCCGCGTCGTATGTGAGGCGCCACCCTGTATATTTCTTCAATTTGATTTTATTCGGGATACTTTTAAGGTATATCTGCTATAATCTTTCCTAAGCCTGTCGATGGCTTAGAATTAGGAAAAAAAGAAGATAAATTAGGAATTAGAGGTTCTTCAACCTGCGTCCTCGCATTTGACAATTGTAAAGTACCTAAAGAAAATTTGTTAGGAGAATATGGGCTTGGTTTTAAGGTATTAGTAATATATTTCTTAAATTATTGATTTAAATCTATGAAGTTATAGATTGCCATGATGGCTTTGGATGGGGGTCGCATAGGAATAGCATCGCAGGCTCTAGGTATCGCGCAAGCCTCTTTGGAAGTGGCTGCGGATTATGCTACGAAAAGATTAACATTTGGTAAACCAATAATTAAGGTAAAATTATTTTATTAAGTTATTAAGTTTCAGGTGATTTTGTTTGAAAATATTGAGGGATTTTATATAATTTTAAAAAAAAAATTGTGCGTGCACTATGTGCGCATATTTGTAGTGAAACTTCTTACTAACAGGTATTAAATTGAAAGATTTGAAGGACATGTTTGAATAAGTGTAGTTTGAAATGTTGAAAAAGTAATATATGAAAAAAAAAATTTTACCTGTTACAAATAGTTTTTTCAAGTTACAAGTAATTTTTTACACGTACCAAATAGTTTTTATGCGTAAAATATAGTTTTTTACGTGTAACAAATAGTTCTACACCGGTAAAATAAAATATTAATAAATAATTTGATTCACTTTCACAAAATTTCTTTTAAAATATCAATATTTTTTATATAAACACGTGGACTGCTCACAAATACACGTCGCATCACTACGTATTACCCTTGTATATGAATTTTTAAAGTAGCTCAACCTAAGACGTTTATGGATGTAAAGCACCAGATGGCGGGGCGTATTTCACAGTCTTTTACTACATAAAAATATTTTTTGTTACTCTGAATTTTGAAGCGACCAATAAAAACAGAGAAAATAAAAATCGATAATTTTCGTACTGTGCCAATTGGTTACTAATCGACCAGATACTTTTTGTCTATTAGATATGCTATAAAAGCTGGTAATTATACAATTCGACCATTGTAAATACCCGACAAATTTCGCAAGGCCGACGAGGCCGATGCTTTTCACTGATAAAAAAAAATGTTTCTTTAGATATTTTTTCTTTTTGAATGCACATTTTTAAAGTATTTTATATTCTTTGTCCGCTTGATCTATTATACTGGTTGCACGTATCGAGGTTCTGTTTCTTCTAGTTTTAAAAAATGTTCTTATTTCTTTGTAGTTGTAGTGGTTGTAGCGTAAAATTAGATTAATTTTATTAAGTTTAATTATAATGTTTAGTGTAGAATACCAGAAATAGTTTAGCAGTGTTTTTATAGTTTATTATTTTGCAGTTAAGTAGTAGGTGAAAGGATAATTTGGTTATTTTTTCTTTTTGTTTGATTAATTAGTAAGTTTGATAATTTTTTCAGTGTAGAAGTGGTTGAAGTAGTGAAGAAGTAATTGTGTAGTGTTTTTATAAGAGATTATATTAGTTTATTTTGTAGATGAGTAGTAGGTGAAGGTATTTGGGTATTTTTTCTTTTTGTTTTTCTTCTAATTGTAGTAATTCTATTAAGTATTGTGATAGATTACACTATATCTCTTCCTTCAACTTCGTTGAAAAGTGCGTTATCATATAATTTTGGTTTTCTGGTAGTAGAATATACGAAGTAAAAATCTGATCAAAGTTATTTTAAATTAAATTAATCGAGTTTTATTAATCAAATTAATCTAGCCAAATAATAATAATAGTTAGTTTCTAAATACTAAACAGGGTGAGTTTCCTACGATGTTCTCTATGGGTATCTCGGAAACTACTGGAGATAGAGTCGGTTAAATGGGGAAAAAATTGCAGTTTTGTGGGGTCATAAATATGCGCCCTTCGGATTTTTCGGAGAAATTCAAGGCTTACTAGATATTTCGAAAAAAAAATTTTTGGCTATTTTAAAACTTTGTCTCTAATTCCATTATAATCTACCGTATGATCGAATAAAAACGGCGTCAACGATGGCTATGAAATGAAGATCGCTGTCATTTTATATCTATGTAAAATTATATGGGAAATATCATCGATCGTCATTTCATAGCCGTTTTTATGCGATCATACGGTATTTTAGACAAAAACTTTTCAGATAAAAGTTGTAGATAATCACATACCTAATGAGTTTGTGTTTTCTGTTTTTTTTGTAAAGCCTGTCATTTTTGACATATGACACAAACATTATGTTTTTTTTTAAATGGAAACCATAGTTGGCCATGACTTCATAAATAGCGCCATTTTTTAAGCTTTTCAGCGATATAGGTATAATATGTTTTTTTCGAAAAATTACAAGTTATAGCCAATTCTTTTCTTTCTTGGCTAATTTCCATACCAATAATACCATGCCAATTAGTTGGCATCAAAAATGTAAAAAGTTTCATGTTTTCAAAAAAATATCATAAAATTCGTAAAGCACTCAATTTAGAATAAAATAATCTAAGAATGAAATGATTCTTTTATAAACCTGCATTAAATCAAATTAAAATAGGTATGTAACTTTTTTTTAAATATTAATTAACAGCAATTAGCATTATCATAAATTATAAATAATGTACCAACATATCGAAATAATAATTTCTTTGTTAATACGGTTTAGAATTCTTAAAATAACAGGCAAAAATAATCCACGATTTACAATAAAATAAAAGTTTCGTTTAAATTTCTTAATCAGCTGATCACTATTAAAGTTCGCAGAAATCGCTATATTATTACATTACTCTGAGGAAAATAACGAAAATAATCGATATTTTTGACTCCGCCCCGAAAGGTTCACGATTTGTCCTCCAGTTGGCAGCACATTTTGTCTAGTCGGTTGGGCAACTTTAAGAATATATAAACAAGGGTATTACTAAGCTCTAGGCTGTGTCTGGCTAGCTTGTGTGACACGGCCTTGAATTTTTACTCCCAGCGCGCGTCCTTACCACTTTTCATCTCGCTAGTTCGTGTATCACGGCCTTGAAAGTTTCACTTCAAAATATTCTATTTGGCAATTGCCTAAAATTTTATTTGTTTATATAAAGTGAACCAAAGTCGTAATATACACTTTAAACACAGTAGGCACAATGAAATTGCTAATAGGTCTACTTCATTTTTAATACAAATTAAATTATGAATTTTCACTTTTCTTTCGCATCCTATACAGGGTGTTCCTTAATGCGGCTACCTCTCGCATGCGTCGGCTACCGTGAGCGTCGGCTACCTCTCGCATGCACTTGTGATGTGTGTCATCAGTGTTTCACAAGTACATGGGACCTACTGTTTATCGTCGAATCCGAACGGCACTATTTGAGAGGCTGTATAAGGCACATATACTCAAGGTTGTTTGCCGTTGCCTTCCTTGAGGTGGCGGCTCGTTGGTCGCTCTATTTAGATAAATAAATATTTTTATTTAAATAAATAAAGCGACCGTACTGGCTGGGGATCGAACCCAGTACCTTCCGCTCCGCAGATCGACACACTACCGCTGGAGCTACGACCGGCCACTAATTCCAATGACTTGCTAATATTTAAAGAGGTGAATCTTGGATCTATTCTAAGAAAATTACTTTATATGAATTTATATCCTAAACACCTTATTTTTTGAGACACAGGGTGGTGAATTTCTTTAATTCTACCCCGAACTACACGGACCCCCTTGGTCTTGGTATTCCCTTGGTATTCCAGTTAATAAGTAGTCTGGGTCTTGCAGGGTCTTGTTCTTCCTTCAAGACTTTTGCAAGTCTTTCATTTTTTAAATATATTTTTATTAGGGGTTTCTACATTGAAAACCTCTAAGTAAATGTAGAATGTTATGTTACAAGATAAAGGCATTGGCATAAAAATAAATGGCGTCCCAATTAACAACCTTAGGTATGCAGACGACACTGCGATTATCGCTGACAATCTTGAGGTTCTTTAAGAACTTCTAGACGACATAGTTCGGAAAGGAGATCCATTGGGCATTAGAATAAACACGGCAAAAACGAATATAGTCGTTAGTAGGAGAAATATTCCATCACCCAACATACGAGTATACGGACAATGCGTAGACACGGTAAATAAGTTCAAATACCTGGGATCCAGGCTAACATCGGACCTTAAGCCCGACTTAGAAGTTACATAGCGTATAGAACAGGCTAGATCAATGTTTAACAAAATGAGAAACCTCGGCTGGTAGGGAGACATGGACTATTAAAATGAACACCATGAGACGGTTGGAAGCTTTTGAAATGTGGATCTACAGAAGACTCTTGAAAATACCCTGGACAGATCATGTACGCAATGAAGAGGTTCTTGGGAGGCTTAACAAGGACAGGAAATTACTTGCAAATATAAAAAAATTGGTCAAGTGCGAGTCGGACTCGCGCACGAAGGGTTCTGTACCATTCATTATTTATACAACATTAGACACTATATTATTATAAACTTTTTTCCGATTTAGCTGAAATTTTGAATGCGCGAATAAGTAATTTAAAAAATAAATGAAGAAACACATTACTAAAAATTATTAATCAATAATAAATATGTAAAAAGTAAATTAAAAAATTATTAAAAAAAATTATTTTAATTGATTAAAAAAAAGTCGCCTTGACTAGGATTCGAACCTGCCTTACTACGGCTCCAACGTCATAACAGCGTAAAGTCCTAACGCTTTAAGCCACGCGGCCACCGAGGACTTGAACGATTCTATGTAAAATTCTTACTTAAAAGATAATGTTTAGTGAAAGTCCTTTTTTATTTATAAACATTTATTTACTTCTGTTTTTAGTATTTGTTCTTATAGCGGCAACATAGATACATTATCAGTAAAAATTTCAACTGTCTAGCTATAACGGTTCATAAGATAGACCTTTGTGACAGACGGACGGACGGACAGCGAAGTCTTAGTAATAGGATTCCCGTTTTTACCCTTTGGGTACGGAACCCTAAAAACGAAAGACAGCATACCTGGGTCACGTCATGCGCAATAGCAGAGCAAAGCTTCTGAAGTTGATTATAGAAGGAAAGGTAGAAGGCAGAAGAGGACTTGGGAGACGCAAGCACTCTTGGTTGAAAAACTTACTGGACTGGACTGAACTCACACGAACTGTTTCGAGCTGCACAGGACAGACAGTGTTTCGCCGCTATTGTAGCCAACCTTCATTAGAAGATGGTACTATAAGAAGAAGAAGAAGAATATTTTGGAGGGGGCTTAATCACCGCGACCTTACAGATCTTGTTGTGTGTTCCCCTTTATCGAGTTTTAGCGGGTTATAACTCATCATAGAGTCTCAGGGCTTTCATATAAGCCAGTATCCGAAACGGCTTCACAGAGGCCACCTTTAAGTAAACAGTATTTTTAGTAATTTAACTGGTCGGCTTTGGTCTTGCAGTTCAAACGCTAGTCTGGGTCTTGCTTTTTTTGCAAGATCAAGACCAAGACCACAAGACCAAAAAAATTGTTGTAATTACAAAGTTTCAATTATTTCATAGAATTTAATTCTTTTAAAGCATCAAACCATTCAAAATAAGTTAGCTGATATGGCACTGCAACTCGAATCGGCAAGGCTGCTGACTTGGAGGGCGGCCTGGTTGAAAGACAGCCACAAACCTTATACCAAAGAAGCTGCAATGGCTAAATTGGCTGCCAGTGAAGCAGCTACTTTTTTGAGCCACCAATGTATACAAATATTAGGCGGTATGGGGTAAGTTATTCAAGAAACGTTATTAAGAAGTTAGTCAAGTACGCCTTCTGATGTTTTTGATAAGGTGATGCTAATTTTTTGCACTTGCAGAGGATAGATTCGGAATTATAATTATTTAACTTCCTTGCAACTTTTGTTTATTTTCCTTTGAATAAAAAGATTAATGAAGGAGTATAATGCTATCCATGTAGTCATGCATGGTAATATACATAATCGTCTATAGTAGTAATATACATAATCGCGCTTACGAGAATATTGATTATTTTCTTAAGACAAGTAGGAGAAGCACTGCATATAAATCACACGGCAGGCCGACTCGCTTTGGCTACGCGCATATCCTTGCGCACGCCGCCATTATGGGTGCCAGCAACAGAAATTAACCAGTGTCGTAGTCAGTCGTAGTTTTTGTCATCGACAACATACAGTTACGGCAGCTTTGAGTCAGTAGCGTGCGGCTTAATTTATTTCATTCTTTTCGTGAGTGATACATTTTTTTTTAGTTTTCATTTCTTGTGTGTTATATTTTATTTTTGTCACTATTATAAAATAAGTTGAACTTGATATTCATATCATCAATACATAGAACACAATATCGATTAAGTTCATCCGGTTCATCGAAACTTTCAATTTTGCTTTTTAGAGTCTCAAATACACTAAGATTTTTTAATCCAGATTTGATATCGATGTCATATATTCATTTTCTTAGTGGCTCTAGGTCTCTGGACGTGGAAGGCAGAATGGATTTGTCAAGAGCGTCTTGTATATTTTTGGCCGGGAAAAGTATATCGCCAGACATTTATATTTAAATTCATCAGTTTCTTCCTTTAGCTGATTTGTTAATTAGAGCGAAATTTGAATATTAACAAAATTTGCTACGTCCATTGATGGACATAATTTGTACGTAGCCTCTTTATATTGTTCAACAGATATATTATTCGGTATTCTTTTAACTCTTGTTTGTAACTCCTGGCATGTTTTTTAATTTTAATTGTCTATTCTCTACAGTTAAATGTTTAATTGATTTTATCATTTTTACTTTTCGAGGAGTATGCGCGGTTTACGATTCATTTGTTTAGATAAAAGTATTGTGTAAATAAAATTCAGTTTCTGTCAATTACAGTATTTTTTTAATACCACCCTGTCTATCAATAGTTTATTTTCTGGGAAATTTTTTGATACGTTTTAATCCGGCCCTGACTCGGCACCCATAATGGTGTTTTCAAGGTCAAATTTTATAAAACTTAAACAATGGAATCTGGGCAGAGTTAAGCCGGAGTCTCATGCATCCGAAATCCGATGGTACGACATCCGAAATTTGAAGTTATCGTGTGAAATAAAAAAAGCCTGTCACATACATCCGAAAGTTCGTTCCGAAATTTGACAGTTTTAACATTTTTCTGCTGCGCTGAATAGAGATTCATGTCATGTTTTATTAGAGAAACACTTATAAAAACAACTTCCTCGCCAAATATCCCGAAATTGCCCACTTCCCACTAAACTTGTTTTTAAAAACAAATGTTTTCAAAAAAAGTGAGGTTAAAAAACACGATATCGTACAAAAGTTAAACAAAATTTAACTTTATACGACGTCGGATGATTAGTTAAAATTATCGGATAAAAATTGTTGTCAAAATATTTCGACCAATAGGAGCACCGTCGGATCGTCGTGTCATCGGATTTCGGATGCATGAGACTCCGGCTTTAGCCTGCCGTGTGATTTATATGTCGTGGGAGAAGTACGAACGGCATTTCCTTAAGTTCTCAAGGTTAATTTCTTAGGGTAGGGTGAGGTTAGGACTAATACTCGAAGTATGAACGCACCATAAAGTGAACAGGCAACTTAATTGCGGCAAAGTAAAATTGTTGCGACTTTTCTTGTATGCAGGTGAACTTGCCAACTGTAAAACGGTCTTGAGATTGTTATAAGTTAGGAAATTTTGAAGCAAGTTTTTGAAGCTGTTTAGGGAATTTGCAATTCATTTGGCAACCCTGTTTTACAGGTACGTCACTGACATGCCTGCCGAACGACATTACCGAGATGCTCGGATAACAGAAATTTATGAAGGAACGTCAGAGATTCAAAGGTTGGTAATCGCTGGTCATTTGATTAAGGAAATGGGACTGTAAACTGTATATATATTGTATATATTATTACAAGCTTAAGTTTTATATGTGGCCAAATTAGTATAGTAGTTATATTTATATTTAAACTTTTTACTATTTACAAAAATATTTTTTATACCTAAATATAAATTTTTTCTCTTCTTATTCCTATTTTTTTTTACTACCTATTATGTTATAAAATGTTTCACGCATATAATTAAGAATTCTATTTCATTAAAGTTGAACTAATTTGACAGCTATGCTGAAGTAACGCCAGGAATACCACAGCCACCTAGATTTATCAAATAATAAAGATCTACCGACACTAAATCATAAAAATGAAAATATCTAGGAAAATCTTTGTTTGAGGAGTAGGCAACCTTAATAGTATTTTGAAGAGACATGAACTCACCATTGAATATCGGAATAATATACTGGGTGTTCCATTTAAAATAAAAGAGTAACTTGCTTTTAAAGGTGACCGATCAATATTAATTTTGCCTCACCCTGTATAACTTTTTGAGTCAAGTTTTAATTTGATTTAAAGAAAGTACAGTTAATAATTAATTACATATTAGGTTATACAAGGTAAATTCCAATTTAGGTGGCTTTTATTAAAATTTAAAAATTGTTTTCAGAAAATGTTAAATATTACAGTTGGGGGTTAGAACCTTTGGTGTTACACAGCAAAATAAAACACCAAATTACTACAATACACCAAAACACTTTTCTTTGGCACTGGACGCTCGTTTCGCTAACTGTTTTAGCACCATCAGCAGATGATTAAAAACTAAACTAATATCTACAAATCGAGCATTTTTAAGTGGAGAAAGATAGGTTAAAATATATTTCAATACTGTTTGATAGAGAGTTATCCCGTGGTTTAAAAAGAATTTTTAAGAATGTCAATTATAAACTTGTGTATAGTGCTAATAATTAGGTAATCCTAAAGATAAAACACCTCCACTGGAAAGGTCGGGTATTTATGAGATTTCATGTAAATATTGTAATCAGAAATATATTGGGCAAACTAGAAGATCAATATTAAGTAGATTTAAAGAAAAATATGGCTCAGATATGGTAGACCGGATAAATCTTGCGTTGCTTAACATATTGTTGATAAATATCATTGGATAGATACTAATATTATTTAAAATTAATTAAATAAGTATCATATTACAGGCAATTAGGTGCATATGAGAGATGAACCAAACCATATTAGCATCTTCAGCAGATGAATAAAACTTGAGTTTTAATGGTTAGCGAAACGCCCGTCCAGTGTAAAAGTAGAAGTGTTTTGGTGTATTGTGGTGATTTAGTGTTTTATTTAAATGTTAAATAGGTATGTCAAAAACCGTACATTTTAGTCATATACTTCTCTAATGAAATTCACTTTTATTTTTCTCTTAGAATCCGCAAACGAATTAATATATGGGGTGTTCCATTAAAAAAACACAACTTTGATGTGTAACTTTTTTTAGAGACACCCTGTAGAACTCTCTAGCCTCCGCGTCGTATGAGAGGCGCCACCCTGTGTTATTTACAGTGATAACTAATAAATATTCGAATTTTTTATATAATTTATTGTCAATCAAATGATCAAAATCAACATAGCCAACTAATATTTCATTGTTGATCACTTCATACTTTCTGTTAACAAAAATCTGCAAATCTTGATTTAAATATATTTTATTAAACAACCATTACAATTTACAACATTCTGAGAGACATCCTTTAAAAACTAAAGTAACGTTTCTATGTTTATATAAATATAGCGTCGTTATGAAAATTTAGCGCTTATAAAAAAGGACACCGAAATTTAGGAATAGCTTTGTATAAAGTACAAACTTAAAAATATTTAAAATGCTTTGTTACTGAAACTAAAAAGTGTATAAAAAGATTTTAATTTACAAGTTATCGGCAGACTGAATCCTAGAGAACAACAAAAGAATAGTTTAGGTATCTGTTTAAAGCTTTTAAAAAATTGGCTTTGTTACAAAATGCCTTTTTTTTACAAATATAAGAAGAAATATTAGGTAACCTAGTTATCAGTCCGCCATAGTAATTTACGAAGTTTTTAGGCGAGTTCAGATTTTGTTTCATCTCATCAACATCTGTAAGAATCGGTCTAAATGATAAATATGTCTTTTTAATCCGTTGGTCTTTTTTCACTGTGTTTTTTCGTATATTCTTCTGCGTTTTTTGTAAATTTCTTCTTATCCTTTAAATATTCTTCCGCCAGGTCTGCTCTAAGGGGGTGTTCGGGTTCGGGGTCATTTACAAGTGCTACGAGTGCTTGAATAACTGAAATAATAATACAGGGTCGCTTTAATTTTTTTTTTGGTTTTAATAGAACCCCCCGTATATTATTGCATATTTCAATTCTTCCTTCAATTCTAAGCAAAAATCGAAATACACACAATGTACCTTAAAGCAACTGTTTCCGAGTTATTGACTTTTGAAAATATCACTTAAACAATAATTATTTGATTTAATTAATTTCGATGTGTTTGGTTTGATTTAATGATGCCATTTTGAAGAAACTGTGATACTATTGTAATGAGTTTTTAAATTCCTCTTAGCTACTAGTAAATTTAAGTATACAGGGTCAGTCATAAAGTTGTGTCACATCAAACTTTATTTTATTTAAACGTAACCCCCTGTATATTATTGCACATTTCAATTCTTCCTTCAATTTTAAACAATAATCATAATACACAATGTACATAAATAAATAATTTCCAGACTTACTACTACTACTCTTATTTTATACATTTACAAAAATGCTAACTTGAGAACTAATGTCAAATATTATTAAGTATCACAGTTTCGGCATAATGGGACCCTTTAAATAATTAATTAACCATTAATATAAACAAATTAATATATTTCTTTATTATTTAACTTACCTTGATCAGTTTTAGTTGCGGGTTTCCAATTTTCAGCGCTGATAATCGGCAAACACACTTGTCCTTTTTCATCAATATTAGGATGATATATTTTCGTTTTGAAATTAATTTTAGGTGGTTTAAAAGGATATTCTGCCGGAAAATTTATTTCTATTTTAAAAGCTCCTTTGTTATAAGGCGGACTATCCTACAAAAATTATCTAATCTATAAATAGTGTAATTTCTATTTTTAGTCTATAATTCAATTTCCCCTTTGGTTAAATTTAACTTCCTTGAAAAAACATATTAGGAAATTGAGTCGTGTGAAGAGGTTGAAGCTTAAAACATTATAAAACAAATGGTAGAATTAAAATTTCACATTTTAGATCAGTTTGAATATGTAAATGAAGAATGCATTTCAATCACCTAGTATATTTGGTATTGATATATACTTACTGGTACAATAAGACCTTGCCATGTTAATATATTCGTTTCATCAACTTGAATGTCTCGGAACGACTTTAGTCCCGAGTTTCGTATGTCTCCTAGTTCCTAAAAAATATTTAAAATGATGAACTAACCATTTATATATTGTAAGTGGGAATGTCTAATATTTATTTAGTTTTATAAACAATGTTAACCTTGGCTTAATATACAGCAAAGTAATGTTTGATAACTAAATTAAACTTTAAAAAACAAATAATATGAAATTGTAATGAAAAACTTACCTTCTGCAACCTTCTAGTGGCTGCCATTTTGTTTATATTTTAGCAAGTCACTTTTTACCGATATAATTATATATTTTATAAAAATCTAATAAACGCACTAATTTAATTTATAAATGTTCAACTAAAGCATTCAAAAACACTTGAATTTTCTTTAGAAAGATCTCATAATGTTCAATGCCTCTTTTTTTCTTCTAAACTTTCCCGTCATATCTGTCAAAATTCTGTCCACAGATTCTGTCAGTAACGTTTATTTATAGTACAAAATGAAAACTACTGCCCAAAATAAAAGTGTGTCATCCTTGAAGATGTCCACCCACAGAAGATATCATATACGCTATATAAACACCTTTTATAGATAAACAAGAATGATAACAACCCTGGCAGCGGTGCTATTTTTGACATCTTGTTGACATCCTTTGCAACTTTCCGTAAACAGTTTCTCGGAGATGCGAGTGATATTTGAAGATTGAGAGGTCAAGAATAGGTAGCCAGCAGCCAGTACTTTTTTGTAATTTGTACTTTTGTATCTAACCCTTTATGATAATTTATATATGATTCACATAGAATTAAAAATCTATGGTATGATGTCACTTGCCACCTAATTGTCATTATTGTCAAAACTTTCTGTTAATTTATTTGTTTTAAACAATGACGTTTTAAATTTATATTTTTTATTTTACCATTTAAAGATTTGTTAATAAATATTAGCAGTTAAAGACAAACTAAATGGAACATTTTCATCCAGTAGAGCAGTTTTATGGTGTTTATTTATTGTATTGCTTAAATCCTAAATATACTGGACGAGTTTACATTGGTTACACAGTTGATCCCAATCGTAGAATAAAGCAGCACAACAAAGGAAAGAAATTTGGAGGTGCTTGGAAAACTAGTAGTAAAGGCCCTTGGTAGATATTTATGCAAATATATGTTAAATATTTTTTGTTTGTGTTCATATATTGATCGTTTTAGGACTATGGTAATGATTATCCATGGGTTCCCAAACGATATATCAGCCTTAAGAGTAAGCAAATGTATGTAATATGTTTAAACTATGAAAATTATTGTTTTATATGTTCTTTTTATTTAGTTCGAATGGGCATGGCAGCATCCACATGTATCAAGAAGGCTTCATGGTGTAACAAAGAAAAAACCTAGAGAAAAAGTTTATGATTTTCACTTAAGAGTTCTAGCAGAGATGTTGCAAGTTGGCCCTTGGAACAGACTACCATTAACAATACGTTGGTTAAATGATGAGTTTGTTCGAGATTTTCCTGTAAGTTTATCAGTAAAGTTGTCTTATATTTATTTAGTTCTATAGATATTTTAGAATAATAAATGCCCGCCTCTGCATATGCCAATTTGTTATGGTCCTGTGATTAGTAAAAAAACAACAAAATCTGCAGAAAAGTTATATCATTCTCAGTCATTTGATGACAGTATATGTTACAGTTGTTCCGCGTTCATTGAGCCATCTAAAAGAATGACATGTTTGAGTAGTTCATGTGATTTAATTTGCCATATCAACTGTATGGCGAAGTTTTTTTTGTCTAAAGGAGAATATGTACCTATCGAAGGAACATGTCCAAAGTGTAAAAGTCAGTTTTTGTGGGGTGATGTAGTCAGAAAGTTTAAAGGTTGTTATAACAATGAAGATGTTCAAATTAATATTGAAGAAGGGAATGATTTTTATGGTTCTGATGAAGAAGACTGATTGTTTTAAGATTTTATTTTTATTTTCTTATTATATAAATTATAAATAAATAAAAAAGAAGTATTTTTTTTGTTTTATTTTTGATATTTACATCTTAACACAGATCTTAAGTTTAAAATAAATATATATTTTTAAATAATTACTAGCTAATCAATAAATACCTAAACATAAATACATGGCAATAGCAATTACTTTTTGGTAAACAAAATACACTACATAAAATTCTTTATTTGTCTGTGGTTTGAATTGAATTTTGTAATTAAAGTCCTGAAATCTACATAAGAATAGTCAAAAAATGCAGCAAAAGTCGCTTATTCCTATACAAAATTCACTACAAATTACGTTACTGCAGCAAAATCCATCTTATATTTGCTTTTTATTGTCATTATTGTTGCAAATCTCGCATTTTTTCATAGGTTTTTTACACAGGTATAATATTTTTAACGTCTTATCCATTTCAAATCCTTATCTAATTTTAATAAAATAGCATATCTAAAAAATCAATTTAGGATGCAAATATCTTGCTGTAGCAAAATCCCCAATATGCGTCATGCTGCAACAAAACCCGCCTTATCCGAATAATTTTTGTGTTTTTTCTCTTTAAAAATTAAATATTAATTTTTATTCCTAGAAAAACGAGATACAAAACAATGATTCCATTCAATTATTGATACGTTTTTTTTGTAAAATAACGCATCCAACATTTGCTAAAACAATTTTATTATTGCATATAAATATTATCTCGAAACAACGTTTTTGGGATAAGACGGGTATTGTAACTTGACCAAACTTGACGCCTAGTGATTATACATAGAAAACAAACACTTTGATCATATTTTTTTTAATATGTATTGTACCGTATGATCGAAAAAAAAACTGCGTCCAGTTGGCTTGGAATTGACGATCGATGACATTCCACATATAATCTATACTAATATATAAAATCCTGACTGACATACTGATTAATCACGATCCTGCTCAAACCACTCAACGTAAGCTCAATTTTCGCATACAGATTGATTCTAGGGTGTAGAGGTTCGATAAGAAGGGATTTTTCGAAATTCCAGTTCCAAGAGGGTGAAACCACCCCTCAAATATTACAATATTTTTAATTTAAAAAACGGTCAAGTTTCCGAAAAAACGCTTAAACACGTATATTTTATTTTGTTTTTTTACATATTTTAAGATTTTTTAAAAATGTATACAGGGTGTTTTAAAAAATCTGGTCATTGATTAATCACGATCCTGCTTAAAGCGCATGACGTAAAAAGCTGATTTTTGGAAAACAGATTGACTTTAGAGTGTAGAGGTTCGATAAGAAGGGATTTTTCGAAACTCGAATTCTAAGTAGGTGAAACTATCCCTCAAATATTAAAATATTTTTTATTTAAAAACCGGTGAGTTTTTCGGAATAACTCTTAAACACGTATATTTTATTTTGTTGTTTTACATATTTTAAGATTTTTTATAAATTTATACAGGGTGTTTCATAAAATATGACCGTTGAGTAATCACGATTCTGCTTAAACTGCTTGACGTTTAAAGCTGATTTTTGGCAAACGGATTGACTGTGGGGTGTAGAGGTTCGATAAGGAGGGGTTTCTCGAATCTCAAATTCCAAGAGGGTGAAAACGCCCCTCAAATATTACAATATTTATTATTTAAAAAACGGTTAGTCTTTCGGGAAACGCTTGGACAAGCATAATTTATTTGGTTTTTTTACATGTTTTGAAATTTTTTAAAAAATCATACAGGATGTTCCAAAAAGTTGGGTAATTTCTTAACCACGATTAAACAGCTTGACGTAAAAAGCTTATTTTTGGCAAACGGACTTTTCGAAAGTCAAATTCCAACGAGATGAAACTACCCCTCAAATATTACCAAGTTATATAATAATATCGCCATATTGTTCTTTCTCATGCTGACATAAATGTGAGAAAATGTTATCCAGTTTGTATGTTAATGAAAATTCTTGCTTTGCTTTATCATCACCATTACAAATGATTAATTCGACGCGAACGAAGTCGCTGGTACACGCTAGTTTTCATATAAAATGAAAGCGATCTTCATTTTATAGCCATCGCTGATGCCGTGTGTTAATTATTTTCGATCATACGGTATTTGAATAATAAACATTATGATCATAGGTAATGTGCTTTGTACAACAGATAAACAAATCTCTTAAGAAAAATAATTATAATTTTTTCTGTCAAAGTTCCCTTAATGATATTTTTTTATTGTACTGTATATTTTGGTGTTTTTTTAAGTATTTTGTAGGGGCTACACCGCTACACCTATCAATAATCATAGTCATCTTGGCTGTCAAATAACCCTCCGCCATAGTCATCATAATCGTCGACCCCTGGTGGTACAAAAGCCCCATTTAACGCTTCTGAAATGGGTTCACCAAATCCAATTCGTGTTGCTACTCCATATATCAGTCGCATTACAGCTAATCTGAAACGTGTTTTTAACAGCTAATTTTACAGTTAATTTACTCTTGATGTAATCTGTATACTATTTTTTATTTCGATGCAGAATCAAAAAATGAACCTTTTTCTGTTTAAAGCATAGAATAATTAAGTTTAAAGTATTCTTATATTTTTAATTGTTTCGCAGATATTCGCGGTAGTATACAATATATGGCTTTTTCAATAGTAAAATAAAAGAGAAACATCAATTGAGGTGGCTTTGATAAAAATTTACTGTTGAAAGAGCCATATAATGTAATACCGTATGATCGAAAAAAAAACGGCATCCAGTTCATGCCCAGTTGGCTGGGAAATGACGATCTATGACATTTCCCATATAAATTTACATATAAAAAATGACAGCGATCGATCTTCATTTCATAGCCGTTTTTTCTCGGTATAATATACAGGGTGTCCCAGAAATAAGTGCAAGTATTATAACTGGTAGTATAGTTCAACCCCACAAAAAACGCCTATGAGGTTTTTTTCGTGAAAAAAACAATTTGAAAATTCGAAATTTTTTGAAAAATTTTTTGGAATTTTTTTTAGTTAAAAAACATAATTTCTTGATAATATGGGAACATAGGTATTAGATTAAATTTACAAGAAAGAAAATCCAGAAAATATTCAGTGGTTCTCAAAATTTTAGCAAAAAATAATTTTTTTGGAAATTTTCAAAGTAAAAATAACTCCGCTATTTTGGACTTATTTGAAAAACGATAAAGAGAAAATATGTTTCTTTTATCGAGATCTACCACCCCTTAAAATACTTGCACTTATTTCTGGGACACCCTGTATAATGAATATCTGCAGAACCGTTAAAAACATAGCAATAGGTACTTTAAATAAAAAAATGTTTTCATTTATTAATTCTGCATCTAAATTAAAATTAATAGTAAACATATATAGCATTACAAATAGGGCAATATTGACCACTGTATACAGGGCAAATCTTAGATAAGTGCAAATATTTTCAGTGCTGATGGTAGATCTCGATACAAGAAACATATTTTTTCTTTACCGTTTTTCAAATAAGTCCAAAATAACCAACTTATGTTACGTTGAAAATTAAAAAAATAATAATTTACTCAAATTTTGAGAACCACTGGATCTTGTTTGTTTTTTTCTTTCTTTTTTTTTAATTTAATTTAATCTACTAGGTACCTATATTTCCATATTATCAAGAAATTATATGTTTTTTACAAAAAAAAAATTACCACACTGTATCTTAAAAGTTAAGATGTTTAGGACATACATTCATATGAAATTTTTTTCTTGGGATACCGTGGGAAAATTTGCGGTGAACCAGGTTCTAAAAAGTTTTTGAAAAATATACAGGGAAATTTAAAAGAAAATGCTCGATTTTCAACATCTTTTTTGCGAAAAAAACCTCATAGACGTGTTCCTGGGGTCGAAATATACCAGCCCTGAAAATATTTGCACTTATTTAAGACTCACCCTGTACATTTAAGAATGGTTCTTTTTAAAATCGGCAGATTGATAGCCAGTTCCGGCTAAACCGGAAGTTCTAGTAATATTTTAAAAGGGATGTACAGTGTCTCTGGTAAATCTTGAAATATCCTGGTCTAAAATCTTCAGTACAATAATTCAAAAAAACTTTTAATTGTTTATGAATCGTGTGAAGAACCCTCTGTTACCTGACGAAAATAAAAAATTAAAAATACTACATACCTTATAAAATTAACAGCGTTGGTTTCCTTTTGTCTTAACATCAATCCTTTTGAGTTTTTCTTCGATTTTTTTCTTCGGGCATCGCAATTTACTGCAAGTAGTACGGCTACTATCAAAATAACAAGCCTAATCTTCGTATTGGAGTTCATCATAAACTTTCAAAGAACACTGACAACCGCGTAATTCTTTTCTTGAATGAAAATATCACATGCATTGAGTTATAATTAAATGCCAGACACTAGGTACTACCGCTAAAAAAATCCATAACAGGAAGACCCACTCTCACAAACTTTTGTTCCGATTATGGTTGAAGATATAGCGATTCAAATATACATAATATAGAAAGTAAATTGTAAGCGTAATTTTAATGTTGCTGGTATGTTTGAAAAATGTTTTTTTAAATATATTGCGGGTGGTGCTTTAACTGAAACTTTGTCGTACTGAAAACAGACGAACTATTGCCCTGAATTTGAGTAATAAATTATACCGTTATGGCGATTGGAATGTGGGTTAAGTTGGTGTCGATGCTGTCGCGAATATAAAAGAAATCGTACTTAACGAAAACTTATTTTTCCAAAAACTTTGATACTTTTGGTTTTTGAAAAATTGTACAGGGATTTCAGAAATATTTTTAGTGCGATACCTCTGTAGGTTTACGTATTGGGGATTAAACAAAATTAAACGTTAAAGAGTAGTAAAGACAGAGTAAGAGAAATAAAAATAAACAAAAGGCGATGAAAAAGTTAAGAAAAATTTATGTTTACTTTTTTTTAATAGAACTGGAACACCTTGTATATTTTTAAGTTTTTTTTTTGAAAATAATAAAAATATACCTTTTCTAATTTTAGATATATAAATAGATTATAATAAATACTATATTTGCCCGAATCGTTTTTGAATTATTTTGGTTTAATCAATCAACGGCTGCTACACAAAAGAAAGATTACAGAATTATTTATATTTTGTCTCCAAGGCACACTATGTAGTTTGTGTGGTAAAGATTGCAAAACGGATCACGCAAATATATACCGTATGATCGAATAAAAACGGCGTCAGCGATGGTTACGAAATGACGGTCGATGACATTTCCCATATAATTTTACGTATAAAATGACAACGATCGATTTCATAGCCGTCGCTGACGGCGTTTTTATTCGATCATACGGTACAAATTGTATACAGTATGTCCCCGGATTGTCTTTACAAGAGAAAAAACTTTTTTTATTCACATTTTAAGAAAAATGCATTCTTCATAAAAAGTTTTGCTTATTCTAAAATGGTTAATGCCTTTTATACTTTTCCAAATTTCCATACCACTTTAGAGAAAATTAATATAAATACATGAGAATAAGGTTGAATTTTTTCTAGCTCTAAAGAAGTTTTAAGTTTTCTAGTTTAGAAGTTCTAAAAATTGAAAGGCTATGGTAATATAATTTCGATTTCATTCTTTGATAGATGATTATTATTCATTTTGATTAACGATATTGTTTGCTGTTCTTGTCTCACATTTTTTGATACCTTTGCCTTTTTCTGTATCATTAAACTAAATAAATTTTGTACTTCCTTAACATTTTAAAACAACAAAAAATATGACTTTTATTAAAATTCTATCAATATGCTTCAATTTTGATTTCTGGGAGAAAAAGTTCAACTATATTTTAATGTTTTTTTTTAATTTCAACCTGGAATGGGAATTAAGTAGTTTCACTTTCTGGTGATTCAGGTAAAACATTACACAGCTCCTGCTTTAAGGTTTTTACTAGCCACCTATCTCTAAAAACCCTATATACAGGTTGTCCCATTCTCATGAAGATATTTATAGGAAAATATGATGCTTTAACAACTCCATAAAATATGACGTTAATTAAAATTAAAAATAACAATCTATTAAAGAATTAAATCGAAATTATATTATGCAACCCTAAAAACTGGTTTTACAAAACAAAGTAGGTATTTGTCTCTTGTCTAATATTCTAATATCTACAACATGAGTCAAGGGTCTTGTTAAATATTTTCATCATTAATAATGAAGGGTAATCTTAATAAAATGTTTATGTTTGTTTGGTTAAATAAGAATCATTTTATTAATTAAAAAAACAGCCCCAATGAGATGGATGAGATATATCTATACAGGTATTATAATAAAATAAAAATCATAGTTTATACCCTTTTTATACCTACTAATATAATATTTTAATTTATTTTTCTCTCTGCAATACTTCTTCATTACATTATATTGTTTTTAAGAAACAGTCCAACATTATTGTTTCCAAATTTCGAGCTTGGGTTATTAAGCCTCTTTCCCACTTCTAAAAATATTTACAGTTCTTAAAAATATGAAGTTTAGGAAGTAAACAGCTTCTTATAACACCACAGTACTGTCTACTATGGTATTTTGGGGTTCATATGTCCGTTTTGTTGTGGATTGCTCGGCTGTGCATTAGAAGCTTGTTCCGTTGTTACACCATTATTTGCAGCACTAGTCATTAATCTACTCCTTCTTCTTGTATAATGTTGCCACAACAAAATTTGTTGATCGTCAATAAACTTAGTGCATTGAGCGTTGACTAACTCTCGCCGGAAGTGCTCGTATTGAAGTAAATCGAGAAAATACAGACACATTGGGTACTTCAGATATTTCGCATATTCTGGATCTTTCCAATACAGCAAATACTTTAAATAATTTATGAATGTTGGGTTTTTGAAGTATCCTCTTTGAGCTAGGACTGAAAAAAGAGAATATATTATAATTACTTACTAATAAAATAACATTGAAGGTTAGAACATACAATTTAAGTAATTTGGGTTTCCTAAACACTGTACGAATTCTAGTTCTATTTGGAACCGTAGCCTTTGTTGGTCGTCTGTCTCTGGAACGCCTGAAACATAATTCCAACCTATTTTAAATAAGGCGATGTTCTAAATTTTAAATTATCCTACTTTTTACACCAAGTCCTGCCATTTTTTGTTTATTTTCTAATATCAGGGTTGTGTCTTCGATAACATTTGTACAGAAAACTGGCTGAAAATGTACTACCAGGGACATTAATTGTACTAGAATATGAAGCACGGATGGGAGTTCAAATTGACGAAAACTAAAAACAGGATAGGCGTTTACGGTAGGCTGGATAGTCCTAGCGGCTTAGGCCTAGAAATTAATTAAAAAAAGAAGAAGAATGACATTTTAGGTAGCTGCGTTCGTTAGTATACTCTGTGGCTGCGTTCAGAAACTTTTAATCTCTGGTTGTGTTTGATCGTGACCGTTCGGTAGTCTTCGTCATGGCGCCATTTTCAAATTATAGTGTTATTGTTTTTTGAATTTGTTTGCGAATACTCTTTTCTTTTTATTTTTTTAAATAAATTAAAATGAAAGTCAATGGTATTTTTTTTATATTTTTTATATTTTATATTCAGTATTTTCAATTTAAATTGAAGTTTAAAACTTCAGTACATACCTAATTAGCAAAATTTTACCTCAGCTTATGATCCTTTTTCAAAAATCACTGGGTACTTCGTGCAGATTATGAATAATTATGGTGTGCAATCGGGAGATTAATATATTTAACAGAAATTGATATTTAAAATATAATTCTAACTAGCTTGACAAAACAATGTCTTCTCTGGGCCGAAACCAACAAAATCTGACATTCAACTGTTTCCAAAGCCTACTACTCCGCTACTCGCAAACATCAGCGGACACGGGGTGCAGGCACGGCTTGAAAATGACTGCCTATCATAAGGATCATAGGCGTCGATAACAGGTGCATTTTTTGATTGTCCATTTTATAACAAATTCTGCTGTGAATGAAAAATATTTACAGGATTCTATTTACAGCAAATTATAATTGAAGGGCTTATTGTAATAACATATGATAAGCCACTCAACCAGAAATCAGTTTTATTAACTAGATAACCAGTAACTATTGTTTTTCTTGCCTTTTATCCAACAAATTTGTTAGATAAATATTAGCGTGTCAAACTAAACTAACTCCAAATGGTCTTAAATGGTCTTTTAATACTTAAATTTACACATTTTTTCAAAACTGCCAAGTTTATATAATTCAGAATTATGGATTTGTGGCATATCATATTATTACAATAAACCCTTCAATTTTTTGTAAATATATATTTTTAAATCACCCTATACCTATGTAATATTAAAAAATATTTTAAAAAATGTGAACTTTTAATGTGGTATAAAAACTTTTAATGTTTGGTTCATTACTCAGAGAATAAAAATACTTTAGCAAGCCCCTGTGGCCTAATGGATAAGGCATCTGCCTCCTAAGCAGGGGATTGTGGGTTCGAGTCCCACCAGGGGTACTAACTTTTTTATTTTTTTTTTGTATTTTTTTAATAATATATCCGTTATTTATCGATTACTTATTCCATATAGTAATTATTGAAAGTTTGTTTTATTTTTTTTAGACGATAAGCAACAGCGCAGTCCATGGTGGGGCGAAGGTTTTTGAACCACGACGTCACGGCGAATAAACAGATAATGTTAGCACAGATGATGCTAGTTTATGATTTATTTTATAACAACTAGAAACACTCTTGTTAAACGGTTTTGTAAAGTACAGGGTGTCAAATTTGCGTGTGTTTTACAGGGTTTCAAAATGCGGTTTTCACATTGCTGTGCCTCATTTTTATGAATCTAAAGATGCTACACACATATTTTTTCCTTACATTGGAAGAGAGTTCCTAAAATACAGTGTGAATTTGAATTTGTAGCATTTTTCGACATCTCTCTTATCTCGGTTATCTTGTTCCTTATCGAAAAGGTGAAAATTGAGTCTAATATAGTTTATCATCTAGAATCTAGTGGCGTAACTAGTTTTTTGTTAGGAGGTGTCATGACTCAAAACTATGTTTTTTTTAAATGAGTTACCCTGTATATTATTTTTAATTGTTTTGCTATGAGCATTCTAAAAATATAATATATTCTATACCTACTTACTCTCATAAATAAGATAAACAATGCATTATTTAACATTTTAACATAAATCAAACCCAGTTTAAAAGAGTATTATTTAATTTAATTAAATAATTTTCCCTGTTATATTAATAAATTGCACTGAAAATGAACTTGTGAAGCTTTTATAGACTTTTGCAATAATTTTGCACACTAAAATTCGAGTGGAATAGCCAAATAAGTAATCAAAATTTGACGTCGAATAAATTTACCCTGTACATTGCATTGAATAAAAGTACATTGAAATAGTACTGGTACATAATAAGATCTACATCGTTTTTGTTTCTCCATTATCTAACCTTGCCTCATACCGTGTTAGTTGTTTTGCCTTATTTGCAAAGAAAATGTAAAATTATTCGGAACTAATCATAAAACACCTATCGTAGATCTTTTGCAATCGTGAGAAAATTATGACGAAACATTTTATAAGATTAGATTTAAAAATTTAAGAATACTGATTAAGGTCTATTCACAACCATCTAAAGGCGGAGATTGACTTGAGCCGAGCGCTGTAATGTAAAGGTGCGTTCACACTGCCTGCGCCGCTCCGCGCCAAACATTTTTTTAACATGTACTTTTGAAGTGTATTTTTTTAGCGCGCACAAAAGTATATGTTAAAAAAAATGACATGCGCGGAGCGACGCAGCCGGTATGAACGCACCTTAACGCATGTTCGCTGCTCGCGACAAGCGTCTTTTTATGAACCGAGACGCGAACATTTCGTTTCCAATGTTCGACTCGCTGTGTTTTTTTCCAGTATTTTTTCAGCGTTTAGAAAATGTCGGATCTAAAAATGGGGAGTGCTACGTTTATTCAAACCTTTTAGTTATTTATTACTAGTAGACCCTTCTACGCGTTGCGGTGGCTAAGGTATACGTTAACTACCGAAGTATCGAACTACCAAACTACGAACTACCCAACTACCGAACTATCTGTAATTTATAGCCTATAGGTCTTATTCTGATGTATAAGCTATATTATTGTAAAGTTTCACTAAAATCCATTCAGTAGTTTTTGCGTGAAAGAGTAACAAAGTTTCATACATCCATACATACAAACTTTCGCGTTCATAATATTAGTAAGGACATTTCTTACACCACCAATTGACAGAAAGACGTTTAACCACACAATTAAAGCCATTGTATCTACTCGAAATATGATTGGAAAACGGACGTTTCCCGAACCTGTACTGACTTTTAATGTAACAATCAAAGAGTTTGGCTAAAACATATAATCTAAGGCTAAAACAGTCGAGTGGAGCACCGCTGTTGTTCGCCCTTTTTGCCGATTATTTTCCGGTATTGACTAGCAAATGCTCGTGTTACAAAGCGTTACATTACAATGCACGGTTCAAGTCAATCCCTGCGCTCAGTTTCATTCCAGTGGCGCATCTAGAGATTGGATCTGGAAGGGGCAGTGGTAATATTTAAATAAAGTACTAGATTTACATTAAATCTTTGCGGAAAAATTTTGTGAGAAAAATTCTAGCGAGAAAAAAGTGGCAAGTCAAGTTGAGATGGATTTTTGGAGTCTCGCAACTCGGGCCCTATGTGAGCTAGGGGTTTGAAACTCGGAATGTAGATGGGGCTCTTCGAGGGACTTGTTCGACCCCCTTTCGTGATATTTTGACGATGTTTCGTGCAATACGAAATCCCATCATCAATGAATCAAATCAAAAATTGTCTGATTTAAATGAAATTTGGTATGTCGATAGACTGGACCATGGGCAACTTGATCGTGTACGACACGTGTCACTGTGACAGCTAGTTTTGACGTAATAAACGTCTAAAGTTGATGTCGTCCGATCGCGACCAAATTTGGTGGGTAGGCTATGTGAGCGACGGTGCACAAGGTCCCATCGGGCAAAGTTGATACGACGCCGACGTTTCGTTTACATCTTCATCAGGGTGGGACTAAGGATTTGATATTAAAGAAAAATGTGGGTCGATTTCGGTATAACTAGGGACGGGCTACAGGATGACGCCTGCGATGTTTTCAATCGATGCGATGCCTCTAAATGGACGAAATCATCAGGATTTCTCTTAATTATGGGTCGATTGGAACCAAACTCGGCACGTGGATAGAGGTATCCGAAACCCGAATGGAGTCCTCAGACGGACAGACGGACAGACAGACAGACGGAAGTAAGAAGAAGTTTTACTTCAAATATGCGCACATATATAATAGTGTTTTATTTATTGAAAAATATACAAATAAAAATAAAATACATTTTTTTTCATTTTTCACAAAACTGACATTTTTTCAACAATAAAACACAAGTGGTGGTCACAGAAATCTGCACAAGGCTGGTTTGTGTGTGACATACCGAAATCTTAAAAAGTAAATACATACAAATAAAATAAAATAGTGCTCACATACATATAAAATACATAGTGCTCACACATTTTTTTTAAATAGATCTTCTACAAGTATATTTGAAAATATTTCATAGTAATAAAACTAATTTTGTTGGTGTAATTTAAATTATGCATTAACTTACATTGCTGTATAAATTTCTAATGAATACATGTAATAGTAATTATAACGAGTGATATAATTAGAGATATTCTTCGCTAATTGATTGTAAAATTCAGTTTACGCACATCAATGAACTATATTTAGATGTCTGTTTACATTTGGTTGATTCTTGTACTTGATTTAAATAATATTGTAAATAGTATATTATAATTCTATGGAAAATACTTTTATTTTTACCTCTACGGAAAATAACTAGACATTAAGCGAAAGACAGTTTCACATAATAATTGACGTGCCTGCTAATTTGGGCTTTGCCACAAGATTAATTTGTTTATAAACTTTTTTAACTTTGTTTGGTAAAATAGGTGTGGCATTTGAACATATTATTTAAATTCTATGGTATAATATTAATGTAAGTAACTTAACTACAGCAAAGCAAAAGAAAACAAAATTATGGAAAATTTAAATTTATTTCATGTTATAGTTTTTTTGACTGCCAACAAGCCGTTTATTTATAATTTAATTTTTGCGTTAGTAATATAAAGTTGTCCATTAGTTATTAGTTTAATCACTAGTCAGTGATGATCATATATCCTCTGTGAGGGGAGAAACCATATGCAATTACTAGCAGTGAATCTGGAAACAAAAAAACAAAGAGACAACGCGTATAAAACTATTTGTTACACATAAAAAACTATTTGTCACATGGAAAAATCTGTTTTTTACGCGTAAAAAAAAAATTTTTAATTTATTACTTTTTTGACATTTCAAACTACACTTTTTCAAACATGTCTTTCAAATCCTTCAATTTAATAGCTGTTAGTAAGAAGTCTTACTTCAAAATTGGTTCTGTTAGAAAGTACCCATTTCAGTTAATGTGTTTGATTACTAAGTACTTGTATTTAATTTGTGTGTTTAACTCAAACATAACAAAAACAACAACAAACAACGCTTTATTGTGCAAAATGCCAAAACAGCTTCATCGACAAAACCCTCACAAAACAAACAAAAGCACAAAAAAAATATACAAACAATAAAAAATACACAATAAAAATAAAATATACAATTCAAAAACATTTAAGTCATTAAAATTACAAAAAGAACATACAAGGACAATTGCAGAACAGTATGCAGTAAACAGATATAATTTTAAGAGTTATAAAATATTAAATATTAAATACTTAAAAAAATATATACAGGGTGGTCCGAGCTGTATTCCGGAAACTTCGGCAGCATATTCTACAGAAAATAAGTAAAAAAGTTCGTATAAATGTATGTTCTAAAACGCATAGTTTCGGAGATACAGGGTGTAGAAGTTCCATTTTTATTTGGATTTTTTTCAAATAATTTCTAAAGTAACGTCAATATTTGGATGAAAATTGGTGTCTAGGAGTTATTTCACATGAGAAATTTGATTTTGATGTGCATATGACTCCTGTTTGTAGGGGGCGCCATATACATGTATTTTAACTGTTTTGAAGAGTAATAACTTTTCGGCCGTACATGTATAAAACTACTGAGTGAAAAAATATACATTTCCGTGACTTTTTACGTAAGAAATGTCTCTTAGTAAAAATCGCTACGAGCAACCGTTCTCAAGATATTTAGAATGGAAATAGTCAATACATGTTATTATTGACAACAAATAAATACGTTGAGTAGTTAGTTATTTGACTGACATAATAAATTTGGGAAATTTTTATTTTTTTAAATTAATTATAAATTTTTCTGCGAAAAAATGATGATAAAACAGTTTCCGTTGAACTTTTGGCACAAAAACACTTCAAATTTATGATTTCAGTCTAATAACTATAGTTAGTCAACATGTTTAATTTATGTCAAGGATGACAGTTATTGATAATTTCGATTCCAAATATTTTGAAAATCATTACTCGTAGCGATTTTTTCGCTACGAAAGTCGAAAATATATATTTTTTTACTCAGTAGTTTTATATAGGTACTGAGGAAAAGTTATTACTCTTCAAACTAGTTAAAAATATGTAGCTGGCGCCCTCTACATGTAGGAGCCATATTGACTTCAAAATCAAATTTCTCATGTCAAAAAACTCCCAGATACCAATTTTCATCCAAATATTGACGTTCATAAATTATTTGGAAAAAAATCGAAATAAAAATTAAACTTCTACACCCTGTATCTCCGAAACTAAGCATTTTAGGACATATATTTATACGAACTTTTTTACTGATTTTTATCTGCAGAATATGCTGCCGAAGTTTCCGGAATACTGTTCGGACCACCCTGTATAGTAGATAATTAAATGTAACATCTGGAGCAAAGCCTAGCATAGCCATACATACCATCTTGTTCTCCAAACAACTCACGGTACTTTCGACCTCCCGTATCTTCGTTGTTGGGAAAGCAAGAATCTTAATTTTTAGTGATTAAGAGGACATTCTAAAGCTGTACCGACTAAAAATTTGCGTGAGGCATTCAATGCAGTCAAAATTAAAGAAAAACAGAGAATATCTAAAAAATCAAAGCATTTGGGGATCCAATAAGTCCATCAAAAATATATTCGTTTGTAATCCTCTTTTAATCTCTTGTAATTCCGGGATAACGAGATATATTTGTTTTCTAAAAAACACCCTGTTACTGAAATTAGGTGTACTTTTGCTTACCACTATCCTTAATAATCAAAATTCACAGATTCAATAGACTAAATAACTGCTTTAAAAAATAAAGAACTCAAAGACTTCAATTACCATGTCCAACTTTAGTACAAAATTATATTCAGGCTAGGATACATACTAAACAATTCGTAGGGCGACTTTGAGACAGTACCAAAATTGGCCCTCAAAGATAAAATTTTGTCTAGAAACGAATATATTTTTCTCCCAGTGTCGTTTAAAAAACGGTTTTTGCGTAAAATATGAGGGAAATAATAGTGTTTTAAGATATACTAACTAGTTTTTCATAGAACTTTACAGTTCTGTTTCTAGTGCAGAAAATATACAGAATTCGTAAAATACACCTATTTGTACTTGTTTTTTTGTTAATAAACATGTAGTGTTCAAGTAGTGTTCAATGCAAAATGGCTATATTGGGTTATTTATTTATACTTTAGTTACCCTTTAACAGCATGTAGCAATGGCGGCTCGTGGTTATTATTGTAGGGAAGTCAATATCTAAAAATATTGCGTCGATTTTTTTAAGACGCGCTCTCGGACGCCCCCAAATTTAATTGGTTTCTTACAAGGTACTTGTACGTTTAGTTAAAGGAAAATAAATATAAATTCTGTTGAAATGAAACCTACCCTTACATTTTTAAACAGGTTGCCATTTCACTAAAAATCCAGTCAATGTTCTTTACTCAAATTTTCCACGGTAGGATTTAAAAGACACGTAAATAATAATGTCACAAAAATATAAATGCTTATATTCACATATGTACCCAATTCTAGTTGTCTATTATTTTTTTAAAGTTTTATTTCACATTTTTTTATATTTTAAGTCAATGCGGCGTTCTTTCTCTAAACGTTTTTCGAAATTTAAGCAATTGTTTTCTTTTAACCGCACGATTTCACAAACTAAACACCATGTTGTCTATTTTAAAATATATATTCCAGAATCAGTCAACAACAGTTCATCATTTATCCATAACTCGAAAATTATGAATTATTATCTACACAAATTTCGCGGTCCACCTCAAACACTCGGCTACGATAAAGCGAGAGACGGGATTTGTTTCGATATTAAAAATTTAAATATTGCTTTATATTGACTAAACCAAACATTATACGCGATAAATGATACAAAAACATAGGTTGTTTTATAATTTGAGTTTTTATAAACACCCAAACTGCCCAAACGACGAAATTTTTCCAGCGATATGACTGAAATCCTTTTATGAATGACGCGGTCAATGGCCAATATAAACTATATCTATCGCACCTTAACCCATTATATTTTCTATACGTGGTATACCTTACCTTGTTGGCGTCACGAGCCGCGACATTTGGAGTTTAATACGTGCAAAACATAGCGGGAACGAAGGACAAAATGAAATTTTGACCGGCAGTAGAGAAAATGGGTAAAATAAAAAGTTTTCAAGCGAAAATTGGACAAATTGAAGATTTTTGGGAATAGTTTTAAATATCTTAGGATAAAAAAGTGATTTACAAAAAGTATAATTTGAATAGGTTTTTTCTAAGTTTCTTCTGATTTTTTTGGGGGGGGGGGGCATTGACCATTTGACCGTATGGTTAAGCCGCCACTGGCATGTCGTAGAGATAACTTTATTTAATTTTTTTATTACTTTATTTTATTTTTAAAACATATCAGAAATGTATTAAAATTATGCTGCAGTCACAAAGGTACTCCAGTTTACAGTAGATTTCCTACGAATATTTTTTAATTAAAATAATAAGATGCTTTGGAATCATCTTTTGCGATGCTCAAGCCATACAGGTATTAAAAGCTGATATTAGTTCTCCATATTCAATAAGACATTATCTCTACAAAAAAATCCTTTATAGGTATTTCGCCACTGCATTGCAAGAAAATCTACAAAATAAAATAGTGATTTTTTGTAAAGACTTCTGGCGTTAAACCTAAACGGACACTGCTTGTCAGAAGTTATGTTTACAGTAATAAAAAAAATAAATTCATTGCTCATGCATCTGTAGATGTTAGTAATGTATGGCAATCGCTTCTTTAATTTTAAAGAACATAACATAAATAAACATAACATTCGTAAAATTTAAAAATAATAATTCAGAAAGTTTGGGGCTTTTTGGTTTTACCTTATTAAGTAATTGTTATCAGGTAGTAATTGTTAATTTTGAAGTTTAACTTGATATAATGTCATTTTAACAGAACGTCAACGGTTTCTTGTAGACGTTAGACATATCTGTTTTAAAAAAGTAAAGTGTTTTCAAATAGTTGAATTTAAATATTTTAAATAGTTTTTTTCTCTATTCTTTGTATTTTTTTTGCTTCCGACGACGGAAAGAGATAAACTTTCCGAAACGTTAAGCATTTTTTTCTTTGTTAGGCAAATTTGTATAACTGTAAACATAAGTTCTGACAAGCAGTGTCCATTTAGGTTTAACGCAGAAGCACAGACGCAAAAGTGTTTACAACAAATAACTATTTTATTTTGTAGATTTTCTTGCAGTGCAGTGGCGAAATACCCATAAAGTAATTAAATGTTTTCTTCTTTTCTTGTTTCTAACTAATCTTTCTATTCAGAAATAAGACTAAGAAGAATTATTATACATTCACAATTTGGAATTATTACAATTCAATTCGGTTAATCCTTGAATTAGCGGAAAAAATCTTACCCCACCGTTACGGGTATAACAAGTACCCATACGCCATCCGGTGGTTTCAGTTGTTGGTACCTGTAAAGCGGTAGAGTACCACAGAATAGTGCGTAACTTGTGGTGGTTGAGAGAACGATCGCTTTGTGTATTGGTATTACCTCGGCATCGGCAGTTTGATTTCGGAAAAGGCCAATATCGACTCTGGAATTCAGAACAGAATTAGCTTTTATTCTTAATCGAAGGAATTAACAGCGCCTCAAGAGCATTCTGAAAATTAAAAGACAGGGTTTTCTACAATCATGACACAAAAACAAAACTTGCAGTGTACCGAGCAATAATAATCCTCACTATGTTATATGGATGCAAAACCTGGACACAACGCATGAACCGGCACACGAACGCATTAAACAAGTTGCTACAGAGACACCTTAGACAACTGGTAAGAATCAAATGGTACCACCATGTCTCAAAGATATCGGTCCTTGAAAAACCTAGCTGCGAGAGTGCTGAAGTCATGATTCCTAAATCCTGCTTAAGATGGGCTGGCCACGTATGCAGGAAAACCACCTATCGAAATCTCTTCTTTACGGTGAGCTTGTAGACGGTAAGAGGAAACCGGGTGGCCAATGCAACAGATACAAGGATATTTTCCATAAAAACTTAAAGGGGATAAGCATGCAGAATCAGTGGGAAGAAGCAGCGCACAATAGAACACAATTGAGAAGAATTTTAAAGTCAGTTAACAACGGCAACCAAAAAGTAAAGAGGCAAGTAATGAGATTTTTGAATGTCCTGAGTGCGGAAGAGATATAACATATACAGTACGTCTGCTGGATCTGTGTTTATGAAAGGAATGCGGACAAAAAATATTTAAATAAACAACAATATATTTTATACGTCGACTTGACGAGTACGTCACCGCAAATCGCCCCGCCCACTCGTTTTATTGGCTACTTGCAAATTTGTCGAATTTTTATTAATGGGACGCGTTGTCTAATTTTTTACGAAAACCATGGAGAGAATATCGTTTCCCCTCTCACAGATACCCCGTAGCTACAGAACGGACAGACGTACTGTAACGTCAGGCTTTTCAGTTACAGAAAAGCTCATGAAAGAAAACGCCCTGCGTAACCATCTTCTGATGCATCTCAAATACTCGTCAGCGAGTAATGGCAGTAAGTAAGTAAGAGCTGTGAAGTTTTGTTCACTTAACAATCAAATTGAATAGTACAAAAGACCAGTTCGTTTAGTTCATTTATACCTAATTTTCTACCTACGCCTATGGACCTGTGACAAATCTTTACGGATCAATCACTTGTCTATGGGTAGCGTGACTATTTTATAATTATGAAAAAACAATTAAGTTGAGCGGAAGGCAAACTTGGATAAGAAGTACATCGACTCTTTGGAGCGTATGTTTAATGCTTTGTCTTAGTGCTGTTAGTCTCTCAAATCTATTATAACTTACCTTAATTGCGGCCCGACCTCTGTCTGTAAATATGTAGCTCATTTCTCGAGACTTTTCGGGACTGCTCTGGAGATATTCTGCCCGTTCATAAGGATCTTATTTATATACTTTTAAAGCACTCTTATTTTTTACTATCGAAATAAAACGGCCGAGTTTTTAGAAAACATTTAAATTTAATATTAAAAAGAAAATAAAGAAATGGAAAAATACAAGAAAATTGTCTGGTGTCTGCTTTGTTGAAAAATCTGATAATTACCAAATCAATTGAACCTTCATTACTAAATCTTACTACAACACATTAAAATAATTTTAGAGAAGAAAATTAAAAACATTTGACAAAAGGACATAAAAAAAATACTATTAGCAGACACTAGACTTAAAAACTACAGGGGGTCACATCGTGAACCTTACCGAGTTTCGCGAACCCGAGGGAGAACCGTCTCTTTTAGAAACTTAAACCGAACTAACTTTTCTGCCTCCAAACAGCCCCGAGGTTCCAACATTACAGGGTTGAAGGGTGGTGCATTCGGTACTTCGCCAATAGGATCATCCCTAAAGGTACTGTTCTTTGCTTGATTGGTCAGCTTGACACCGCCCTTCAAACCAAATTGGTTCGACCTCCCGTTGTTAGATGGCAGTACTATGACCATTTTACGTATTCAATTCTCGTTTATGTCTAGATACGTGCTTTCCCAAAGTTCCCAGATCCTTTACAAACATCCGGCGATAGTTACATGTTATCAAGGGTGGTTATTGGTTTTACAATGTCTCAGCGTTTTTATCTAAGGTCTATCTTTACAATTTTCTGTTTACTTCTAAGTTCTACAGTTTATTTGCTTTGCCCTTCTATAAGTTTGGGAATTTAAAAATAGTCACGTTTGAAAGATGTTTGTTTTATTACTTCCTGCTAAAAGACCCTCTCCCGAAACTAATAACCGAAAACATCGACTTGAACGTAAAGGACATAGGAAATAATCTGTTAATCATATAAATAATAATATAAAGGAAATAATCTGTTACAGACCACCTTGCCAGTTTTATTATTCCGCACCATTTCTAAGCACTTACCAGAGGCACTTACCTCCGCACCAGCAGACTGTTTAGTCTAGGAGGCAGTGATTTTTTTTGTATTTATTTTCCCAGTCGGTGAACATGAAATTGTATGTATGGATGGTGACATAAAATGATCATTTGTGAGTCTGGTTAAAATTTGCGGATGGATTTGCTAGATAAAAGAAGAAGAAAATTCCACTTATTTTTTCCCAGTCCTAACATCTTTGGTACATCACTAGTGGAGGAAAGTCAGTCTCAGGGCCTATTTTACCATAAGGCCCATAAGGCCCGGGCGGGTCTTGGTTTGGTTGGGGCCCGTTAGAGGTTGTAAAATATTCATAATTTCTTGAATTTTTGAATTTTATTGGAAAAGAGGGCCGGAATTTTTGCTTGGGCCTTAGGGATTGACCAGATGAAAAATAGACCCTGGTCAGTCTGGCTGCAAATTTGCGGATGCTAAAATTTGACAGACTTTTGAAATCCGTAATACTTATTTTCCCATGCTTGAAATTTAACATATTATTATTTGATACTATAATAAGCTATAATCAAAAGCAAGCCTGGCTGATTTACGAAATTTCATTTAAAATACAATTTTTTACGTGTAAAAAACTATTTGTTACTCTTAGTGTTGCACAAGAGTCTTGAAAAAGTCCAATACTCTTGCAAGAAATTCAAGATAAGACTTTCAAAATTTCTTGTCTTGGATTTCAAGACCAAACCAAATGAAACTACTCTTAGGACAGTATTTATTTCAAATCATATTGAATCCTCCTTACCTAAGATACTTAAGTTCTAATTTTGATAAATATTGATACAGGGTGTGTCATTAAAATAAGACATTTTTATTATTATTTTTTTAAGTACTTACGACGCTACTGGATAAACAACTGGTTTATTATCAATAACCAGTTATATCCAATTATCAGTTAATAATCGATTTAAGTTTGGCCGAAGATGGTTGAAGATATTGACTTTTAGTTCGTTATAGTTTTATAAATCTTTGTTTAGAGCACATTTTTCAAAGTTAATAGTGATTTTTTTAAATAACAATTTTTTGGATTATTTAAAATATTCCTCAGTAAAACGAATAAAAATCATATTTCAGATTCCATTGAAAATTGGGGTTTTAAATTATTTTGTAACTCATTTTATTCATTTGTATTAGCAAACTTAAAAAACAATTTTTTAAAGTAAACAAAATAAATTGAAAATATTTAGTTTTTTTGTATCGTATCTTATTTATTATGGAAGCTATCTGAAAACTTAAATCGATTATTAATTGATAATTGGTTATAATTGGTTATTGAGATTTAACCAATTGTTTATCCAGTGGCGTCGTAAGTACTTAAAAAAATAATAATAAAAATGTCTTATTTTAATAACACACCCTGTATCAATATTTATCAAGATTAGAACTTAAGTATCTTGGGTAAGAAGAATTCAATATAATTTATCAGATTGATAAGGGTAGTTTACTCTTGACTCGAAAAATAAACCCCATTAAAACGTACGTCTATGAGGTATCGCATTTCTTACCCTGGGTAAAATGTACGTCTTATAGCCATACAGCCTCCTGCCAAAAATGAAAAAGATCGCTCAACAAACAACCAAGATATTGGCTTGTATCCATCTTCAGTGGGACACCCTGTATAATAAAAAATAATTAAAAAATGATATAATAAGTTTATATAATTTATCAGTTTCGGCCTAGTAAGCTCGAGTATTACGAAAACAAAGCGTTTGTTAAAAGAAATGTTTTGCACGTTTTGTTAACAAAAAGCTTTGCTTTTTTACCGGGTAACAGCATCAAAACGTAACTTATGTGTCGACACAATCGGTCAAGCATTCGATAATTACATCTTTCGAGGTAATTACTAATGGGTACTATCTGTTGAACAACAATGAATCAGCAAATAACATTTTCTTGTTCAATTTCTCTCATTAATATTTCTTTAGTAACTTGGGAATCCAATCGTATTAACGTGCAATGACGTTAGCCGAAATTTTAATGGATTGTCATAATGACAATTTTATTAGTTTTTATTACTATATTATATTTTCATTATGAATGTCGTGTTAAAAAGTTAAACTGATATGAACTATTTATTAAATGAATGACACCGCAAATTGTTGTTTCTAATGCCGGGTCCAGACCAAGGCGACAAAAGGTAAACACGATTTTGAGACAAAAACATGACAAACTTGCGACAAAAAATGGAAAATTCTGACAAGACAAAATTGAGACAAATTGTCCACACCGCCAGGACAAAAGTACAACAAAGTCAAACTTTTAGTTGTTGCGATTGAGTTTTATTAACCATGTGTGATTTCACTGGTTTCCTACTATGTCTCCTACCACAAAACACATACACAAGAAGAAGTGCGAGCGCCTTGCTAAATATTGGAAAGTGAAATTGACATTTAAATTTGACACTGTTGACAAGTCTACTGCTACTAGCGCCCCCAATTTCGCTTGTAGGAACTACGGACTAAATTGTCACGCATGGCGGGAAGTTTAAAAAAAAATATTTCTTCATTTATTTTTAATTATGACATACACAAAAACACAAAAAATACACCATTTTTTAAAAATATGTTTAATATTAATATCAAATATACAACAGAAATTAATTTCACCACAATAAATTAATAAAATTAAAAGAATAATGTTACAAGTAGATCAAGAGACAAAATTAATTATAACAAAACTGAAAAAAATGGCGTCATAGATGGCTTAGAAATAAAAGAAATATCATAATTTTGAAAGTAAAATTATATGGGAAATGTCTTCGATCATCATTTTTAAGCCAACTGGACGATTATTTCAAACATACAAGCTGAGTTCGTTCATAGTGCTCTGAGAAATTTAGATAAACAAAGAATAATAAATTAAAAGTATTCCAGGGGAAAAGAGAGGAAAAACCTGTATCGTCTCTGATATCTGTCAGGGTATTGTTGAAAGTGTCATCTTTTTGCTCGAAGTTTTCAGGTCGATCAAAAAGATGACATTTACAACAATACTTTGCTGTAACTTTCACAAATATCAGAGAGAGTACATACAGGTATTGCCTCTCTTTTCCTCTGGGATGCTTTATATCTGTTGTTCTTTGTTTATCTATATTTCTCAGAGCATAATGCCGAACACGACTACAGTATATAATAATTTCAATATCCGAAGTGGAAAGAAAAAAGATCACCTTTCTGTTTTGTACTATGGTCCCTTTCTTCCGATGGCTCATCTCGTTGATATTTAGGAAGGATAAATAGGAAGGAAAATATAAAATTCAATTTGATTTGATGATCCTTTTCTGTCACCTAAAATCAGGAGAACGACAATGAGCATGTTAAGATGAAAAAAAAATTATCAACACTTACCTACACGTTAGTCCGAGGAGTTTTATTAAAAACCTATATATTTGCCTAAATAATTTATGTATTAAATTTGCAAAGCAAAATGCAGCGTGTAAACAAAAGAAATAAAATGGCGACAAGTCAACGTCAACGACCCGACAAGGAGAAAAGTGGTGTTCGAATAACAAATTATGGGTCACCAAAAATAGTTTTTGTCTCCTTTCAACGCACACTTTAGAAAGAAAAAGAGATGAACTGGAATACTGAAAGAACGTCAAGGCTTTATCTGTCACTCTTGTCAATAATTTATCGGTAAGGAAGATTCCTAGAAAATCGCTTGTGTATCTCCGTATCTCCCATAAGAAGTGTCATCCATAAAATAATTAACTAGAAAGAAGTGTCAACTCTGTGTTAAATCGTGGAAACACGATACGCCACCGAAAGCCTTCGTTGTCGTCTGGAGAACTAATTTTCCAATTGACAGGTTGACATGATGGTTTCATTTTTATTTCCGTTTCCGGTTATTCAATGGCGGGCCCTCTTTCAGTTTAAATGTATTTTGTACTCTTTCTTATCATAAATAAAACAAAACAAAATTTTATTCAAACATATTTATTTGAAATATGAGACAACGGGACTAAATAAATATAAAAAATAAAGAATTGAATGATTATGATTGTAAAAAATAAAAAAAAAAGTAAGTAAGTAAGTAAGTAAGTAGTAAAATAAAGAATTGATGATTACTTAATTATATGAAATTTTAACGTAAATTAGTAAGGTATAAGCATGACTTACAGTAATTTGTAAATAAATACGCGTATTCACAGACATCAAGGATAGAAAACGGGGGCAGACATGAAAACGGGAGCCTTATACAAAAATCTGAAAACAGAAAAACAAATTTTTTTATACTAAAATTAACAATGTAAAAATATCAAGGTATAAAATATAAATATACTGTTTAAAAAAAGCGTCCATTATTCCCAAAGAGACCTGGTTTGTAAATCAAAAAGAAGCAAAAAGAGACTTTTAGTCGGATAACAATCAGATTGTATCAGTCAGATTTACTGCATTATTGACAATAAAATCGTACATACTGGAGATAACTAATGTTGGCTATAGTTAAAAATGATCTTACCTTGCTGTAAATTGTTTCCATTTTCAAAAAAATCGCCGATCATAAACATAACAAAATTTTCTTGCATCTAAAAAATACAGAAATAGTGTTTATTTACTACCTATTTTTAATATACATGGGACATACCTAGTACTGCAGAAACGTCTTTTCTCCAGGATTGTTCATGTAATAATATATTTTATATGCTTTACTACCTTTATATTTATAAATTTCTGCCGAAATATCAAATTGAATTTACAAAACAAAACTAACCGGAAAGAATTAAAATGGCGTCGAAATTTGTTCTAGAACAAATCTGAAGTTGTCTCTGAAATCTGTCAATTCTAAACTGTGAAGTTAGACAATAGTTAGAGAAAAACATTGCTCTCCTTGTCTAGGCGGCCATACTTGTCGTCAGGAGATGACAGGATTGACACTAATGACTGTTTCCAATTTTCCTATTTCACTGTCACCCCCCTGGTGTCATCCACCTGTCTCCTACTGTTGGTAGCACAGGCCATCCAACAGACAACTTGTCGTAAAATATACGAGCAAAACATAGACACTTTGAACTTTACCGACTCGAGGCGGGACATAGAAAAGTCTCCGAATTTTGAAAGACAACAAAAACGATACAAAAATATATCGGATTTGTCGTAAAACATGAATGTTTCTGTCTTGTTGTTTTGTCTGCTTGGTCTGGACCCGGCATAACGTTTGTTAATTGTAACATTTGGATTTCTGGCGGATTTTATAGAAACCTTTGTCATTCTAATTATGTATTAGTGTGACAAATAAAATCAGCATCTTATAGATAGACAATTTTTATATTTACTACATTCAAATAATACAGAGAACGTTTTCAAAATAATAGAACATTCATATTTTTTGTTATTTTTTTATTATCGTGGACTTTTTGATTTAATTTTTAATAAGTTTTGAAAACTGTTATTTCCGAAGTTTTATTTACTATTGATTATTTTGAAATATAAAATAGAATTATATCTACGTACAGCATTTTACCACTGTAGACGTCTTCTAAGGTTTTGTAGGTTTAGAAGTACCATACGATCGAAAAAAATGGCGTCGCTAGTAAATCTGACGACAATTTTTTAGCATCAAAATATGTGACACTTGTAATAAAGAATTCCCCTTAAAATTTTATTCGAATCACTAAAAGCACTTAGAAGAAAATTATAATAAAAAAAAAATGACTCTAACCCCCTGTAGCTACGAGACAAAGTAGAGTCGGACCTATGTTGATATGAAAAATAAATCTTTTTTTTACGCGAGGAATCTCCCCACGGGAGATGGCACATGATTTTTGAAACACCCTGTATTAAAAACCGGGTGTTGTTATAGAACAAATCGAACCTTGAGTCTCTAATTTGCCACTTTTGGTGTGGTAAGTGATAAGTGCATCATTTTTCCAAGCAGTATATTTTTCCGAATTTGGGACATCTTGTTTGTGTAATTAAAAAACATACATTAATTAATAGTGTATTAACGTTTTCCAATACAATAATTATGGTTTAATTTAATATTTCCCATAAAATGTGTATTCAGTTTTGATATTCAAAGACTAGGCTATAGATAATGTTTTCAAATTACTTTGTAATTTTTAAAACTTTTCTCTAAAGCTCTTTTCACACGTGTCAATCACGTCAGTGTTTTGTTCAAAAACATTTTTTTTGTCAGTCTCTATATTACAGGATTGTCCTTTCTTTTGATTCTCTGCCCTCCTGTATAGTTAGTGTCATGCAAAATGTCCTGTATTTTGAAAATAAATATATTGATTTATTTTTTCTGTTTTAAAAACAAAAAAATAAAAAAAATCCAAAAAATAGTAATTTGTAGTAGAACCGTAAAAATTTTTCGACTGTGGCATTATTTTTTTCCTCAGTGCTATCCACCTACAGTTCATACCAAATAAACTTTTAGTCACGTGATTAAACTTAACCGGCACAGCGTGGCCCACTTTCATATATTTTCTTTTAATCAAAATATTTTAAGAAACAAAAATAAATTAATTATAAATATCTAAACAGTTATTATTTACATCAAGAAAACTCACCTTCTTAATAGTACTTAAGATACATAAAGGGCCATTACTACCGCTTTCCCGTTAAAAATATTCTAATAAATTTGTGATGCGTTTTTTAGGGCTATTAAGCTTCTACTCTTGTACACTTCGCACTAATAGAAGCTCTAGAAAGAACAATGTTCGACTGCAAGGTCTGCTAGTAAACATTTTTGAGGTTAAAGTATCGCAACACTACTTTGAATAAGAAGACTAAGGAAGGAGCATATCAAAAATCTTAGGTACACCGCGATGGGCCTCAAATATGGCCGACTTAAATTCCGGTTTATCAGTGTCGTTCTAATTTTATTTAAAAAATGTAAAACTATGATGTAGGGTAGACGTGGGGTAGACTCAATAATTTGTTGTTTTATTTTACGTTGTGAATAAATGTTGGTAGTTATTAAAATTGTTATAAAATATATAATTCTAATAAAAATAGACAAGTTATAATAAGTATTTATTAACACAAACATCCGATACGCTACTGAAGCAGGTAAGTCAAATTAACGTATCTAAATTCTTTGACATCTAATCTTTGACAAGTAATAAATAAAAGCTAAAATGCAAGAAAAATATATAATTTAGTTAATTTAAGTGAATTTCATAAATGATCGGTTTACTACACGTATGTATATTATATAGTCACTTACTAGCGAAGAGTTGTTCCATTATTTCACTTCATTTTTGCCGAGATCTACCGCACGCTACACAACCAACTATTTTAGAGTCTTTTTCGATAAATCGCGATAGTGTCACTGTTAATTTAAGTTCTGCCACAATTTCCATCTAGATTTACTACCTTTATACAACTATCAGTAGTAGAATAAATAATAAATAACATAAAATAAGCTCCGTAAAGACTGACAAATCCACAAAATTTCAAATCAAATTCAAATGTGTCAAATGAATCGTCAAACAGAACTGTCAAGGATCCCCACCCTAGAGAGCTTTTTCCGCCCACCATGCATGAATACATGGATAGCATTATGCTCCTTCCTTAGTCTTCTTATTCAAAGCAACACTATTTATTTAAACCAAAAACTCGTAATGCAAAATTGAAGTGTCAAAACTAATGACAATGTCGGAAAATAAATAAATAAATGCGGCAACTTGACATTTTTACAGCAGAGCTACCACCTGAATCCCCAGCGCGAAATTAAAATTCCAGTTAGTCAGCGCGGCGCCGAATATGTCCATGGTTGGCAACAATGAATTTAAAAATCGCGCCCTCGATTACGTAACTAGAAGTTTAATTGACATCAAATATAGATATGGCCCACGATGCAGAGCAGATGGTTGGTTGATCGGTTGGTTAGTGGCTAATACGCCCGCTTGTCGAACTCTAATTATAGCTGAAATCCTTCGGACTACCTACTGGCCGCCATTTTAGAAACACCACATGAATGTCAAAAAAATTGTTAAACAATAGTCAACTGAGACTTGAATTAACTAACTCACTTGATCAATTGATATGATTTGTCGAGTTCAGACGGTCATGTTGTATTCATGCGAACTGAGTTCAAGCGAATTCACTTGACTCGTGTAAACCCGCCTTTATGATCTTCCCGGCAACATCTTCCAGATCTACCAAGCTGTAGCCTCCCAGAAACCGATTCTGGGTCCCATACAAAGCTACACTGTGGGAGGGGAAATATACATTTAATAGAAAACACTATATCTACGCAATATCAGTTATTAAGAATATTTTATAAAAACAAACTCTATCGGCACTTATCCTATCTTAAAACCGGGTCAATTAATAGATTTTAAATTCTATTTGCTCATAGATTTACGTTATTTCGCTCGGTAAAAATCAATTCTTTCTCAATAGTTTAATTAGAAAAAACCGACGAGAAAAACAAACATAAAAAATAAATATGCGAGCGATCCGACGAAATAACGCTTTTATCTAACCCCAATTCGCGAGAGGAAAATGAAAGTGGAATCGAAATCCGCGCGGCTTGCTGGACACGTCAAGGTCGGCCAAGGCGTCTTCTGTTGCTTTATGTGCGCAACTTAAATGGGCGTAGCTAGTCCGTGGTTGTTGTACGCTTAATAAATGTCAGCTTAATTGCTGGCTAGAGTTGGAAAATATGGCTTAAGACACTAGCCCGCTAATATAACTAATTTAACCTCATTCGTCCAGATCGGGGAAGTTAGCAACTGATTGAAAGCAGGAATTATAAAATACGATCCTGCTTGGGCTGCTACAATCCTGCTTTATCCTGCTTGAAATCCCAACCCAGCCACACCTACCAATTTTCAGCTATAGTTACTTTTATTTTGGTTGCTAACTTCCCACTTGGCAACACATGAGAAGCAGGATCACCAAAACTGGTTCCTGCTTGCGCTGCTATATCGCTGTTGCATCCTGCTCTAAAGTTCATCCCAGCAACACTTGCTGTTTTTAAGATACAGCAAGTTTAAGTCTGATTGGTGACGTCACACATAGCAACACAATAAAAGCAGGATGGCTGAAACAAGTTCTCGCTTTTGCTGCTATTATCCTGCCTCATCCTGCTTCAAACCCTATACCAGCCACTCTTGCCGTTTTTGAAATATAGCAAATTTCGTTTTGATTACTGGAAATCGGGAATTGGGGAATTGGAGTTTTCCAATCATGTAACCTGTAAAAGATCAAATATAAAATGCTTCTAATGATTCCTTTCACAACGAGACTGCCAGTGGGCTCATTGGGGATGCGAACTGGAAAAAAACATTAAACAAATATCTATAAACAAATATATATAACAATCGTTTACTGTCCATTCGTGCCGATGTTTTTGGTTCAGTGTGACAATAAGGGCCTTGTTAAATGTACTAAAAATTTTCGACCGTGACTGGGCAAATATCTTATCTCACAAAAGAGCAAACAAAAACAATAAATAGAATAACTCATAGAATAAATAATCATAATCTATAAATATTTGCATTAAACCTTCAACTTTAATTTCGAGTACCGTAACAAGGGCCTTGGATGGGGACCCGCTAAACTAACATAAACCTTTTCCGTTTCGAATTGTTTGTTATTTCTCTTTTATTAAAGTTCAGAACAGCATAGTTGGATTCCCTGGAATAGTGATCAAGGTTTTCTCTGCCGTGCTCTTTTACTTGTGAATTCCAGGCAGAGTACGCAACTCTTTTCATTTCATTTAATAAAATAAGTAGGGTTATTTACAAATTTAGCGTTTGATTTATATAACCGATTCTCCTCAAATTTCCCAAAATATTGCTTTTGTCGGGCTTCTGTTAAATTGTTGTTATACAGTTGGCCAAAATATTACCTCTTTAACTTTGTTAAACGAACTTGGGTTGTTATATTGCAACGTGATTTGATATGGTATCCCAAAACTAAAAGCACATTTTTCTTGCCACTTTTTTCCAACTACATAACAGTATTTTCAGATTTGTCATCGGACGTTTTGTCTTTTGACCACCATCATCGACTTTATGTTCTCTTTTAGTACCATATTAGATTTTTACACATCTAAATACCGAATGATCGAATAAAAACGGCGTCAGCGATGGCTATGAAATGAAAATCGCTATCATTTTATATGTAAAATTGTATGGGAAATGTCATCGATCGTCATTTCCAAGCTAACTGGACGCCGTTTTTTTTCGATCATACGGTAGATAAATTCATTGCGATTCTAACGATGTACAAGAAGTTATGCATAGTGGTTTTTCAACGTCAATAATTTGTAATAATCGTTTTTTATTAGAGGGCTTTGATTGTTTGAAAGAAAAACGCAACATGTTAAAACTTTATTACAGTTTTGACAGAAATAGCGCAATAACATAACAGAAACAACAGAAATATATTTACAAACGTATCCAGAAAGATAACGACAAGACATAATTCTATTTGTAATAAACTAAACCAATAATTTTGAACAAATAAGTAATTTTCGACATCATAATATAAAAGTCTTGAATGCGTTATCTAGGTCTTGCAGAAGTCTTGCACGGGCTTTGGTACGGGTAGGTTTTGGCCTATAACAATAAATATTATTCTCTTACAATAAATAATTAATATTATATTTATGTTGATTTAAAATTTAAAAGTTAGATTAAGTTAAAGATTAAAAATCCATACGAATGTTAATGATATTTTTATTACCTATTTGTATATTTTTTCTGCTTTTGTTTGTTTTGTAAATGCTTTGTCGATGAAGCTATTTTGGCTTTTTGTACAATAAAGGTTTATTATTTATTAAATCATCAAGTTTGTTTTGCTAAACGTGTTACTTTCTAACAGAAACAGAAAAAATATATTTATCAAGGGAATTTTCATAATAAAATATCGTTTTTGGTAATGACTGTTACAAAGAAAATAACGCAAGGTTTTCCTAATGACTTTTAAAGACGTAACAATCATTAAGAATCTCAGTATATTATGTATGTACGATTATTATTAATTTTTATATTCACTTGATAATTCGAGCGATGGTCTAGTCTAGCAAAATGCCATTCTAGGATATATAAAAGATATCACAAATAGTTTTATTAGTATAACATCAAAGTACACCTCGTACCGCCTAACAGTGAAGTGATGTGATTTTTTTAATTTTCAAACTTGAATAACTCGGTTATTTTGGACTTAAAAAACGGTAAAGAGATTGATAAAAAGCCTGATAATTTTTGCACTTATTTAAGACTCACCCTGTATAACCGTTTTTGGGAGCATTTGAAGGTTACAGGGCAAAATACAGTCGATGACACTACTGAATTTTTCTAGATAAAACTGATTTAGTGTTGCCAAATATCATCTTAAACATACACAAAGTTATAGCTGTACGCGTTATTATTATAACAATAGGACATCGTTTGTTATATTCAATTACAATTTAGGACGTGTTTGGGACTCTCAACAGATTAAGTTAATTACTTAAAAAATCTTATAAAATGGACATTGTTGATTTTTCCCCTTACTCTTTATTTTATCCACACAAGAATGTTTAAAATCAAGAACGTAGTTTGAGCGTTTTCTTACTCCTTTCTTAACCTCTATCTTTACTGTAATACAACGTTTTATCCACAAAATAGACGTTGAAGTTGAAGTGGTTAAAATTATAAAAATATGATAGGAAAAATTAGCAGTAAGCATTATTTTATGCTTGTATTGTGAGAATTTGCAAACGTTTTTCTTAAAATCACGGAAAAATGCAAGGGGACGATGATGGTATTCCGTTTCAAAAACAACGAATTGTCTATTAATATAATTGTTAATATAAATGATAAAGTTGATAAATAAAATAAAAATTTCGGTATTACAATAACGGAATATAGTTATTTTATCCCATAGTTGATAAACTATCGCTTTAAACCTTTTATAATGAAGGGATAAAAACTTCATTATTGTATGATAGTGGACAAAATATTTTATACGAGATATATTCTAAACTAACCTTTCATTTCAGGATTAATTTTGCAAGAATGGATAATGTTTCAAACATACCCGGTTGGTATGCTGGTCAAAGCATCTTTGTTACTGGAGCCACGGGTTTTATGGGTAAAATCCTAGTGGAAAAGTTGCTGAGGTGTTGTCCTGACATATCCACCATATACATCCTGATCAGGAACAAAAAAGGACGTGACGCTATGGATCGCTTGGATGATTTCCTAAATTGTCCGGTGAGTAAATTAGTTAAAAATAAAGTTTTGATTTGGATTCTCGACCGGGTGTAAATCAGCACATAAATAGGTCCATATTTGGTTCAATTAATCGACGCGTCAAGTTGCAAAACCCGTCTTATCCCACAAACGTTGTTTCGAGATAATAAGCAAAAACTGTTTTAGCAAATGTTTGAAGTGTTAATTTACAAAAAACGTATCCACTGAGTGTCGTCATCACTGTTCTGTATCTCGTTTTTCTACACACAAAAAAAGAAATACTTCATTTATGTAAACATATTTTCTCAAAATTTTTTACTAAATTTAAGTAAACAGATACTTTTTTCAAGTATATATGTTTCGTTTAAATATATGCATTTGCTTAAAAGCAAAATAATAATTATTCAATATATTTTCTTAATTTAAAATAATATTTTTGTTTAGAAACTCTGATAGTATTAATTGAAGTTTTAAATATACTGCTTCCAAAATAAGTTAGATATTCTATTTAAAATACCAATTTATTTCAATGAAATATATAAGGTTTTGATCAAGAAAAATAAAATATTATTTTAAGAGTCTTATATACTTCATTTAAAACAAATCTTTGCTTTAATTGTTTAGTATAAAATAATAAAATTCTCCAAATAAAAATAACCAAGGAATTAAAACACAGTTTTTCTTAAAATAAAAATATTTTATACACATTTTGAAACTACTATGTTTCCGTTTAAATATATTTTGCTGCACAAACCAATTAAAAAATAAACATATTTACTAGGATTAAAATTATTATTTTTTTATTAATTTTGTCTTGAGAATTAGCAAATTTCATTTCACCCCTTCCCATCACTTGTTTTCTAAACCTGCTTCAGGCGGCCGGTAATCGGTATTTTATAGTTGAGTTTTGAGTTGAACAGTTGCTTGATGGGACGCGGTAGGGGTGTTGCATGCGTGTTGCTGTTGCGTTTGGTGCCGTGGTGCGATTAGTTATTAATTATGGAAAAAAAGTTAGTAGTTAAAAAGTAAGTAAAATACTATAATAAATAAAAAATTTAATTCTCTTTTTACTCAGCTGAACTCGCTTTTGAATTTACATAAGCAAAAACTAAAAATAATTATTTTTTAGTCGACTTCAACAAGATGAGTACAATTCTTTGGCTGCTAAAATAGTGCTCCTTTTCCCACAAAGCCAATGGGAGTGTATTACTGTCCCCCTGTGAAAAGAGCATGTAGTCCATTTCACAAGACAGTTATGGCTAAGGGCAAACTAGTGAATCACTGCAGAAATATTTTATTTAGATCTGGTGATACCCAAAAACAAAGAAAAAGGCCAGATGACGAAGACTTTTGGTATTGTCCCGAAACAAAAAAAAGATAATTTAGAAGGTATAGCATTAAAATAGTAAAATTTAGTTGAAATTAACAGAAAGCAATCATTTTTAGATACATTTAAAGAAGAAATTGCATAGCTGCAACATAATACCGAGCCATGGAATAAAGTAGTGGAATATTGGACTCGAACCTGGGAAGTTCGATCCACATCATGTGACATGTCATCCTCAGTGTCGCAATACCTTGAAAAATGACCAAACCAAACCAATGTTTATGCTGTACATACTAAAAATAAACTTTTAACAGAGATATTTTTGCCTTACTTCAAAAATTTTATTTTACTCAAATGAAACAAAAAGAAAATTGTTCGGAGAATTGAAAAGTCTCAAATTTAAAAATATATTTATTCAGACTAAGTAAAAACTTTTGTTGCTTCAATTCGTTCGTATCTTAAACCAAACTTTTACTAATATTCATTTTGAGAAATAAGTTACTCAAATGGAGATTGAATATACTTTGATCAAGAAAACCGTTATATAACTTCAAATTCGAGACATTTCAAACAGAGTAAATGCAATTTCAATTGTAGAATTAGTTTATTTTCGCTTTAAAAGATTTGATATCTTTTTTATCGTTTGTGTCTTAGATATAGTAATAATAAATATTTAAATCTAAAATTTTTATTCTTGTTTTAAAAAATAAATCATTCATTAGGAGAATATTGTAGCATTAAATTTATCATTCTAAATACTTAGTATAAATATATATTTCTTTGCGTATATACAAAGTTAAGATTTATTCTATTTGAGTATTAAATGTTTGAAATAAGAATATTCTTTTTTGTGTGTAGAAATAAAAATTAATATTTAATTTTTAAACAGAAAAAAAATAATTCGGATAAGGAGCGGGGGGGAGGTTTATTGCAGTATGATGCATATTGCAGGTTTCGTTTGGCCATGAGATGTCGTCAGCGATGGCCATGAGATGAAGAATGATGTCATTTTATATGTAAATTTATATAGGAAATGTCATCGATCGCCATTTCCTAGCCAACTGGATGTTTTTTCGATCATACGGCATTTGCATCCTAACTTGGTTTATTAAATATTATATTTTATTGACATTGGCGCATCTGCCATGCTGTGTTCTAATTCTGTTTAGCGTGCACCAGGTTTTCCTTGGTAAGTCGAAATCTGGTGGTGAGTTGCCACCAGGCATGCATGGCATGTCACTGTTTTGTTTCGACGTCCATTCCTGATACCAAGCGTCGGTGATGCTCCATTCGTCTTCAGTTGGTTTTCTGGATCGGACGCGGTTGTGGTTAGCATCCTCGATGTCTGTATGGATCGGTAGTTTTTTGTTGTCCAATATCTTGTTAAACTCTCTGTATAGAGCGTTTATGCGGCGCAGACTTGGGGGTGGGATGTGACTTAGTACCTACTGGAAGCCATTCTGTGGGTGTGGACATGTGGACTATTTAGGACGAGATTCAGAGCGGACGAGCGAAGAGTAGAAGCTGAAGCATCCCAAGATGTTCCGCACAATTTTTGTATTATGTTGTTTCTTGTTTTCAGCTTCTCTGCTGTTTTTCATAAGTTCTCTTTAAAGTGTTCTGTCGAGTGTCACATCTAGGTACTTTGGGTTTTTATTGTGTTTGAGAAAAAGCCAGTATCTGAAACTTCTTCACAGAGGCTAGTTCTCCGTCTCCGATGTCAGAGGTACCAAAGTTTATGGTAGGAATGTTTGCCGTCTCGACTCACTCAATGATGAGGTTGTTCTGGAGACAGAACACGGAATAGGAGACAGTGGCCTGTTAAAAACCCCGTAACAACCCGAAGATCGTACCTACTTAGATCAAGATCTACAACCATTGGAGGATTCCCATTCAAAGTTACGGATGGATTATTCCAGGTTCTTGAGTTCCGTTGTAAGTTGGTTTTCACCAACGAATTTGCATAGAATTACGATCGAAATAAACGAAAAACAAATAATTGTCTAGAACATTTATTTTTCTTTAGGTTTTCGATAAAATTCGCGACCAATCCAACGGCGAAAAGCTGCTGAACAAGCTGCAGTGCGTTAGCGGCGACGTAACCTACCCTAATCTGAATATTTCCGAGCAAGATCTCGGCCTCTTGAAGGAGAACGTCACCGTCGTGTTCCATATGGCCGCCAATGTCAGATTCGACCAGCCGTTAAAGAATGCCGTACTATTAAATACCGGTAAGTTGGTGCAGATATTGAAATATTCTCACACACACGAGCAATACAAGCAAAATATATAGGTACGGACTAATTATTAGCATGTTAATGTATGGAATTAAACGATTAATTACTTGGGTATATGTACCAGTGAACTAGCCGTAGTTCTAATTCAGAGTCAATTTTTGGAAATGTTATTGGGTTGTAAAATTTATTATTTAACTAGCAGATCCGGCCATGCGTTGCTGTGGCTAAGGTTAGTGATGGGTTCTCGGTATATTGAAATTTGGGTAAATATTCAAGTTTTTACACCCGGTATACCTGGTGCCTCTCATAAGTGGCTCACCCCTATAACTTTTTTATTTTTTCAGATAAAAAAAAACAGATTTGGTATGTTAATATATGACATAAATTAGGATTGATTGACATCTTCAATTGTTTTTGGTCACTTCTTGTTTCACCGGAAATGACTACAACTTTTGATTTTTAAATGGCACCCTCGGCATTTTTTTACTTTATTCAATAAAATAACACTCTGAATAGAATGATATATCATATGTCAACTTTTGACATTTTCGCTTACAAAAAACTCGTATTTAAAATTTTCATCTAAAGTGCCATGGCTGTGTTAAATACACTAATTTTTAATCAAGGATCTTTGGAAAAATAAATTTGATCATCAAATGTTTTTCGTGTCTTGTTCTGGTCGGTTAAAAGATGCCCAAATCGTTTTTCGTCATATCTCAATTTTTTCAAATGGAACGAGGGTTGCTCATTAGCATACTTGGAAAAAGCATTTTTTTACGAATAATTTGGTACCACAAATTTGGTATTTCGAGTCAAATTGTCGTTATGAACCGCATGTTACAATTTCAAATAAACCATAATATTCGAAAAAGCAATTTCTATCGAATAAAGTAAAAAAATACCAAGGGAATACGCCAATCAATTCTAATTTATGTCATATATTAACATATCAAATCTCGTTTAAAAAAGTTATAGGGATGAGATAAAAAAGATGTGAAAAAAAAGTTATGATGAAATAAAAAAGTTATAGGGATGAGCCACTTTTGAGACGCACCTTGGGTATACCGGGTCATACCCACGTTTTTAAAAATTGTTAGAATACCTTAATTCTAACAATTTTTAAAAACAATGTGTTGTTAAAGTAGAATTATTGAATCACTAATATCGCTATTAAAAAATAGGGGTTGATGGTAGAAGGGTGAAAATTGAGAGATTTTTTAATGCCACATTATAAAAAAATAAAAATAAAAAATTCTGTTCGAAAAGTAAAAAAAATTGGGGTGGGCCACCCTTATCACTTAGGGGTATAAAAATAGGTAACATCCTATTCTCAGACCTACTGAAAATATATACATATTTTCATTAAAATGGGTCAAGTCGTTTCGGACATTTTGGAGTATAGTAACAAATGTTTTAAAAAACAACCCCTATTAAAAAATAGGGGTTGATAGTAGGAGGGTGAAAATTTAGGGTTGTATGTATTAATGTATTTTACATTATTTACATTTTATATTTTTATTATTTATACTTTTCTGTATTAACAGAAAAGTACTTTAAAAAAAATCACACATCTATATAGAGTAAAAAAGGAGAATACGCTAAAAATTATTACATTTTTCACAATAAGATCAATAAAAAAATGAACATTGTAGAGTCATTTTAATAAAGAGTTAAATTAAGTTTTCTGTCATTTTTTGGTTTTCGTCTGTCAAAATCTTCTCTGACTCGTTTGATAGACTTTATAAAGTAAAATGGAAAGTAAAACAAATATAACTAAACTAATTCGATTCTACACATATTTATTAGACTTTCCTCTTTACAAGAGGAAAAACTTTTTTATTATTGACATTTTGAAAAAAATGCATTCTTCATACAAATTTTTGCTTCTTTTAAAATCGTTAATGCCGTTTATACTGTGTCAAATTTCCATACCGTTTTAGAGAAAATTAAAAAAAAAAACATAAAAATTATGGTTGAATTTTTAATCCTAAAAGTCCTAAACATCTAAAGGCGTTTCTATGGTATTGTTATCTAAGATTGTTATTATTAATTTCGATAACCGTCATATTTTTTGCTGTTGTTATAGTACAAGATTTCCCGATAACTATTATCACCCTTCCCATAGCATTGAATCAAAAAGTATTGAATTAAATAAAATTCGAGCTTCTTTAACATTTTAAAACAGCAAAAAATATGACGATAATTAAAATTCTATCAATAACCATCTATCAAAAAATGAAATCGAAATTATATAACCATAGAAACGCGTCTTGATTTTTAGGACTTTAATAAAATTCAACTACATTTTCATGTATTTTTTTTAAATTTCCTCTAAAACGGTAAGTATGGAAATTTGGAAAAGTATAAACGGGATTAAAAATTTTAGAACAAGCAAACATTTTTATGAAGAATGCATTTTTTTCAAAATGTCAATAATAAAAAAGTTTTTCCTCTTGTAAAGGCAATCCAGGGACACACTGTAGGTAAATGATTTAAATTCTCAAGTCAGCTGTTCATGATGCCACGTGGAGTAGCATAACATTGGCCCAAATTCAATAAAAATTGTTTATTACTAACAAACGTCCATTGACCGCCCAATGTTCATTATAAGTACCTATCCTCTAATTATATTTATTATTGTTGACTGTGTATTTCTTAAGTATGACATTTTAATACTAACATCTTTATAGAATAGTATTTATTTATGGTTAAGCAATCAATTCTATCAAACAATTCTTAATGACTTACCGGTGAGCCTCAATTATCGATCTCTCTTATGTAAGCTGTCCTTGGTTAGAACTATTCATCGGCATATTTCAATTATTTTACTTTATCATTAAATCCTTAAACGATTTTAGTGTACCATAAACGTTTCTGCGATAATGTTACTTCTTTGTGCCATCTTCAAGGCGATTGCCTTATCATTAATTTACTGTCGATCATAATCTATGCCAAATGCATAATTTAACCATAATTAAATATGCAATAAAGTATTACATTACCCAGTTTGATATTTACGAGCATTCTGACATTAAGATTTTATGAATTAAAAAGTATTAACAACTCTCTCTATACTAATTCTTTAAACTGAAATATAAACAATGTATGCCACTAATTTTCAGGTATTTAGATGCAAGAAGTCGTAATTTCTAACCAATTCTCGTGGCTGGTTACTATAGGCTTGGTGCATTTCAGTTGATTTCAACAAATTCCGACCGCAGCGCTTCAACGGCAAAAATCAGAAATTATCACTCTATATAGTTCACGCCGGCGCCGCCCGCGCCGTCATGTTGATCGAATTAAAATAATATTGAAATCGGGGTTTTGCCATAATATTTTAGTTTTTTGCTAGTGCAGTTATTGAGACTATAAAACACTCTAGTACGAGGTTTGTGTGATGTAACGCTGTTTCGGGTAGTAAAAAATATGTGAAAAAGGATTCGAACTAGGCGTCTAGTTATGTTGTGACAATTTCAAATGTTAATAAAATTGCCCAAAAAAATGTCAATGCGTAAAGGAGAGCGTTGTTGGGTGCAATAACAACACAGCAGATTATAATCTTTGTTTTTTCTTTATTGTTTTTCGTGCTTCCAATTTTCGGAATCGGGCACTAGTTAGGTGACTAGTTTGCGCACATAGCACGCCCACTTATGGCCTCTAAAATTGTGCACAGCGCCTGACCGGCACAGTTATTAGAGAGATATCGGAAAACCGAATAGCGTCATCCAGTATTTACGCGTACCTTATCATGGTTACGATATGTGCGAGTCAATTTTTAACACAACACCCGCTAATATCGTTACCGCCTGACGTAATTTGCGGATCAATTACACCAAGCGCTCCTTCTTATATAATTAAGCGCTCTTTCTAACAGCGGTTTCACATGCGACGGACCGTCCGTCGTGTTTTTTCAAGATAGCCGTCGAACAAACTCCGTCGGACGGAGCATACGCGCCCATGTGAAATTGTTCATATAAACTCATGGTACTTACTCGAGGTCACGGACGCTCCGTCGCGGACGGTCCGTCGCATGTGAAAGCGCGGTAAATAACCTCTGATAACGTTTAAAAATTGCATAAATGGGCATGTGCGGGTATTTGACAACCGGAACCGGCCGGCGAGATCTTTTATTTTAGGTTATGTTTGAATTGTTTGGAATTATTGCTTTAGTTTTATTAGGTAATTTGATATTTAAGTAGCTGGGATTAGTTTTAATTAAATAAATATGGCCCAAAATATGGATTCCACCTCTCACCAATACTAAAGAACCTATAAAGAGTCTTAGGTTTACAGCAGATAGTGACTTAGCCCTTCTAAGAGAATGTGTTGCTTGTTGCCCTAAACCCACTGGCAGACGTTGAACAATAAAGCACTGGAAATAAGCACTTTAGCCCTTTAGTTTTAAAATACCTAGCAAACAAAACAATTTCAAAGTTTTAAATTCAAAGTTAGGGTAAGTTTAAATAGCGGACGCGACGCGATCAGAATTCTTTCCGATCCGATAACAATAAATGAAGAGAGTTAATACCACCTCACGTAAAGGAATTAACACCTGGCCTTATTAACCTCCATGGACGCTATTCGGTTTAGCGATATCTCTCTATTACGCTGTTTATTGTTATTTTACGCGAGTTTATTTTTGCGCACAGGAAATTTGACTCGTTTGCACATCGTTATAAAAAACAATTTTCGTACCACGAATTAGGGACAAGATTTTTATCTGTATACTTACAGGATACCTAATCTGTGATAACAATAACATTCAATAACTTAACTTTCCCGGATATTCAACTCTCCCGAAAGAACATTTTATAGCTTCATGTTTCTCACAAATCTTGATCAAAAGCAAAAACGGATTCAAGCAGTTGACGAAACAAGAGAGGATAAAATTTAATCAACTAATGATTAAATGTTTCATGAACATCTTTTAAAATTATAATTATATGTACCTTTAAAAAATTTCGTTATACTATAGCCGAAATAGTCCCAATTATGACCCACTAGCAAAACCGGTGATTAAAACTATGCTCGCTACCGCAGTTGAATTCATCTGAAAAGTTTTTTTAACTGGAATAATAAATTATAATACGTTAGACCTTCTGAAGATTTCAAAATATTTACTTTTTTATTTTTATTTTTAGAAGTTTCACAAATTATACTTCCTTTTCTTCTTCCTATAACGCTTTTAGAATAATTAAATAATACATTTTTCGTATTCTCGCTATTTAAACCCGTGTATTTGTAAGTACCAGTTGTTTACGATATTCTCCGATGGTGGCAGCACCGGCGGAGAATGCACCAAACCTATAGTACTATATCTATTCTGTTTATTTTCAGGTGGTACTTTGAACGTATTAGATTTGGTGTGTACCTTTAAAAAACTAAAAGTATTTCTTCATGTTTCTACCTCTTATTGTCACTGCGATGAGACCAAATTAGAGGAAAAACTTTATCCATCACCTCACAATCCAAGGTAAGAGTTTATAATATTAGAAAATAAATCCAAATATTTAAATAATTAAAAATAATATGTACTTAAAAGAACAGTAATATTCAACTCTGTTCATAATAATAATAATAGCTCCGGTGTATAGCGTTTAACGCCTTGGGAGTAGCAAGGTACAGCTTGCCATACTAGAGCCGTTCGGTACACAAGAAAGGTAATGTGGCTAGCACTACGCTTCAACCGCCTATTATTACCTCAGGATTGTGAATCCCAAGTACTCAGTTAAGGCTGAGTCGACCTAGGTACCCAAACTATTTTTATTTTAATAGAAATAGCTGCTGGAAAAAAAGAAATAAGAAATAATTATAACTTTAATAGAAATAGCGGCTGATGAAATGCCGGGTGTGGGATTCGAAATTCAAACCCACTACCTTGAGATTGGTAGACGAGAGCCTGTACCTCTACGCCAACGGGCACCTACTGTTCCTACTCTGTTCATACTATTTGTAAAATCGACTGTGTTAAAATCCTTTTTCCTTTTTTATATTTTTATTTATTTTTCCTGAAATGAACTTACCATAAAGGTATCTATTGTAAGAAATTATTTTTTCTATAGGTTTTGCGGATTCTTTCAAAGTGAGGTGTTCTGGTGTTTCACTATTTTCCCCACAGAATCGTTGTTTCTTAGTTTCAATCCACTGAAGTGTTCGTTGAGGAGATAGTGACCTGTTAAAAACCCCGTGATAATCCGAAGATTGTTCTTACTTAAAACAAAGAAAATTTTTCGGTCTCGGTCGTAAGTTCTGAGAAATTTCTTCGAGTGTCTTTGACCGTTGGAGGATTCCCATTCCAGGTTTCTGAAGAAGTTTTCTTCAGTTACGTTTTAGTTGGTTTCCACTTGGGAAGCAGAACGGTTCTGGTCAAGTTAGTGGAGTATTCACTCCTTTTCTAGCTAGATCGTTTGCTTTTTCATTATCTTCCAGGCCTTGGTTGACTGGGGGACACGCTCTTGCCTAGACAATCTCTAGGCATTCTTTGACCAACTTCGAATTGATGGTTACTGAATTGATCGGTTTTAATGCTGCTTGAATTGGATAAGATGACTATTTCTTGTTTCCGAATGTTCTTGTTTAAGATAAGTTCGTATCTTTCGATAGATTTCGGCCTTAAGGATGCTGGTGTAGGTGTTCATTGGATTGCTACTTTTCCTGCTCAATAAACTGTTGTTATTAGATTTTAAATTTATTGCGTATTATCCACAACAGGATATACTCAAAATTAGATATGGACATAAGCGATTCCCAACTGCGATTTAGGAAGGGAATGGGCACAAATGAAGCGCTCTTCGGTTTAAATGTTCTTACGCAAAGATGTTTAGATGTAAATAAAGATGTGTACATTGATTTAATAGACTTCGTTCGATAGAGTTCGACACAAAAAACTAATCGAAATATTACAAGATAGTCGAGATATAAGATTGATAGCGAACCTGTATTGGAGACAGACCGCTAAGATCAGATTAGATGATGGTTTTTCTGAAAATATAAAAATACAACGAGGTGTGCGTCCGGGATGCATCTTGTCTCCCCTCCTTTTCAATATTCATATAGTGAGGCCATCTTTCAAGAAGCTTTAGTAAAGGGAGATGAGGGAATCAAAGTGAATGGTCAACGAATCAACAATATCAGAGACGCTGACGATGCAGTAGTAATAACAGAGAATGGTGAAGATCTGCAAAACCTACTTCAAAGAATAAATGTCTCCTGCAAACAATATGGGCTGAATATGAATTTGAAGAAAACAAAATTCATGATTATTACAAAAGACTAAAATGTAAATACTTCAATATTCAATATCAATAGACAGTACGCTAATAGAAAAAGTCCAACACTACAAATACTTGGGCACAATAATAAGTGAAACTGCAAGAAATAGAGTCAAATTGAGCCAGAAATTCTTTTTTAAAACTAACGAAATTTCTTTGTAGTAGAGATATAAACTTAGATTTAATAATAAGAATGCTCCGATGCTACGTGTTTTCGACCTTATTATATGGTGCCGAAGCGTGGACCCTTAAAACAGCCGAAATTAGTAGAGTGGTGGCTTTCGAAAGGTGGTGTTATCGTCGCATGTTACGGATTTCTTATTTCTTGGGTCGATAAAGTTACAAATATCGAGATGTTACGCCGCCGTATATGAACAAGGAAGAAGAAATACATAAAACCCTTAAGAGGAAAAAAATTGGAATATATATTGCACATGTTATAAGAGGTCCTAAATACTAATTGCTCCAGAATATTATGGAAGGAAAAATCCAAGGAGGACGTAGTCGGGGCAGAAGACGAACATCCTGACTGAAGAACTTCAGAGAATGTTATGGAATGACGTCGAATGTATTATTTAGAGCAGCAGCAAATAAAATCAAAATAGCCATGATTATTGCCAACCTCCGTTAGGAGACGGTACTTGAAGAAGAAGATTTTAAATTTGACATTTCGTTTCTTAGCCACCATTTCCAACTTTTTTTGGCAATACCGAACCTCGCTTTTTATTTCCTTTTTAAAAGCTATTTTAAATTTTTTTATATAGTTCATCTAGAAAGTATCCGGAAAAAAAGAAAGCAGCATTACAATTATCGATATATATTTTTTGGACTTGAGTTAAAAAATTATAACAAATTATTAATTTTATTTACTTATACAACCTCCATTTAACTCCAAACACTTAACTAAACGTCCAGGTACACCCGAAACTAGGTCCACACCATAATGTTCAGTGGCGGTAGTCCAGGCCTGTAAAACTGAGCGAATCAAATTTTGTTTATTTCGTGGAGCTGCTCGTTCCAATTCAATCTTCATTAGTACCCATATGTTTTCAATGGGACTAAGGTCTGGTGAAGCTGCTGGCCATGGAATTGTGGCCAAATGGTGTTCTTGCATCCAAGCTTGAGTATAGGCAGACGTATGGCATCTTGCATTATCCTACTAAAAACGCCACCCCTCTGGATATAAAACATGAGCCGTTTCAAGAAGAAAACCATTTAAAATATCACAATATTTTGCACTATTAACAGTTCCATCAACTATACACAGAGGTGTAGCACCACGCTGAGATTGATCCCCAACCCATTATTTTAGTGTGAAATTTTGAAACTTGAACGGTAACATTTTCTTTTGATGGGATTTTTAGGTGGTTTCCACCAAGCTGGAAACAACTTTCGTCAGAAATAAAAACATTATTAAAATTATCTTCTTGAAAACGTTGACAAAAATCCATTCTTCGCTGCCTTTGAAGAGGTGTTATTGCAGGTATTTTTTTGGCTTCCTTGATATGTAGCTTTGTCTTTTCAGTGACATGCGGACGGTTTCTGGACACCCTTTTAATTTTCGCTGACTGTCAAATCTGTTAGCCAATTTGCGAAACCCTAGGCACGGATTCTGTCGTCCTAATGCCACTAAAGCGTTTAAATTATTTTCGCGAATCTTACGCGGTCTTCCTGAAACTGGTCCATGCTTCATATCTGTGCCATTTTTTATCCCCTTTATTGTCTCATATACTGCACTTTTTCCGAGTTCAGTCAATTGCACTAATTTTTTAACGTTTCGAACACCTTTTCTATACAAATATTCCACCATTTCTCTTTTTTTTACTTGCGACATTATTTCTCAAATCTTAAGCCGGTTTACAATCAACAATATTTGACAGATGGTGTTGCCATGCGATTTTGGTCATAGCCTACTATCGACACAACCTACGTGGTGGATTACTGTTGTCTTAGGTTAGTTATTAAAATAAGGAAAAATATAAAATTCCGGATACTTTCTAGACGGAATATAGATGATTTTATTATCCACTTTGTTCTAGTCTAAGAAGTATAATAAACGCGTATTTAATTTTAAGCCTGTTAAAATTTTATTGTTCAGTTTAAGATGTTAATAAACACCGCAGAAGTAGGTGTGATGTTACATAAAAACCAAAGACAATTAAATAAACACATTAAAACTTTATTTCAGATACCGATATTTAACTGCCTACTAGTTATCCGTACTTTTGCTTTTATTTACGTTTTTTGCTTTTATTTATTAGCAGTGGTAATTATGAGTTGCTCAATTATCTGTTCGCCGTTTGTTTGCAGTTTCAATTTACAAAAGAAATCGTTTCTTTGGCTTACATAACTATATGGCCAATGAGTCATTTGTGGAAATTGCGATAAAAATTGGTAAAAATGTAATTACCTTGTTTGAATAGATTAATTAACAAATGTGTATTAGCGAAACAGTGAAAAGTTAAATATTAAAATTATATCTACAAATAATGTCTATATCCTTGTGTTTTGGGTTCAAAAAGTTTCTTGAGGGTTTCAAGGGGTTCTTGAAAAAGTCTGGGTTTATCGCCACTGGAAGGGAAATCTACAAAATAAGAAAGTATTTTTTTGTACTTAAACACTACTGCGTTGGATCCAAAAAATACACTAAGATCCATTTTGACTCAATCTAAGTCAATGAACACTGAAGGACAAAAACAAATGTGTGATATACTTACAAAATACTTATGAGACACGGGACACAGAGAAGATTTTAAAAATACAAAAATTATAATGAAAGAGCCGATAGTCTCTAAACGAAAATTAAAAAAAAAAACTTTTTAATCCAATGTAATAAACTCCTACTCAAAACAATTTTCGCATATTTTCTAAAAAAAATATTAATTTGAAAAACAAGACACTTTGAATTCCTTGACTCATAGTTTTAAATAGTTTGGATACAGTGAAGGAAAATTCGAAAAAATAAGCCTACACGTTGACTTGTAATTTTTAGTCGGCGGAAAAGTGAAAACAATACATACTTACGGAGCCGATCCGCCGACTATTTAATTGCATGTGAGCGCGGCTCTATAAGGATATATTGGCTACAAATAAGCAATTAAATAGTCGGCCGATTAAAAATTGCCTGTCAGCGTATAGCGTATAGCCTAAGGCTACGCAATGCAATCAAATATTGGTCCGATCGGCTCCATAAAAATGTGTTGTTTTCACTTTTGCAACTAAATAGTCGGCCGACTAAAAATTACATGTCAGTGCATACCCTAAAAAAACTCAACAAGAGAAAGGCAGAAAAATGCATGCTTCATTTAGAAATATGTAATAATTACTTTTATTTAAATATACGATAATTGTTTTGAGTAGCAGTAGTGTATAAATATGATTTGTTCATAACCGTTTTTATACCGTATGATCGAAAAAAAAACGGCGTCAAAGACGGATGGGGAATAACAATCAATTATAATTTTGGTGAGGTCAGTCTCTAACATTAATTATAGGAAGATTTAAAAAGGATAGAACGTTTCCAGACGCCCTTTTTTCGATCCTATGGTATGTTTTTAATGATATTTTTACATAGTTGATGTTCATCACATAAGTAAATTTAAACTCGGTTAATAACATCTATACAATCTACTTTCAGACATATTTTGGAACTGGTAAAATGGATGGATGCAGATTTGCTAAGAATACTCACCCCAAAATTGTTAAAGAATTCACCCAATACATATGCATATACAAAGTGTTTGACGGAACAACTGGTATCAGAATATGCAGTAAAATTTCCCATATCTATTTGCAGACCATCAATAGGTAAGTTTCTATTAAAACTTTAAATTACTAAAATTATAAAATTTACTCTGTTTTAATCCTGCGAATATTTCTTTTCTAAGATACTTCTAGAAGTCTCATAACTTCAAATTTGGAATTTTAGTTAGCGTATAACCTATTGTCTTCTTCTGGTACATCTCCTCAGCTCTTCTGAATATCGGGGCAGTATCTGTAATTTTACACCATTCACGAATACTGCGAAGCCATGAATATCGTTTTCGGCTTGGTCTTCTTTTTTCTTCGATCTTTCCCATAAGTATTGTTTTTAGGAGGGTATTATAAACATCATAATTTTCAACTTATTCAAACATTTACAATTATGGTGCTCACATATTAAGAAATTCTCTTTCTAGTTGGGCCCATTGTTGTGGACATTGGATAAATGGACATTGTTGTTTTGTCCCCTTACACTTAAATTATTAAGGAAACCTGAAGTATTTAAGAATGCATTTTTGTTCTTATTTCTTCCAGATTAGTACTAGCACATAACATATTATTAAAATCCAATTTATGTTTAGTTACAGCGGCATGGAAAGAGCCACTTCCCGGCTGGGTGGATAACCTAAACGGACCAACGGGCATTCTGATTGGTGCGGGCAAAGGTGTCATTAGAACGATGCACTGCAATCCGGATTTCATTGCCGACATAGTACCGGTGGACATAAGCGTGAACGCCTTGATCATGATCGCCTGGAAAACGGCAATCCAACCGAAAGTTAACGAAGCTGATGTGTATAATATCACAGTAAATCAGGTATGGATAGTAGTGATCAGTATAGGATAGTTTCCAGTGCCGGACAGTGGCACAATAGGTGGTCTATGGTTCTATATCTATTCCTCTCGCATTCTCTGCAGTAGTCGTAGTTGGAAATCTTCCATCTCACGAACATTACTCCTGTGGGACAGTTCCTAGTGACGACACTTACAATTATGCGGACTAGATTCATTTTATGCTCTAGTAGTTGTTTCCTCTTTTAGTAATCTATCACTGGCCACAGTCTTCAAGCTGTAGCGCAGTCTTCACGGTGTTGCTACGTCTCTTGCTGCTTGGCCTTAATGGTAGTTTCTATAGCTACCTTCAGTGTGATGATCGTCACAAGTGGTGGGTCATTTACCACTGCCTCCCCCAGCACCCTTTTTATGAGTCTGCCCGCCTTCTGGTTACCCGACACATTGCTGCACCCAGCTCAAAGTGGTCTCGCCTTGGCGCAGCCATAATAGTGCTTCTCGGTAGTCCATCACAGTTTTCGATCTCACTGATTGCATTGTGATGCTTCTTAAAGCGCGTAAGCTCTCAGAGTATATCACGATATCTCCTATTGTTCTATCAGCGATTTTCCCTAATATACAACTGGCTGATTTCTTTATAGCGTAAACATCTGCTTGTAGAACATTGCAGCCATCCGATAGCCTTAAAGATCGTCGGATGTCTAGTTCCCCTGAGAAGATATCTATACCTGTGCCTTCTGGAGTCACGGAAGCATCTGTGTAGACTACTATCTCTTGAGTGTTCATTACTAGGTTGCTTTCCCCAAAAGCACTTAAAAAGTTTAAAATTATAAATACTTGTTCTTTACATGAATATCTTCTGAAGTTGGTTTGCTCGGCCAGAGCTGCAACAAGTCAGTTTAAAAAGTCTTAAGTCATTTCTAAAATCAAAAAAAATCAAAGTCAATTTTAATATAAAGATCAAATGACTTAAGTTTTAAGTCTTTGACTTAAGTCATTTTCTTTCAAGTCAACATAACACTTAAATCAATATAAGGTCATTTAAGTATTTTTTTGACTTAAGTCTTTTTTTTTACTTAAGCTTTTTTTTAGCAAGTTAAATCAGTAAAATGACTTAAATCAATATAATTTCTCTCCAAGTCAAGACAACCAGAATTCAATTTTAATAACTATTTATTAAATGTTAATATTAATTTTCTTGTATTACCCATTACCGATTTTTTTATTATCTATAATATTAATTTATTGTAAATATAGATTAGAATATAATATTATATAAAGAACTATAATAAATAATAAAGAAATAAACGCATCAAGGACATAGAAATACACATACATATAAAAACATCAACAACTTAAATAAAATTAAATTTCGTGGTACTTTGTAGAGGTTATCCCATTTTTGTATGTTTTCCAGTGTTTCTCGTTTATGAACAGCGAGACAGAAATACGGTTTTCACAGTTGCTACTTTTTTTTATGAAACTAAAGATGGCAAACACATATTTGATGCCGCTGTTAAAAATTTATGATGAAAATATATGAAAAAAACCTGAATCTTTTCTAAAAATACTTAAATCGCTTAAAATATTTAAATCTTTTTTTAATGACTTAAATCTTTTTCTATTTCGGAATAAAGACTTAAATCACACGTTATTTTGAAAATGAAATCTTAAGTCTTAAGTCAGCTTTCGAAATATGTTTTCTGTGAAGTTTTTTGTGAGCTTGCAGCTCTGCTTGCTCCTAATATAATTTTAAAGAAGCAACAAGCCTTTTTTTCAATATCCGGAGTACGTAATCATTCATGATAAAGACTTAATTTTTGCAAAATGAAATATTCATACTACATACATATACCAATGATTGCTTACTGTCGTCAAAGTGTCGACAGGGATATTTTTCTAGCTACGGATTTTTTTGGCGAAGAATAGTTGACGTATGAATGGTGGACAAAATATTATATTATTTTCTTTTTTAGAAATATGCGTTGAATTGGGGCGAAGCTTTAGCAATGGGCAGGAAACATTTTTACCAGTACCCATTCAGTGTGTGTCTTTGGTACCCAGGAGGAAATATTAAGACTACGTACGCTGCCCACGCTGTTTCGGCATTTTTTCTGCACACTGTACCAGCCTATATAGTCGATTTTTTCATGTACTTAACAAATAATAAACCTTTGTAAGTATATAGGTACAGTATGATCGAAAAAAAAAAACGGCGTCCAGTTGGCTTGGAAATGACGATCGATGACATTTCCCATATAATTTTACATATAAAATGACAGCGATCTTCATTTCATAGCCATCGCTGACGCCGTTTTTATTCGATGATACGGTATTATTAAGTATTTAAAATAGATATATCTACTATGGTAATCGCAAAACAATATGAAAACAATTTCCGATGCACGTGATCAACTTTGAGTGACAAGCGATGGCGACAGCGCTGCCAGATTGTGATGGATTTATGAGATGAATCTTAATTTAAAACTGACAATATATTTTTATTATATCAAAGAGTTTTACGCTTCATCTTTAATTTAATAACTAATATTTTAGTAATTAATTGATTTATTTGTTTTATAGCTTACTTTACTTATTACATATTGGCAAAAACTAGTCCATTATGAAGATTATTCTAAGCGTTATTATGGGTTATTTATTTATTTATTTATTGATGTACATCTTACAACGCCATAAGTGGTAATAACAATAAGTAAGAGGATGCACAAACTAATAATCACAGAATTTAATAAAAACTAACTTTGAAAGTGGTATAATGTGCTTATCAATCAAACTTCTTTGACTGCAGTCAAGGGTAATAAATGACCTTTATTATCACGTTCTAGTTCAAGTTGTTTATCAGGGACTGTTTTTGCTTGGACTGTTTAAATACTTGGGCATATTTTCAACACACAATTTCAAGAAATGCAATACAAAAACTCGAAAATTTAGTTCTTAAAAGAACTGTTTGTGCTTAAAGGTGCAATTTAAAAAAAAACTACGAAAATAGGCAAAAAAATGAGAATTGCTCACAAAGACTCAACAACAACACGATATTATACAAAATAATGACTCACATTAGGATAATTGCCGAATAATAAAGAACAATATTGCTGAACACAGCACAATGTGACCAACATAGCGATAATAAAAATCGGTTTAAACTATTTTTTGCAGCTATAATCTAAATAAAATATTTGTTACAATCATTTGCTCTATAAAGTAAAATGAAGAGCTGCTTGGTATCTTAAATTATACAACAAATTTAAACATTTTTGCCAAAATTTCATTTAGTCAGGTTTCTAGACTTTAATGTCTATGTCGTTATGATTGTTGACGTGCATCGGAAAATGTTTTGCGATTACAATATCTATATTATTATTTATTTAATAGAGTATCTGATGGAACCTTGAATAAAAATATTGAGAAAGTAATCTGGAAATGCTATTGTTACGGATTCCGTGGGTCCACTAATTTAAACTCACTATAAAATAATTAACGGATTTATTTTCTCACTGTATACCATAATTTATACATTTATCCTGATTACAATAAAAAATTAATTACTTGAAAAAAATCCTTCACCAAATTGTCAACATTCGCTTCATTTAAAAGTTCAGATAGATAGATGACTTACCTTTAAATTGTTTACGATTTTATTAACATAGTTTACAATGTTTTCACTTTTCATTTTAAGCTTGGTCCGTACCCAACAACGAATACACAACGGCTTGAACGTGCTTCAGTACTACACCACGAGACCCTGGTACTTCCACAATGAAAAACTAGAAAAATTACACGAGGACTTGAGCGATAAAGATCAGGCTATATTTTACGTGGATAAAGGCCAAATTATGAACGACGAATACATGGTCAGTTATATTTTGGGAGCCAGGAAGTACTGTGTACACGAAGAACCAGAAACTATACCATATGCAAGAAAAGTATTGAAAAGGTAATATCGTTGATTTAAGGAACAAGAAAATGCGCAACTTAATGGGCGATTTCGTGATACAAAACCTGTCCGAGATGTAGCTGGCGTTACCGTTAGCCTGTCCGAGAATTCCGAGATTTAGTTTAGCACTACGCCGCTGCGCGCTGATGTCGTTTACAGCGCAGCGGATAAAGAATACTGTACCGTAGTTTTGCTTTCGGTCGACAAAGCGAGTGATTTATCCGTACATTTACGGATTTTGGGTACAGTACGTTAATAATACTGATTTTCTATCAATAAACAATTTAATATAATATTATATGATTAAAGAAAGAACGGCGTCAGAGTTGGCTTTAAAATAAAGATCGCTCTTATTTCATATATAAAATATTATGGTAAATGTCAATAATCGTCATTTCCAAGCCAACTAAAAGACTTTTTTCGATCATACGACATATTCAGTACATGTAAAAGAATTTTAATTTTTGTTGTTTATTCTATGTTCAACACGAATAAATTTTCAATACATAAACGCGGATTTTTCATTCAAAGATATTTTCGTCAAACGTATTACAGAGATTACACATTTTAATATGGCAACACTGTCACGAATTCGCCCATTAGGTTGCGTATCTTCCCAATTTTTTCAATCAAGGCTTTAACCCCTTGAAGTTATGAAACGAAGCAGAATCGGAGCTATGTTAATATTAAAAATAAATCTTATTTTTACGTTAGGACTCCCCACGAGAGATTGTACATGTTTTTTGAAACACCCTGTATAAAAGTGACATTCTATTGCTGATAATTTTGTTTCCGTTGCAGGTTGTACTATTTAGATGTCCTGAAAAATATAATCCTGTGCTGTTTAGTTATATACACATTCTACATATTGTTCAGCAGTGTATTAGGGAAAAATAAATCGTTGCCTTCATCAAATATTACTATTGACAGGACTTTAAAATCGTTCGTAAGAAACGAACCATAAAATTATAAATTATAATTATTAATTATAATGTGTGTATAAATAAGTGCATTTATTTATATTTATGTTTATTTAAATTTTATATCTAATTTTTTTGTTGTTGTGTGTTTTTGCAACAAATATAATTATACTTTATTGTATATTAATTATTATTTTTAGTAACGTAGGTACCTACTAATAGAAATAGAATTTATTTGATAAAAACGCATTGAAAATGTACATTATTTGTGAAGTCGTAATAAATCTTAATAATAGAAATACTGTAAGTATCGCAAATAAACCAATGATAGAAAATTTTGATTTGAAATTGTGTAAATGTCAATCAATATTTATTGCATTCAATCTGGAGTTTTATTTTTTCACTTCAGGTAAAACTAAACCATTGATAATGCTTTTTGAACATGTCTAAATATTGGCTCCCTGTTGATTTTATTGCGAAGATATTGTGGGATTGTGGAGTAAATAGTTTTTTTTTATAGCTACGCGTATCGGATGATTTTTTTTATTTGATTCATTGATGATTGTGATGATTAAATCGGACGATTTTTTCGTTATTGATGATGGGGTTTCATAGTGCACGAAACGTCGTCAAAATATCATGAAAAGATAGGGCTCTATGAGTCCCACATTCCGAGTTTCAGCCCTCTAGCTCACATAGGGCCCGAGTTACGGCGCTCCGATCGTTACCACTTTTCCTGACGCTTCTCGTGTGTCACGGCTTTCAATTTTTACTTTTACTTCAAAAATAAATTAAAACTGTACAGGTACAATGCGAACCCATCAAGTAAATGCCTAAAATCAAAAAAAAGCATCTACAGTTGTCAACCTATGATTTTGCCAATGTCAAATGGTATCATCCAAATGTAATTAATAAGTAATTTTTCTTAAGACCTTTCTAACAATTTTTCTTTATGAAATGTTGCACGCAGTATGCATATACAGGGTCGCTTTTATGTATGGAAACGGTCGATTATTTGGTAAAATCCTTGTTTATATATTCTTAAAGTTGCTCAACCGACTAGACAAAATGTGCTGCCAACTGGAGGACAAATAGTGAACCTTTCGGGCCGGAGTCAAAAATATCGATTATTTTCGTTATCTTCCTCAGAGTAATGTAATAATATAGCCCGGGTTTCTGTGAACTTTAATAGTGATCAGCTGATTTAGAAATTTAAACGAAACTTTTATTTTATTGTAACTTGTGGATTATTTTTGCCTATTATTTTAAGAATTCTAAACCGTATTACAAAGAAATTATTATTTCGATATGTTGGTACATTATTTATAATTTATGATAATGCTAATTGCTGTTAATTCGTATTAAAAAAAAAGTTACATACCTATTTTAATTTGATTTAATGCAGGTTTATAAAAGAATCATTTCTTAGATTATATTATTCTAAATTGAGTGCTTTACGAATTTTACGATAATTTTTTTGAAAACAAAACTTTTTACATTTTTGATGCCAACTAATTGGCATGGTATTATTGGTAATTGGTATGGAAATTAGCCAAGAAAGAAAAGAATTGGCTATAACTTGTAATTTTTCGAAAAAAAAACATATTATACCTATATCGCTGAAAAGCTTAAAAAATTGCGCTTTTTATGAAGTCATGGCCAACTATGGTTTCTATATAAAAAAAACATATGTTTTTGTCATATGTCAAAAATGACAGGCTTTAGAAAAAAAAAACAGAAAACACAAACTCATTAGGTATGTGATTATCTACAACTTTTATCTGAAAACTTTTTGTCTAAAATACCGTATGATCGAATAAAAACGGCGGCAGCGATGGCTATGAAATGACGATCGATGATATTTCCCATATAATTTTACATATAAAATGACAGTGATCTTCATTTCATAGCCATCGTTGACGCCGTTTTTATTCGATCATACGGTAGATTATAATGGAATTAGAGACAAGTTTTAAAATAGCCAAAATTTGTTTTTTTTCGAAATATCTAGCTAGTAAGCCTTGAATTTCTCCGAAAATTCCGAAAGGCACATATTTATGACCCCACAAAACTGCAATTCTTTCCCCATTTAACCGACTCTCTATCTCCAGTAGGTAGTTTCCGAGATACCTATAGAGAACATCGTAGGAAACTCATCCTGTATAGTATTTAGAAACTAACTATTATTATTATTTGACTAGATTAATTTGATTAATAAGACTCGATTAATTTAATTTAAAATAAATTTGATCAGATTTTTTTTTCGTATATTCTACTACCAGAAAGCCAAAATTATATGATAACGCACTTTTCAACGAAGTTGAAGAAAGATATAGTGTATCTATCACAATACTTAATAGAATTACATACTACAATTAGAAGAAAAACAAAAAGACAAAATACCCAAATACCTTCACCTACTACTCATCTACAAAATAAACGAATATAATATCTTATAAAAACACTACACAATTACTTCTTGTATTCTACACTGAAAAAATTATTAAACTTACTAATTAATCAAACAAAAAGAAAAAATAACCAAATTATCCCTTCACCTACTACTTAACTACAAAATAATAAAGTATAAAAACACTATTAAACTATTTCTGGTATTCTACACTAAACATTATAATTAAACTTAATAAAATTAATCTAATTTTACACTACAACCACCAACCACTACAACTACAAATAAATAAGAACATATTTTAAAACTAGAAGAAACAGAACTTCGATAGTGCGACCAGTATAATAGATCAAGCGGACAAAGAATATAAAATACTTTAAAAATGTGCATTCAGAAAGAAAAAATATCTCGAAAATTATCTAAACAAACATTTTTTTTCTTATCAGTGAAAAACATCGGCCTTGCGGAATTTGTCGGGTATTTGTATTTACAATGGTCGAATTGTATAATTACCAGCTTTTATAGCATATCTAATAGACAAAAAGTATCTGGTCAATTAGTAACCAATTGGCATAGTCCGAAAATTATCGATTTTTATTTTCTCTGTTTTTATTGGTCGCTTCAAAATTCAGAGTAACAAAAAATATTTTTCTGTAGTAAAAGATTGTGAAATACGCCCCGCCATTTGGTGCTTTACATCCATAAACGTCTTAGGTTGAGCTACTTTAAAAATTCATATACAAGGGTAAAATATAGGAGGTACTACAAAAAGTTAAATATAAGAGTTATAGAGTGGTTATAGAGTTTATAAATATCTATTAGCGGGTAATAAATTTAAGTATACAGGGTCGGTCATAAACTCGTGGCACATCAATCAAAGTTTCATTTTTTAAATGGAACCCTCTGTATATTATTGCATATATCGGTTCTTCCTTCAATTCTAAGCAAAAATTGAAATTACACACAATGTACCTCAAATCAACCGTTTCCGAGTTATTGACTTTTGAAAATATCACTTAAACAATTCGAATTAATTAATTTCGATGTGTTCGGTTTCATTTAACGATGCCATTTTGCCGAAACTGTGATTTAGCCTTATATTTTACATAATAATCGATCGTTTAGTACCAACATTTTAACAGTGTAATTCTGTTAATTTAAAAAATACTGATCAAAAACTGAGTGGTAAATACTGTGACATACTGTATATCAAACATTCGTGATGTAAATTATCTGTCTCTTGTAGGGTATCGGCTCAATTTCAAAGGTTTCCTTCCTACTTTCCATCCATATAGTTGTACGTATGTGCACTATGATCCAATTTTTTCCACCTATATAATGCATTCCTTTTTTTTCAACTCAATTTTGACTTGCTAATATATGTAAAATGTTTATAAATATGGATATTGTAGGAATCTCTCATATTTTATATTTCAAATACCTGTTGATTATTGCAATATTGGTGCTGTTTCCATATTAGGGAAGTTTGAACGGTAAGTACAGCATTTTTTATTAATTTTAATGTATGGAAGGGAATACACAAAGCAAATGATTTTGAAATTTCAGCAAATATTTTTTTTTCTAAATTTTCAACGTAAAATAACTTGGTAAAATTTTGGACTGATTTGAAAAACGGCAAAAAGAAAATATATTTTTTTATTGACAGCTACATACTAGCCCTGAAAATATTGTTGCCCTGTTATATCTGCCCTGTTTAGGACTTGGTATTCTCTCAACAAGTTTATTACTTTAAAATTCCTATAAAATGACCATCATTGGTTTTTCCCCTTACCCTTTATTTATTATAATGAACATTTCAAAGGTCATGTAATATACAGGGTGTCCCAGGCTGAGCGTTTATTAGAAGTTTCTATAGAGAACCGCAATATCTAGATCGGAGATTTTTTGCATATCATTGTTTTACAAATGAGATCTATTGATTAAACATATTTTCAATATGGCGGCACTTCCGGAAATACCGGAAGTTGCTAGCAACTTTCTTATTTTAAATGGGTGCCCCCATTTTTTATTACATACTTAAATTCTCTGTAAAATTTTATAAATATTGATGTTAAACACTCTATACCTAAACATTAACCGTTTTTGAGAAAAAAAACTATCTATCAAAAAAAATTGTATAGCCCAAGAACGGTAAACTAATAGGATTGCTCATCCTCATAAGACGTACGTTCGCTTCTTCCCGCGCTTCAGCTGACAGTTGTGACGTCATTGTAGTCCTTGTCAAAGCCTTCGTGGCCTTGTCATGATAGTGTGTATTATTAGTTGCCTATGGTAAACTAATAAAAATAACAGCTGAGAAATTTTGAGTTAATTATTTTGTCAATTTTAAATGGGAAAAAGGTGCCTTTAAAGTTTTTAGAGCTATAGAGTGTATAAATACGTTCATATTGTGTTGTGGATTGTGACAAAGTGCCCACGATTTTGTTTATTAATTATTTTACAGCACAATATGGAAGTACTCTAAAAAGAATGCTTGCAAAAGGTGATGCTGGGAACTGCTGTTCTTAAAAAAGCATTATCCGAGTATTTAATACGATTTATACAGTTAATTTTCTATACTGCAGACATATAAGGTGTTTAAATAAATAAACTAAATAATGAACGTTTTGCATTCGGCAACCAATAATGCACGTGTGTGTATTATTGGTTGCCGGATAAGGACTAATAATCATGACAAGGACTACAATGACGTCACAAAGCGAGTAGTTTTCGCATGCACCTGGCGGACACTTTTGGCTGAATGAGCAGTCCTATTAGGTTAACTGTTCTTGGTATAGCCTAAAAGTCAAATTTAGTAATTACCACAGCCACTGTGACATAAAGAGAAGACATGTGGCTATCTATTTCAAAAATTAAATTGTTCAAATGTCATATAATAATGGCAGTAGCTGTCATGGAGTTGAGCGATTAAAAAATTATCATAAATCATTTTTTTTAAATGGAAACCCACTTTTTTATTTCACTAATGAAAAGGTTTTTCAATTCGTTACTTTTTAACAATACATGTTCCTAAATATAAATAATAATATATATATACTAAAATAAATCGTTTTTAAATTATTTAAGATTTAATTTGAAAATGTATATTCTTCTTGATTTTATCTAGCTTCCTTTGACATTAAGTGTCAAACGGTCCGACAATTTATTTCCATCTGTCAGAAAACGAATTATTTGAATTACCTATATTATAAATACTGCCTGCCCCCTTAAGAGGTTAAAAAGTGTATTTATAAAAATATATCTCCGTATTTTTGTTCTTTAGTGATATCTAAAGGTGCGTACTGACTAGAGCATTTTGCTCCGAACGAACCAAACGAGCCGAGCGCGCAGAGCCGAATTCGGCAAGTGAATACGTGTTCGCGAGCAAAATTTCAACGAACCGAGCGCGCCAAATATTTTCGCTGGCTTGTCGGTACGTGCATTTTGCTTAAAGGGGATGCGTTGTTCAGTGGGTACGGAGGTTCGTTGCGTTCATGGTGTTCGTCCTATTCGGAGAATTCGCGGCTAAAAATTTTCATTGTTTTAATTTTTCATTGCTCAAACGAAATGGAGTGGAATAAGTGGATTTAGAGAAAAGTGCCTCCAGTTAATAGACATTTATGAACAATATCCAGTGCTTTGGAATCCAAAGGATGGATTATACTATAATAAAGTTAAGAAGTTTGATGCGTGGAGGCAGATAGATGAGATCATGGGATGTGCTTCTGGAGAAGCAAAGAAAAAAATTGAAAATCTTCTGGCAAGTTTCAGGAGGGAGAAGGCGAAAGGAAAAAAATCTATTGGAACGGGAAAAGTTACATTTACACAAATTATAACGAATATAACAATAAAGCTTGTTTTTTAATGAAAAGATTTGGCAAATGTTACATGATTTCTATCCTAGCTGTTAAGAAGCAATCACGTGAAAAATGTAAAATTTTTATTAAAAAAAATCAGGCTTTACAGCTTGTTTTTTATTTACATGGAAAATTTTGGCATGTATCAAATTTTTAAATATTTCCAGCGATTGAACCATTGCATTTTTGGGTACACTAATGATGCTAATTTGTTAAAGGTGATCTAGAGATTCAAAGCGCGAATAAAAATTAAATACAACTGAACGTGGGAACACAGCGAACGCAACAAGCACTCTGAACATTGCGATCTTTTCCTTATTGAGTTCGTTCGTGCGCGCTCGGCTCGCTTGGTTCATTCGGACCAAAATGCTCTAGTGAGTACGCACCTTAATAGTTTATATTATTAATAATATTCTCTACGATTGAAAAAAAAAGCGCAAAGTTAGCTCGGAAATGATGCTGCTTTTTGAACAAAGCGTCTCAATATGACATGGCCAGATCTATTGTTTTACATCACTTGACGTTTAAAGTCATAGGCTACTCGTTAAAATCAAGAAAGATATACGCTTTAAAACTAAATCTTTAATTTAATTTTTGAAATACACACACCGGAAAAGTCTAGGGATATTACAATTTTATCCAGCCATCCTCAGTAATTTTATTATTAGCATTTCTGATATAATAAAATGAAAATAAACAAATAGTTTACAGGACGTATTGGAAATAAAAATGCGAAATTTACCGAATTTATCTTGATTTTTATTGAACTCAAAAAAATACACACATTTTTTTTAAATTTTAAACTGTGAATTAAAAAAAAAGAAGAAACCATTTTTACTTAATAAAGAGTATGGCCTCCTCTACTGTTCATTACAGCCCTACATCGTCTCTCCATGCTCCTGATCAGGTTGTCGATCTCTTCTTGAGGTACAGCCTGCCACGCTGCATTCACGGCCCGAACCAGATCCCTACGAGCTTCACGAGGCATACCCATTCTCAAAATTCTTCTTTGGACCGCGTCCCATACGTGCTCGATGGGGTTGAGGTCAGGAGATTGTGCCGGCCAGGGTAAGATGTTTAATTGATGAGCATTGATAAACTCACTTACCACTCTGGCTGTATGAGGCCGTGCATTGTCATGCATGAGAATGAAGTTTCTCCCAAAATCATTGGCATATGGTAACACGACAGGCTCAAGAATTAAATCACGATATGTGATTCCTGTTAGAAACCTTTCAAGAAAAACGAGATCGGTTTTTCGGCCTAACTGGACTGCTCCCCAGACCATAACTGTTCCACCTTGATAAGGGTGCACTTCCTGAACATGATCCAACCGAATAAGATTTCCCGGTTCTCTCCATACCCTAAGCCTTCTCGAATCCGGATGTAATCCAAAGCGTGACTCATCCGTGAAGAGAACATTGGCCCATTGTTCATTCGACCACTGAACATGATCTTGAGCCCACAAATATCGTTCCTCTCGATTTCCTCTCGTTAAGGGTTGAGCTCTCCAGGGGCGTCTGCTTCTTAAGTTGACCTCTCTTAATCTATTGCGAACAGTGTCAGGACTAACCATTATGTGTTTCCTGGAGAATTAAACAAAGCTCTGGTGCTGTGAGAGTCGGTCGGCGTCGAGCATTTAATTGTAAAAAATGATCTTGCTGAGGGGTAGTAATGCGATGTCGCCCTGTGTGCCTTTCAGCAATATCACCACTTTCACGGTAGCGTGCATTTAATCGCGATATTACACTTTGCGTTGTATTTAATGCCCAAGCTACGTCGATCTGGCGCATTCCAGCTTCGAGCATACCCATGGCCCTTAGCATTTCGTCTCTGTTAAGATGTCTACGCTCCATAATGTCGTCTAATACTAAACAGAGTTATATGAATGAATTCTGCCAGTTATCATAAAAACATAGCTAGTACAGGTTAAATTCGAACAATTCATGCTAGGTGCTTTTTATACATTTGACAAAAAATGCACTAGTGTGACTATTTCGTTTCAATCGAAGTAGAAAGAATCGGCCTACAAATATGCGGTTGTTTATTCAAAACATTTATTTTTAACTTTAATAAAATGATATCCCTAGATTTTTCCGGTGTGTGTAGATAGCCACATGATTTCTCTTTATGGCACAGTGGCTGTGGCAATCACTAAATTTGACGATTACACATATTTTTCATCATTTTAGACGATACACATATTTTTGACAGGCAGTTTTTATCGTTCAAAAATTATAAATATTTTTTTCTCAAAAACGGTTGTTAGATATGTTAGATATAGAGTGTTTAATATCAAAATTCATAAAGTTTTACAGATAATTTAAGTATGTAATAAAAAATGTGGGCACCCATTTAAAAATGGAAAGTTGCTGTCAACTTCCTGTATTTTCGGAAGTGCCGCCATCTTGAAAATATTTTTAATCGATAGATCTCGTTGTGAAACTATGATGTGCAGAAAATCTCCAAGCTAGATGTTGTAATTCTCTAGAAACTTCTAATGCACGCTCAGCCTGGGACGCCCTGTAGTAAGGCATTTGTGTAGAGTTTTCAGTATTAACTCCTGTGATGCCAGGATTACATATTTATATCTCTTTCTATAAATTTTAAATAATCTTATTAATTTATTAAAGGGTTTAGAGCATTTAATGTTTTTAAAAAGATATTTATAGCCAATAATTTTATTTTTCATGTAACACCCTACGGTTTAACGTTAAAAGAAACGCCCCCCATTTTTAATCCAGTACTTTAAACTGGCAACATTGCTCTACTGATTCCCTATCGTGCACCATCCCTTTAGCAGGGGGATGCTGCCGGCCGGATCATTATCGATCGGCTCTAGGCTCAGTCGGGGTTGAAATCTGCCGGGGAGCAGAAATCCTGCCGAACAGCAGGACGCGCCTGTGATTTGTTAAGGATTTTGTGATGTTACCATGAGTTTTTTCCTGACGAGTATATATAGATATTATGTATTTCCGAAAAAGGGTTCAATATTTTTGTTTTCTAAAAGCAATTGGTTGAAATAGACTGGAGTTTTAATAATGATATCAAGAAGTGTCCCTTTTGTCCAGGTAATTCTTCAAAGTTTTTATGTTGGTAACGTTGGAATTAGTTAATTTATTTTTATTTTGACTACAAAAATATTTTTATATAGGTATTTAATATAGGTAGATTTTTTTTGGTTAGATGTGATTTTTTTCTTTTACGTTAAACGCGTGTATTGAAACAAACTTTTTAAATTATAAACTATATAGGGTGAGCCTTGTATGTCCGGCGATGTAATAGACAAGAAGAGAAACGGTCCGAAAATTTATTTTTTTGATAGAAATTCATTCTATACAGGGTGTCCCAGAAGTAATCCCAGATATTTTAACGGATGGTAGTATATATCCACCCCAGAAACACATTATTTCTTGATAATATGGCAACATAGGTGGTAGATTCAATTAACAAGAAAGAAAACCCAGAAAACTCAAAATTTAAGCAAAAAATATTTTTTTTTTGGAAATATTCAAGGTAATCTCGGTTATTTTGGACTTATTGAAAAACGGTAAAGAGGAAATATGTATCTTTTATCGAGATCTACCACTCCTTAAAATATCTGTACTTATTTCTGGGACACCCTGTAAAAAACATTTTGCTTATTAAAAAAATCCGATTGTCGATGGAAAAAGATAAAAATGGTATAGTGTCCAAAAGACATAAATTAGGATTGACTGACGTATTCAATTGTGTTTGGTCATTTCCTGTTTTACTGGAAATTTGATTTTTAAATGCAACTATCGATTGTTAAATGACACCCTCTGTATTTTTACTTTATTCGATAGAAAAAGGCACTCTGAATAGAATGACATCACATGTCATGACATCATATGACTTTTGACATTTTCACATATGAACAATATCATTTGTGCAATTTTTTCAAAACAAATGTTGCAATTTCGATTTTCGGGTTGCGGTTCATAACGAAAATTTGACTCGAAATACCAAGTGTGTGGTATCAAATTATTCGTAAAAAAAATGTTTTTTCGAAATATGCTAATGAGTCATTTGAAAAAATTGAGATATGATTAGAAATACGATTTGGGCATTTTTTAAACGGCCAGGATAAGACACAAAAAAACATTAGACGATCAAATCTATTTTTCCAAGGTTCCTTGATTAAAAATTAGTGTTTTTAAGAGAGCACGGTATTTTGACGCACTCGGTATTTTGCTTTGGAAATTTAAACACACAATTATTTTATGTTTAAATTTTGAGAACCACTGGATTTTTTCTGGGTTTTCCTTTCTCTAAATGTATTCTACGACCTATGTTGCCATATTATCAAGATATTATATTTATTAACTAAAAACTTAAAAAATTCCCATTTTTTTTTTAAAAATTAAAAAAAAAATCGGGAAAAAAACTCATAGACGTGTTTCTGGGATCCAAATATATCACCCATTTGCACGTATTTAAGGCTCGCCCTGTATATTCATTTAATTATTTTTATTTTTTGATTTTCACCGTTGAACACTTCTTCTCTGGGAAGGAAATTTGTCGTAGAATTTTACAGTCAGTTGCATTGCTGACCTGGACATGGGTCATCCCATGTAAATTTTAAAAGTGATGAATAAGTTTTCCCCATTTTATTCTACAGAAAAATGTATTTGAAACTTTTTAAAGAACTCCTTAAAATGAAGCAAAGTGTTTATTTTGAATGATTTATACGAACTCTTTCCTGAGTTATGAGAGATACAAAAATACTAAATTAATCAAAAAAATAATACGGTCCTGATTAGAATAAAAAACATGCCACCTTCAAAATCAATTTTTGAATGTCAAATTGACTTTATTGTTGCCAAAAATAATTTTAAAAGAAATCATTTTTATTAATGTCATATTGATTTGCTAACTATAGTATAAATGTAAATATGAATAACACAACTAAAGAAAAAAAAAATAGTTTAGTGGTGTTATGAAGAAAAAAGTCTACAGGCTGTAAAGGATTTATTTTCTGTACATTTTCCAAATATGCCAGACCAGTTGAGGTGTAGACTTTCTAGTTGAATTTTGTCAATTTTTTCGATTTTTGGCAAACAAGGAAGAACTGCCACGCTTTTTGCAAAAAACCGAAAAATTAGTATACTTGAAAAATGGATAAAAATTCAAAAATAGTACAACCTATATGTGAGAAATCTAGTTTTGATGATATCTGAAAAAATTGCAAAAAATTGTTCTTTAGACGTGAAAATTCTCTTTATTTTTCTGCTACCACTGTCCCTGTTTGCAACTACATGGTTCCCAGCAGTGCCGGTTTAAGCAACTTTTCCGCCCGGTGCTAACTGTAACGAGCGCCCCATCCCCTAGAAAGTGACATTTATTTTGCTCTATCTTTAACCGTTTTGCCTACAGAATTTGATAGAGTTTGAAATTCCGATTTTTTAATACCTGTAGCTTGAAAAAGGTTGAATTTTTCAAGGAATCAAAAAATTTATAAATATACAGGGTGTTTCATTTAAAAAAAGTTCTTTTTCTGTGTTACCACTTCTGTGACGCACCCTGTGTATTGGTAAATATATTAAGAGTCAAGGGCGGATACAGGAATTTATTTTAGGGGGGGCCCAAATAAAAAGTAATGTAGAATATGCTTTTTAGAGCGCTATTTTTAACCCAAAAGCCTAATATTTAAGCCAATTTACATATTTTAGAGGGGGGCCTTGGCCCCATGGGCCCCCCTCTGTATCCGCCACTGTTAAGAATATGCAGCTTTAATACCTCTACACTATGAGGTATACAAAGACGGGGTTAAAATATGGAACATATTTATTTCAAATATCAGGTGCTAATTTTCTAAAAAATGCTCTGACACGACCATTATAATTTTTTCTTGCGCATTTTTTACACTAAAAATAAAATATGCAGGGGGCTTCAAAAAGTAAATATGGATATGACAAGAATTTTTTTAATGGGTCACTCTGTATATTGTAATCTAAAATGAAATATCTTCCTGTTCTGATTTCAAAAATAGGTACCATACAAGTTAATATTTGGTTCAGCCATTTTAGCGCAATTTTAATTTAAGGTTGTGATAAAATACCCTAAAATACCGGAAAATACGAAATATTATAATATTAATGAGGAAGTTATATAGCAACTTAGTTTAAAAATTACGGGAATAATTAAGTAATATTAAGTCAATAACCTTAATCCTTTTTTTAAATTAAGTTGCAATGTTGGCTATCTCATCGGTATTTTATCATTTAACTTACAATTGCGCTAAAATGGCTGAACCAAATATCAACTTGTATGGTATTCTTGAAATCAGAAAAGAAAGATATTATATTTTAGTTTACAATATTCACTAGGGTGACCCATTAAAAAATATATAAATTCCTTGTCAAATCTACTTTTTGAAGCCCCCTGTATATTTTCTTTTTAGGGCAAAAAATGCGCCAGAAAAAATTATAATAGACGTGCTACGTGTTTGAGCATTTCTTTTAAACTAGTAGGTACCTGATATTTAAATGAATATGTTTAGCCTATCCATTAGCGTAACTAGCAATTTAGTCTGGGGTGGGCCTGTGGTTGAGCCCAGGGGGGGACCTAGGGCTTTTGTTTTTTTAAGAATAAAAAATAATTTTAAAAAACACATTTTTTAATAAAACGTTTACATGAATTTCTCTATCAATATATTTCATAGACTTGGTTATCAAACCGTGTTCCTGTAGATTACTTAAATACCTACAAATTTTCTAAAAAAATAAAAATTAACACATTTTTTAAACACAACAAAATAATATTAACTAAACAAAAGTAGAAAACGACATTTTTACTGCATCACAAGCAAATAAAAATTAATACGTAGCCAAGAGTCATAATTCAGGATTTCTCTGGTGGGTGCCCAGCAGTACCTGGGGGGGGGCACCTCCGGGCACCCCTGTAGTTACGCCAATGAGCCTATCTCTGTACAAGTTTGATAAAAAAAAAATATTCTCGGAGAGAACTTACTTTATTCTATCGTTCGAACACCCTGTACATATCTAGCGAGTTACTTATCTGATTTTTTCAAAAATTGGTAGGTTTTTTGTTCCAAGTTACCGGGGATCCGCTCATCGCGAATACCAACGAATCCGTCGTAAGTTCGTAATACCGTCTCAGCATTTTCAATTTAGTTGAAATACATACCTGTCTTTAAAATCCGTCAAAAGCTAAAGGCTGGTAAAAAAATTCCCCAGAAAAGCTCGCGAAAACAAGCAAATTTAAAATTACTCGCTGGAAAAACTGTACACATAACCTTGAGTGAATAACTCACTCATGAGAAGTGCTAAAGGATCTAGGATTAAGGCAAATTTTATTGGTTAAGAATTTGGCGCCATATTTTAAATATTATTTCGAAGAAAAATTAAGTAAATACATACTAACATAATTCACATTACCACAGTTCTGTCAACGTGACACCGCCCTCCTAAGATTTGCCGCCCGGTGCTATAGCACCAAATAGCACCCTTGTAAAACCGGCACTGGTTCACAGTCGTAGTTAAAGAAGTTGTAGTACAAAAAAAACTCTTCATCTGGTAATGACAAACAAATAGCAGTATCTCCACAGCACACAAGGACATACAACCGCCAATATACCATATACCTATAAAGTCTAAGGTATTTTTGCCATTAAATTCAAATGGGATAAAATGTATTATTTAACACGTCGTTTTTGGCATCATACTGTAACTCTGTGTCTGTAGTTTGCAATGTCATTTTTGGTTGAAATTCTTAAAAAATGGACAAAATGCATTTAGTAAGTCTGCTCCTCAGTTATTGAAGACTATAAATGTAAGAGAAGAACAACACGAACAGTTATTAAAGACTGCAGATATAAAAATAGTATAGTATTACTATTAATGAGGATCAAAGAGGATAAATGAAAATGAATTAAATATTCTGATACAAGTGGAATATGGAAACCAAGTAAGTATCAGAATACTAGGAGAAATCGTCGAAAAACATCGTATCACTGTTTGCCGAATTAAAAACCATTTAAAATGAGCAATCTGCTTTATTTTAAGATGTCCTTTAAAAAGTTTCAAATTAATTTTTCTGTAAAATAAAATAGAGAGAGAAAACTTATTTATCATTTTTAAAATTTACATGGGATTTCGATTTGTCCAGGTCGGCGATGTAACACACGGTATACAAACGTGAGGACACCATGTAGATACCTATTAGTACTTTTAATACTTTCGGTTGATAGTGATAATTCGTATTACAGATAATTTTGTACCTTCAAGGTATATATAACTATTATGCAAAATGTTTTTAATTAATGTACGCAGTTTAGTAAATATTTTCACTGCAACTTGATGTAAAAATTATACATTAAATTTAGCAAATTAATTTCCCAATAATTATCACTTGATTTAAATTATTATGATGAGTAAAATAGTAATTTTATAAAATTAGATATTAATAAATAATGCAATTTGCTTTTATCAAACTATATGTATGTAAATTCTCGAAATTTATTTAATAACATTATTTATCTGTGTTTTATGTTTATATATGACTGTAGCCATTTTTCGCAGTGTCATCAAGTCTGCCGGCATTTTATCATATCGGTTAACGACTAAATCGGAATGACATAAGAGACATTGATTGACAGCTTCACTTTCTTCTTTTTCTTTTGCCGGACGACGTTTAAAAGAAAAATGCAAGAATCCAAACGGTTTTGGTGCGGCGTTATCTATTTTTGGTTGTGGAATTGGTCTATTTTTGGCGGTAAGTTTATATTTTGATTATTCTTTTTATATAAATACCTGCTATAGTGATATGAACTTTAAATACATTTTTTTATAATTTCTTTTGTTAAACTGGAAGGTAGTAACTTATTTGAATTTATATATAAGTTTTTATATTGAAAGGAAGTTGGATTTTCATCATTTTCATATTGAATATACTGTAAACAAGTACTTTCATTTAAAAGGATTTGGAACTTTTTTGAATTTTGTCATATTTTATGATAATAAAAAAAACCGGGCAAACATTTCTTTGCCCAAAAATTTTCAGATTTTTACAAACTTATTCATATTTTCACTAATAATAACTTATTTGTCAAGATTTTTTTAACAGTTGTTCTTAAAATCTCTTTAAGCAACTCAGGAAGTTTGAAGTATTTGTTCAATAACATTTTAAAATAAAAAACAACGTACTATTTGTGAGTGACTTTTTCCGCTCTTTTTGGATTTCCGGAAAGTGTCGCAAACAAAAGAAAATTGCATAATAACTTTATAAGTAACAAGTCAGTACCTGGACCATCAAGGGGCTGTGGAACATGACTTATAAAATCTGTCTGATATTCTGCCATTTGGGTCTGATATTTCAGAACAAATGGTGAAAGTAGTCCTTATATCCGGGAAAATGGACAAGAACAATATACTCAAAGAGTTGCAAGATATTGCAGGTAATATTGAACTTTTATCATTGACTCCTCATTGATGTTTGTTACTTATAAAGTCATAATATGCAATTTTCTTTTGTTTACGACACTTTCCGGAAATCCATAAAAGCGGAAAAAGCCACTCTCGAATAGTTGTTTTCTATTAAAATATGATTAAACAAATACTTCGAACTTTCTGTTAAACAACTGTTAAACAAACTTGACAAATAAGCTAGTATTAGTGAAAATATATAAGTTTGTAAAAATCTGAAAACCTTTTGGGCTAAGGAATGTTTGCCCGGTTTTTTATTTTCCTAAAATATGACAAAATTCAAAAAAGTTACAAAATGTGATAGCTGTTGATTCTATCTTTTAAATGAACTTTGAGTCATCCTTTGTATAATTTTCGAAGCTTTGACTTTTTTTTTTATTTTTAGGGTACTTCTTATTCTTCTGCCCAACGCTACCGCTAGTTATTTTGTCACCAATATTGTACAGGAAATGGACTGATTTAGTAGTTACATATTGGCAGTTTTATATTACGGTAAATATATTAATAATTAAATTACCTACTTATAAAGGTCTATTCACACCATGTCGCGTATTAGCTCCGTTCCGTCAAACAGACTATAAAAAATATATCGTTGTCTCTAATTTCAACGGACATATTCACATACAGGGTAACCCATTAGTACGAGGAGGTTGAATATCGTCGCTCTTGACAAAGATACGAAAAAAAGTTTTTTTCATATCCTAAAAATATTTTGCTGTATACAGAATACAGGGTATCCCAAAAAAAAGTAATGATGAAGTTGTAAGTTTTTTAAATCCCTACCCCAATTTTTCTGTTCAGAAAGGGATTCAACATAAAATTCCGCATATATCGTTATCCGTTGATACGATGGTCTGACGGCGCGCTGATTGGTCATAGCATTTTCGCGCCACTTTTCATCCGTACATTTTTTACTCCAGCCCGTCATCGGAGATAGATCGTACGGTAGGTACCGGACGTTTTGACACTTTTTTGACAAATTTAATCTAACCTGAAATAAATGTAAACGAGATAAAGAAAGCATTGTAGAACTCAAAAAATGGAAAAGCGGCGGGGCCGGGAAACATTTTCATTGAGCTGATAAAGCAGGGACCCGATATATTATTGGAAATACTAGCTGATATCTTCAACAGATGCCTGATAAAAAACGACAACATTCCTGAAGACTGGAATCTTTCGTACATCAGCTCTATTTTCAAGAAAGGAGACAAAAAAAGATGTAGCAACTACAGAGGCATTAGTTTGATAAGCTCAATGGGAAGGTTGTATGGCAGGATGTTAAAAGGGAGAGTAGAAGAAAGCTTTGAAGAACTAGAAGAACAAGGTGGTTTCCGCGCTGGGCGTTCTTGTACAGACAACATATTTGTGTTACAACAAATAATTGAAAAAAGGAGAGCTCGAAATTTGGACACGCATCTGGGTATTTATAGATTTAGAGAAAGTCTATGACACGGTGCCTTTGAAGAAATTATTTGAAATCTTGGTTGAGACAAATGTGAGTAAAACATATATCAATGTAATCTGGAATATGTACAAAAATCCAAAAAATATGATCAGACAGGGGAAGTTCCTATCGGAATCCTTCCTGACATCAAAAGGACTCAGACAGGGGTGTAGTTTATCACCTACCTTTCCTGGATATATATTTTAAATAAATATATATCCAGGAGGCATTGAAAAACTGGAGAAGGAAGAGTAGAGCTATGGGAATAGAGATTGACAACCACTGTCTATCGACCTTGTTTTTTGCAGACGACCAAGTTATTATTGCAGGTTGTGAGGAGGATGCCGACTATATGTTCAGGAAACTTGAGGAACAATACGATAGATGGGGACTCAATATCAACCTCACAAAAACCGAATACCTGAAAGTAGAAGAACAAACTGAAGATCCTGAACTACACATACCTACATGAAATTAAAAGGTGTAGCGAATATAAATATTTAGGAAGTATTATATTTGAAGAAGGGAACTCCAAGAAAGATATACATAGCAGAGTTCAACAAGGCAAGAAAGTAATCGGTCTTTTAAACCCTCTCCTGTGGTTAAATAAAACTTCCATCCAAACAAAGCTAAGGATTTACGAAGCAATCGTAGAGCCAATTTTAACAGACGGTGCCGAATGCTGGCAATTTACATCAAAAGAAAGAAGGATGGTTGAGTAAGTGGAGATGGACTTTCTCAGGAGAGCATGTCGAATATCAAGGATGGAGCATATTAGAAATGAGGAGATCAGACAAAGAACAAGGCGAATATATACCAGCACCGACAACATCGAATCGAGACAGCTACTATGGTATGGACATGTAAAAAGAATGGGAGGGGAAAGATGGCCATAAAGGGCAATGGAGTATCGTTCACAAAGCAGAAGGAAAAGAGGAAGACCTACAACTACGTGGTTAGATGAAGTAGACCAGTACATGAGAGATAGAGCTATTAACAAGGAAGAATGGCAAAATCGAACAATATGGAGGTCGAAATGTCGGATGCGGCAGGAGCTGTAGGACCCCCGCTTTATATTTATATATAATCTAACCTTTATAAAAATATAACAGTACAAGAGCTAGCAACGTCAGAAAAACGAGAATTTTAAGAAAACTGGTTCTTTAATATATCTTTTGCTATGCTCTCCTGACCAAAGTGCGGGCCATCTGGCTGCAGGTAGATTACCGCGGTTAACTACTGCGCAACATATCTATACAGGATATCCCATTTTATATAAAATGACACCAATCACAAGCAAATCGTACATCCGATGAACGAAGGCATGACAATGCAATAAGTTTAAAAACTGCGTAATTTTCTAACCAATCGAAGTCTTTAAATTCAAGCAATAAAATGAATATTGTATAATCGGATAACAGATGCATGCAAATGAAGCTTAATTTGCGCTGTAGCGTAGCATAGCGTCGCGTAGTAGAGCCGAGTGTAGCGTAAGTGAAAACAGACCTTTATTTGTATTCTGAAGTTGTTTTTCTGAGTCATATTTAAAAGTAAATTTTTTTTTCTATTCTAGACTTTACTCAAGGTGATTTGGGGATGCAAAATAAGGGTGACCGGAGACCCGATTCATACGAACGAGACGGTTGTTTTGATATCGAATCATAGGACGAGGGTGGACTGGAATTTCCTTTGGCCAGCCATGTGGCACGCGGTGAAGGACGAGGGGAAAATAGCATACGGGACGAAGTACATTTTGAAAGAAGCGATCAAACATATTCCAGGAGCAGGTGAGGTATTTTATTAACTTACATATCAGGTGACAACTAGGGATCAAAGCGATACATCGATGTTTCTAAAACCTCGATATTTCATTATTCAGAAATAACTAAAGCTTCATTCAGAACCTCGCAATTAGTGGAATAAATTAGTGGTTTCAATTATACTTTATACTTTTGAGTTTACGATCATTCACAATGTCTAAAACATACAATTAAAATTATTAGAATATCCTCCAGTTTGCGACAGTCAGTTGTATTCATAGAGAAAGCCTAATAATTAGCTTATAAAACAATCAACTTTTGATTTCTAACAACAATTTCTCTTGACGGATGATAATCAAAGGCCAAAATGACATTCCTCGCGTATTTTGAAGTATAATTATTAGTGGAACAGTTTGATAACTTTTTCTACCTTTTCTCACAGAAACTTGATAACTTTTTCTACTAATTTAAAATGACTACCACATATTTTAACGTTCTGAATATTTACATTGATATTAGAGGAACAAACTTCTACGCTAAAGCTTCATTCAGAACCTGAAAATCAGTGGAATAAATTAGTAGTTTCAATTAGCGTAGAAGTTTGTTCACCTAATTTTAATGTAAGCATTCACAACGTCATAATTAGTCGTAGTAATACTCAATTGGTGGAAAAGTTAACAAACCTTTGTCTTTTCCACTAATTATACTACAAAGTTTGCGAGGAATGTCATTTTGGCCTTTGATTATCACTCTCCAAGAAAAATTTTGGTTAGAAATCAAAAGTTTATTGTTTTATAAGCTAAATATTATGTTTTCTCTATGGATACAACAGATTACTGCAAGTTGTTGCTAGGATATTTTATTAATTTTAATTGTGTTTTTTAAGCATTGTGAATGATCGTAAACTAAAAAGTATGTGTAATTGAAACCACTAATTTATTCCACTAATTGGGAGGTTCTGAATGAAGCTTAACTGAAATAACTAAATTATTCCACTAATTGCGAGGTTCTCAATGAAGCTTAAAGCCATAAAATAATAAATACAAGAAGAAGTGTCAAGTCAATGTTAAATTATGGAAACAGCGTGGCTGCCTGGGTAACTAATTTTCAGATATGGCGGCTGGGACATTTGACATGACATAGACAATGACATAGACATGACAATTTCAGTTTTATGAAATTTATTTCCGTTTCCGGTTTTTAATGGCGGGCTGTTCAGGAGGTTTAAATCTGGGTTAATATACTTTTTACTCTTTCTAGTAGTAAATAATACAACAAAATTACTGAAAAATATTTATTTGGAATTTAGAACAATGTAAATACGCAAATCAACACAATTAAAGAGCTATAAACACATAAACTACTGTATCAATATCAAAATATTTAAATAACATCAGAGATGCTGTGTTAAAGTGAATTAGTAAAGTAACAGTGCACTGACTTACAGAAACTTGAAGATAAATAAATGTTTTCACAGCTTCACGGGCGTAAAACTAACTAACTGGAAGCAGGAAAAAGACAACAGGAACCCACGCAAAACCTGGAACCTAAAAAAATATGTAAAAAACATAAATATAGGTACATAAGACTTTTGTGAATTAAATCAAACAGGACTTGAATGAAAATAAAATGAATAAAAAATATGATACATAATACATCTAATACCTCATTTGTATTTTAAAAATAATCTACAAAAAAAAAATCTACATACATAGCATTATTGCTATGAAAATACATAATAGGTACCTATGTGATATGTAATTACGCATTTCTGTTCATCTTGTAGATAATTAATGTAGGCTAATAATATTTCAATAATCATAATTTACCTTGTGTAACTTGCTTTCAATTGGTCAAAATCTCCGATCAGTCTTTAAAGTAGAGATACGGCAAAATCCTTGGCAAAGAATATCCCAAGATCCTTGGATCTAAAGCTAAAAAAATATAAAAACAGTTAATATATTACCTATTTTTACATATAATATGGCCCATACCTACTACACGCAGAAACGTCGATTTCATCATTTTCTTTATGTAATTAATATCATATATACTTTATTAAAGTGTTAACAAGGAACTTTATATCAAAAAACATCTTTGTACTTATAAATTTCAGCCGAAATATCATAAATAAACTTCCAATCAAATCTAAACGGCAAAATTAAAATGGCGCTCGACCTTGCCAGAGGCCTCGGGAGTTGACACATCGCTGACACACAGACAAAAGAAGAGGACGCCGACGTGCATAAAAATGTTCCGGAACAGAAATTGACAGAAATCATATAGAAATATTCAGATTTTTGTCTAGGACAGTCTAGAAGGCCATGCTTTCTGCCTGGGTAGGACCATAAAATAATAAATACAAGAAGAAGTGTCAAGTCAATGTTAAATTATGGAAACAGCGTGGCTGCCTGGGCAGTGCCTTCTATTAAAAGATCAGCCTCCGGGCGAGATTTATGACGTCACGCTAGTTAGATATAACGGATTAATAAATATGTTGTAGAATACATGGAAAACATAATTATTCCTCAGATTTTTGGTTTGTATTTTAAAAATGATATAGTTTAAATGAAATATACATAATATACAGTTAATAACTACAACATATATACCTATTTATAGTAATAAATACTTTGGCAAATAAACTATGAACCATACAAATGCAGCAAATGTTTTACAATGTACAAATAATGTATAGGTACATAAGATAATGGGTGAAATGTAAATATATTTTAAATTTTGGGGTTTGAAAATCGATCTAATTTAACAAAAAACATTTAATACCTACTAATAGTGATGTATTATTATTTGCATTCACAAAATTTATATGTATATTTTGCAAGTATCAATGTTCGAAAAATTATATTTACAAATAATACAATATTATCTAAAAAGGCGTCAGCGATGGCTATGAAATGAAGATCGCTGGCATTTTATATGTTAAATTATTCTAAATTTTTGATTTTCTTGGATTTTAGGTTCGGAAAAACGTTGATTGTTTTCATTTGTTTTTTCATTATTTTTATTTGTTTAAAAAAACGTTTCGGCTAACTATAGCCTTTCATAGTGTTGTGTCATATGAGAAAAATAGTGTCGAATATAATCCAAAAAATTACATATACAATATAATTCACACCTCATAATGTTTACTGCAATTAATAAACTAATATAAACTTATCAAAAGATGACATATTTTTTAAAATTATTATTCTTAACACTAAAATTATCTACATTGACTATGGAGTACGCAGTAAACATTATGTGCGTGGTGTGAATATTTTATATGCAATTTTTGGATTATATTCGACACTATTTTTTTCATATGACACAACACTGATGAGGCTATAATGTTAGCCGAACTGTTTTTTTTTAAACCAAATAAAAATAATGAAAAACCAAATGAAAATCAATCAGCGTTTTTCCCGAACCTAAATTCCAAGAAAATCAAAAAATTTAGAATATTTAGAATCAAGGTTCAAGAATATCAAATTTTCCAAGATTGTAAAATTCTAGTTAATTATTTTATGTGTACAGTTATTTAGGGAATATCATCGATGTTCATTTCCAAGCCAACTAGACGCCGATTTTTTTCGATGATACGGTATAATTCTTACGTAAAATGTAAATAACATTAGACCAATTAAAACAAAGAAATATGAATTTCTTAGTATTTTTAGTAATACCTTTATTCTTAAAACTTAATTTTGTATTATGCAAATATACCAATTTTATTGTTATTTTATTCATATTGTATTCAGCCATCACTTAAATATTTGATATTAATTTGGTATTATAAATAATCAATACTATTCATTAAAATTACTGAACAAATATATGTTATGCTTAACATACATTATATATTATCAAACAAAAATCATTCTTCTTTAAACTGTATCAGTCTTGTCTTTACAAAAATCTTTTTAAAATTTGAACTCAAAATAATAATCTTTTTTCATGATCTCTAATACACATATTCCTTTATTTTTTCCCTAGTTCATAATACCTACTTACGTGTTTGAATCTATCGAAGCTGAACCAGCAACACTTGGAGTGGAGATTCCACAATATGAATAAAATAAACATAATTGTCCAGTTTTCATTAATACCATCATGGAGAATATTATTTTAAATTTATTAAAGATATTTTCAATAAAATTCTCTGATTTATAACTCGTACCCACTTTTCTTGCTCTTCCGACACTTTAGGCTGCCTAGTATAATAACTATCCTTTCCACCAGGAACACAACAAAGATGAGGCATAGCACCAATAACACACTCCACTTAAGCTTTATTGATGAATTGTTAGAGTCTTAAAAACACACACAAAAAATCACGATAAGTAAAAAATGTATGGGCACTTTTAGGTTAAATCACTTGCACAACGTGTAATTTTTAAAATTTCTATTTTTTATGCGAAACCGAGAGTGACCATATATCTGGTAGTAGTTTATGTCACTTCAACACCAAAATAATTAGTTTTTTGCACTACAATAATAAATAATACCAAAAATCAAAGAGTTAAAACCAAAAATCAACCGACAAAATATGAAACGGAATCTAACCCAATATCTAAGTATGTACAGCTGATGAAGTAAACAAAAGTCCGCCCGGAGGCTGATCTTTTAATAGAAGGCACTGGCCTGGGTAACTAATTTTCAGATATGGCGGCTGGGACATTTGACATGACATAGACATGACAATTTCAATTTTATGAAATTTATTTCCGTTTCCGGTTTTTAATGGCGGGCTGTTCAGGAGGTTTAAATGAGGGTTAATATACTTTTTACTCTTTTTAGTAGTAAATAATACAACAAAATTACTCAAAAATATTTATTTGGGATTTAGAACAATGTAAATATGCAAATCAACACAATTAAAGAGCTATAAACCAATAAACTACTGTATCAATATCAAATATTTAAATAATATCAGAGATGCTGTGTTAAAGTGAATTAGTAAAGTTAACAGTGCATTGACTTACAGAAACTTGAAGATAAATAAATGTTTTCACAGCTTCACGGATAAATAACTGGAAGCAGGAAAAAGGCAACCGGAACCCACACAAAACCTGGAATCAAAAAAAATATGTAAAAAATATAAATATAGGTACCTACATAAAACTTTTGTGAATTAAATCAAACAGGACTTGAATGAAAATAAAATGAATCAAAAATATGATACATATACATCTAATACCTCATTTGTATTTTAAAAATAATCTACATACATAGATTTATAGCATTATTGCTATGAAAATACATAATAGGTACCTATGTGATATGTAATTACGCATTTCTCTTCATGTTGTAGAAAATTAATGTAGGCTAATAATAGTTCAATAATCATAATTTACCTTGTATAACTTGCTTTCAATTGCTCAAAATCACCGATCAGTCTTTAAAGTAGAGATACGGAAAAATCCTTGCCAAAGAATATCCCAAGATCCTTGGGTTTAAAGCTAAAAAAATATAAAAACAGTTAATATATTACCTATTTTTACATATATAATATGGCCCATACCTATTACACGCAGAAACGTCGATTTCATCATTTTCTTCATGTAATTAATATCATATATACTTTATTAAAGTGTTAACAAGGAACTTTATATCAAAAAACATCTTTGTACTTATAAATTTCAGCCGAAATATCATAAACAAACTTCCAATCAAATCTAAACGGCAAAAATTAAAATGGCGCTCGACCTTGCCAGAGGCCTCGGGAGGACCGCGCCAGAACTGTTTCCAATTTTCCGGTTTACTGTCACCCCCCTGCTTAAAGCAAGCTGTTGCTAGGATATTCTATTGATATGTCTATTAATTTTAATTGTGTTTTTACACATTGTGAATGATCGTAAACTAAAAAGTATAAAATGTAGTTAAAACCGCTAATGTATTCCACATGTATTCCACTAATTGCGAGGTACTGAATGAAGCTTAATATCTATAAATTTAGTCGTTAGTTACAGAAGCCGCGGTTACTGTTTGACCAGCGGATCTGTAGCTACGGAAGGAATGCGAGAAAAAAAAATCGATATTGCCACGTTTATCTATAAAATTGCAAAATTGCCAGACATGAACTATAAATTTAATATATTTTTATTATATATAATGTGTTTAGCATATATTCTGGAAGTATATTACTAAGGAATTTTTTAACGTAGTTCATATTGTTCGATATGTTTTATTTAATAACTTATTTCTTTCATTCTGTATAATCTGCCTATTATGAAAGTTGAAGATTTTCAACGATATCATTGGCAAACCGGCATCGCCGCGCATGGCCGCCTATTCATCGAACATGATTGGCAGTACGTCACAGGATTTGTTACCACGCGGTTGCCATGGCTTTTACGCCTTTCCTATTCGCTTGCTTTATCCCCAACTTCACGGTCTCTTCTGAAAAGAGTAGGAATATTGAATACTATTGAAATATCCAGTGGCGGTGTCATTTTTTTGATCATTATTACTTTATTTCATTATTTTATACCGGTTATCCTAAACTTTATTCCTATATTTTTAGTATATTTGATAGTTAAGTTGTGTTTTATTGTTTTGTTATCTTGTTATAATGTTTTTCGTTCGTAGTTTTTAATTATTAATATCAAGTTTGATCGTATATTTGTGTTTTAAAACGAATAAATTTGTTAAGGGTAAGACGCTACATAGTCAGACAAGAGAAATAATAGCTAATTTATATAGGTAAGTTAATAATAACGTGGATGAAATCTCATTTGGTGTATTTCCTTGTGTTCATAATAGGGTTTGCGATGAAGAAGCTACAGAGAGTTCGCTTGAGTTGCCGCTTAAACGTAAACTTGAGCGGATATTTCTTTATACCGGAGTTAGCGTATCGGCTATAAAAAAATTCACACAGAAGATAAAAAAAAGGCTGAAAACTAACCCCGATAAAATGATATCCTCTCTGGAAAGAAACGACCACGTGAGACTGCTGTCGAAAAGCTCAACGACTTTTTCGAAGTGGTCAGGAATTTGATAAATAGATTTTATCTCGAATTCAAACTCGTCCCCACAATTAGAAAGCTTTTGCAAAAATTGCAGGAAGAATCGAATTTTCCTTTTGCAGGGAAACGCTTAGGGGGTTATTAAAATCAAATGAATTTTTTTGGCGTAAATGTTAAAATAACAGATAAATATTAATGGAGCGGCCCATTATATTGCAGAGAGAGATATAAATATATATACGCGAAATTCGAAAATATAGCCAAGTATTATCTATTTGGATGTAACATATGGGTAGACAATGACCTAACCTTTAAAAACTGCTGCGGAGCGATACCATATCTGGTGTAATAGGCAATATTGGATCTACTGGTGAGTAAAATTATGTTTTGTTTGCGCTTCCAAAGTTAACTATTTTCAAGATTTTTTTTTTGCTGGAAATAGTTATATCTAAAATTATGTATTATAGAAAAAAATATAGTTAGTACCGATATAAATAAATATACCTCAAGACTCAGTCTTGATCATCTGGTGATGGCAGACATGGTTAGCGAAACGTGCGTCCAGTGTAAAATTAAAAGTGTTTTGGTGTATTGTACTGATTTAGTGTTTTATTTTGCTGTGTAACACCAAAGGTTCCAATCCCCAGCTGTAATTATTTCTTCTATTATATTAACAACACAATAATAAAATGATTCAAAATATTTAAGGGAGCTTTAATAAAAGCTTTTAGTGTTTATCTGCTAACTCAACAGTAACGATTCAAACAGCATAAAGTTTTTTGAAAAAAATTATATCTGAGTATTATATTTATGATACACATTATTTTCATATAACACCGTACGCCCATGCCTATTTTATGAATGAAATTGGGCGTGTTTTGTTTACAACTGCGTTCCCCTGCCGATACCCCGTAGCTACAGATCCGTTGGTCACACTTTAGGTGGAACGGCGATGAAGATCAATATGGCCGACTTAAATTCCTGTTCATTACTGCCAAATTCTAATTTTATTTAAAACTTGTAAAGATATATAACAGGGTAGCCTCAATAATTTTTTGGTTTTGTTTTACGTTGTCAATAAATGTCATTAGTTAAAAAATACAGGGTGGTTCGAACTGTATTCGTGGTTCGAAACTTTAGCAGTCTATTCTGTAGATAAAAGTAATTATTTTTCAGGGCAGGACCGTCGAGCGCTTGAACTTTGCAATTTTTTTGAGGGGTACGGTTTGTTTAAAATGATAAATTTTGCTACTCGAGGACTTGCATGCCTCGATAACATTTTTACAAATATTGATCACGCTGATATTGGCACTGAACCTTTTGATCTTGGTCATCTGTCTGATCATACTGGTATTATTTTTAGCTATAATTGTCTTAGTGCTCATACAATACATCAAACTAGATTTAATTATAGGCCCGTTACAGATGAGGGACTGTTTCTCTTGTACAGGGTGTTTCAAAACAAATGCGAAAAACTTTAGGGGGTGATTCCTTGTTCAAATTTCCTTGTTCACAGACTTCATACATTATACTCTATAGCTAAATACCATTCTCACTTGGTTACCAAAGAGGACTTTTTAAAGTATAAAAGGGAGTATCGGGTTAAGATATGTGATGCTAAAGCAAGGGCTCATGATGATTACATAAAAAACTCTAGTAATCCCCAGGTGGCAGTGTGGGACATAATAAATAGTAAAAAACCTACACCCTACTGTTACGTGTCTGACACTCTAAATGCACAAACATTTAATTCATTTTTCATCAATACAGCTAATGAGATTATATCCGGGCTACCAACAACAAACAAAACATTTAATGAGTTTTTCTCTGACCTACTTGATACTGAGAAACTTTGTTTCATGCCAACAACATATAACCAGGTGAGACAGAAATTCTTAAATCTAAAAAATAGTAAAAGTAAGGACTGTTACAATCTCGATACCAAAATCGTAAAAACACTGAAAAACCTTTTAATAATACCCTTAACAAAACTAATAAACTGTTGTATTGAGGCTGGAACTTTTCCTTCGGTTCTAAAGGATGCAAGGGTAGTCCCAATATTTAAAAACAAGGGTTCGCCAAATTATTTGACGAATTATCGCTCCATTTCTCTGCTATCCGTCTTTTCCAAGATCTTTGAATCTACAATAAAAGATCAAATTGTAGATTTCTTTGAAAGACATAACCTATTTTTTCAGGACCAATTTGGCTTCCGGAACAAAAAATCGACTACACTCGCGATAAACAGTCTAACAGACCACATAACCCAGGCCATGGAGGAGGGCCATGACACGTATGCCCTTCTATGACCTGACAAAGGCTTTTGATTGCGTATCGCATGACATCTTGCTTCAAAAGCTGCATTACTACAATTTTAATCAGAAGAGCACTTTGCTGATTGGATCATATCTCTCGGAACGCTCTCAGTTTGTCTCTTACAACCACGATAAATCACAAAGACTGCAATTAAAGCAAGGGGTACCTCAGGGGTCGGTTCTGGGGCCCTTACTGTTCCTCATATATGTTAATGATATGTTGAGATTTCAAGATATATCAACGCTAATACTATTTGCCGATGCTTGGAGGGAATAATTAGTGCCACTCAAACAAATTTAGAGAACTGGTTTCTGGCAAATCGGTTGAGCCTGAATAGAGCTAAAACCCAGAATCTGAATTTTACACTTAGGCAGAGCACTATTGACGTGCCCTCTAATGCTCATGTGAAATTTTTGGGAGTTACACTTGACCCTAAACTTACCTGGGAAGAGCATGTAACACAGCTATGTGGTAAATTATCGCTAATAACGTATCTAATGATAACGTATCTAAGTGTTGTCGCGATATGTGTCTCTTTCAACTCTATTATCGGCCTATCACGGTTACTTCTCTTCGCTTATGTCATATGCTATTCTTAACTGGGGACACTGTGCCCATTCTAGTAAGGTTTTTAGACTTCAACGTAGGTGTATGCGTATTATTGCGGGACTTGGGTATCGTGATTGCTGCCGTTGGTGTTTTGGGGAACTCAGGGTCTTGACCTTTCTCTCCTTATACATATTAAGATGCCTTGAATATGTCAAGTCCAACCTATCACTTTTTTCCACTCATGGTGATATACATGACCACCTAACTCGCAATCGCGATAATATACTCCCTGATTTTCACAGACTTTCAAGGACCAGGAGAGGAACTGACTACCATGGTATAAAATTTCTGAATGTACTTCCATTACACATTAGAGAAGCTGATGCAAAACAATTTTGTACAAAAATTAAGGGCTATTTATTACAAAAGTCCTTTTATTCAATTGAGGAATACCTTAATAATAGCTTTGATGACGTATTATGACTGTGCGACACTTACCTGTTTTGTTGACATGTTTATATTATATTTTATCTTTATATTACTTTATACAAATTTTGTTACTTAGCTTTAGTTTGATAAGAATGTTTGTGTAACTGTATGATGTATTAGTAAATTTATTCTGGATCATTTTGAGCTTAATGTTTTCTATTAGTTGTCAAATTTTCATATGTTGTCATTTTTTCATTTATCTGTTGGTTGTCAATCTATATATTTTTGTTGCAATGAGCATGGGTGATTAAACCTGTATTTATTTTAATTTCTTGACGTGTAAGAGCATTATTTGTATTATTATCAATAAATATCTATCTATCTATCTATCTAGCTATCTAAGTAAAAAAGTTCGTAATGTATGTCCTAAAATGATTCGTTTTGGAGATACAGGGTGTAGAAGTTTCATTTTTATTTCGATTTTTTCTGAATAATTTCTGAACGTCAATATTTGGATGAAAATTGGTGTTTGGGCGTTTTTTGATATTAGAAATTTGGATTTCGACTCCCACTCCCGGTCATTATTTCGACTCCCACATGTATGGGGCGCCACCTACATGTGTTTAACTTCTAAGGTTTAACTGATTTGAAGAGTAATAACTTTTTGTCCGTACCTGTATAAAATTACTGAGTAAAAAATATATGTTTCTTGTGGTAAAAATCGCTATGAGCAACCGTTTTTTTCCAAACCTCAAAATTTCCCGAATACAATTCGGGCCACCCTCTATATCGGGTGACAATTAGGGATGCAAACGATACATCGATGTTCGAATGTTTTAAACGATCAATATATTTATCGATGCATGTTCTTCACCTATGTTTTCTAATGTTCCAGATAATATAATCGTAATCGAGGTATGTCTTTTTTAGGATGGGTGATGCAGCTTTCTTTCTACTTGTTTATAAACAGAAATTGGGAACGAGATCAGAATATAATGAAGAGCTACGTTGACTACGTCGCTATTCATAATTACAAACATATTATGATCATATTTCCGGAAGGTACAGATTTGACAGCAAAAACTAAAGAAAGCAGCGATAGATACGCCGAAAAAAATGGACTACCGGTAAGAATTCTTATTTTGATTAAGTCAAATAACATAAGTAGAAATTTAAGAATGAAAATATGTAATACCACTTTTTGCTCTTCTCTCTTAGTTCAGTACATCTTATTGTATTGAACACATTTACTGTACAGGGTCTCATTTTCGTGTGTTTTGCAGGGTTTTTCGCTTATGAGTAGAGGTACATAAATGCGGTTTCATTACGCTACTTTTTTACAAATCTAAAGATGCTACACCCAGATTTGTCCTAGTCCTCTTAGTTCCTTAAATACAGAGCGGATTTGAAATTGTTGCATTTTTCTACTGTCCTCGTATCTTCGGTATTTTATATCTTATCGAAAAGGTCAAACTGAGTAATAAAAAAAAATAATTAAAAGTAATAATTTTTATCATCTATGATTTTTCTCTTCGAATTTACCGTTGAAAAAGAGTTTTTTTATACCATTGAAAATGTCTAAAGAGGTTTTAATGAAGCAGTTACGTGAAACATCCTGTATATCAAATAACGTTTGGGATATAAAAACATTACTTTGCTTTTTTATTTCAAGTTATTGAATGAACATTCGAATTTTGTCTTGTTTTCTGCAAAAAATGAGATATCTTTCTCCACTTGAAAAGTTGAATTTGCAGAAATATTTTCAACGCGGTTTTCAACGCCCTCTTTCATTGTTGATAAAATAATTAGATAATTATAAAACGTAGGTATAAACGTAAATAAACTTTATATTCTAATAAAGTTACGATGAGTTTTTTACGACTATTAAGCTATCTTGTTCACTTCGCACTAAAGGAGGTTCTAAAAAGAACAATGTCGCGGACTGCAAGGTCTGCTAGTAAAAAAATTTAAGCTTAAAGTATCACAACACAGTTCATTTAAACCAAAAACTAGTAATACAAAACTAAAATATCAAAGCGAACGACAATGTCAGGAAATAAATAAATAAATGTGCCAACTTGACATTTTTTACAGCAGAGCTACCACTTGAATCCCCAGCGAAAAATTTAAATTCCCGTTAGTCAGCTCGGTGCCGAATAATGTTCATAGTTGGCACCAATGAATTTAAAAATAGTTTTCTCGATTACGTAACTAAAAGTTTAATTGGTATTGAACATACATTTTTTATAAACATTTTTTAGAGGTTACACAATGATTATGCCGATTATGCGTGCCAATACTTACTTTTATCTACCTTTATTTGATGGGTACCAATTCCGCCATTGAGTAGTTGTATACAGGGTGTTGCGTTGAAGTTATTAGCTGTTATTATTACATATTGATCTCCCCTTTTATTAACGCATAAAAATTATTTTGAATACTCACCTCGGTGGAGCTTATTCTCCTTTACCTCTATATCTCTTGTGTATTAGCATAGCCTCTCATATTTAGCATAGATATATTGGCGCTTTTGATTTTGTCTCTCTGTCTGTTAACCGGTCATTTATATTATTCTCTGTCTTACACGTTAAATTCCAGACCACACTTCTAAAATGACCAAATCGGTATGTACTAATTGTCTGTATTTATTTCAGAAATATAAACACGTCCTCCATCCGCGTACAACAGGCTTTATGTATCTCATCGAAGAAATGCAAAAGAACAAATGCGTCGATGCTATTTATGATGTTTCCCTTTTGTATCCAGATGCTTGTCCCCAAAACGAGAAAGAACTATTTTTTACTGGGAGGTTTCCTAAAACTGTCTTGGTTCATCTTGTCAGGTAACGATATTTGATAATATTAATTTCTTAGTAGAATATACCGCTGTAAGAAATAAACAACCGGGGTACATAACACAAGAAGAAAAACAACTCATTTGAGGAAAAAAATAGGAAATACAAAAATTATTTATCAAATAAAACAGAAAGCAAATAATTAAAAAGGACAAAAAAGAATTCTGGTAGCAGAAATGTAATCAGATAAATACGTATAAAGGAGGAGCTCGTACGACTGAAGTATGAAGAACAATAAAGATAGACATAAAGAAAGACAAACTATAGAGAAATGGAGAGAATACTACACAGAATTATCGAAAAGTATTCAAACAGAAAATCGAAAAGTATTCATGAACAACGCAAATAATGTACTCGTATATAGAGATATCACAGAACATGAGTACTCAACACCTATTACAACGGAAGAAATACATGAAGCGGTCAAAGAAATGAAAAATGGAAGAGTACCCGGACACTGAGATATTGTAATTGAAATTAATTATTATATTAATTATATTTAATATTGTAATTGTTTACTACAGAGAAAGACACCGAGTGAGTGGAAAATTTGATATATTTCATCTCTGCATAAGAAAGGAAACAGAAATAATCCTAATAATTACAGCAGGTTGTGCGTCACGGCTACTTTCTCCAAACTCTGGGGAGAAATTATTCAAACCAGAATAAGAGCTGAAATTGGAAACTCTATATCCGAAGATCACATTGGTTTTACCCAGGTCGGTAATGTACTGACAATTTATTTGTCATACAACAAACATGCAGGAAAAAAGATTAGAAAAAATGAAGAAATACATATAACATCTGTGAATATAAAGAAATTATCAAAAAATTGTACACCAATAACATCAGTTATATAAAACAAGGAAATATACTCTCGGAACCCATATGTATAACGAAAGGTCTGAGACAAGGTTGTTGCGTATCCCCTCTTTTATTTACTATTTACCTGGAGATAGCTCTTAGGAGGTGGAAGAGATCATGTCAAGGACTGGGAGTTCCAAATGAGGAACATCTTCTGACACTTAATTTTGCAGACGATCAAGCAGAATTTGTTCAAGATTTCTTTGACATAGAGTTTATGCTCAGGAGACTATATAGTGAGTATCAGGAATGGGGTCTAGAAGTCAGTTTAGAAAAAAAAAACAGAATACTTGGTATTAAATTCCGACGCCATATTTGATATTCTAATTGACGACAAAAGGCGGAAATATAACAGGTAGACGCATTCAAATATGTAGGAACTAGAGTTGATAAAAGTGGAATCGGTGGGATCGAGATACGACAGAGAATTCAGAACGCACCGAGAGTGGTAGGGGCACTAAACTCAATCTGGTGGGACAAACATATTAATATAAAGAATAAAAAAACATATTGGTCAAACAATGGAAGAATCGGTCTTATGCTATGGGAGTGAGGTATGGACTCTAAGAGAAGAAGATAAACGGAGAGTATTGGCTGTAGAGATGGATTACTTACGTAGAAGCGCTAGAGTGTCCAGATTACAAAGAGTGAGAAACGAGGAAATAAGAAACAGAACATCAGCATAAGAAAAAGTAATACAACGAATCAGGAAAAGAGGTTTGAGATGGTTTGGTCATCTAATGAGGATGGAGGACACAAGATGGCAAAACGTGTATTCAAATGGTTACCCCCTGGAAAAAAAGGGGACGCCCGCGTCCGTCCTGAAACGATAATATCGAAGAAGATATCGTCTACGACTGAGATGGCTGGCGATTGAGACTGGGAAGGCAACTTTAGTTGTATAATATTATGTTGTATAAATAATACAAATATATATATATATATATATATATATATATATATTGTTACGTTTTTCGTCGATTCCGTGCGGATAGAAAGTCTAATTTATTTAAACACAATTTATTTTACACTAAGTAACAAAACAATAACGATAAAACTATTTAAAGAACTATTTACAATTTATTTACTATTTATTTAACTATTTATCTAAAAGGAATTTATTTTGAATTTAGCGCGGTAACTGTACGCGTTCTACCGATTGTTTTTCTCCCTCCTTTGCACGGGTCCCGGGTTATATACCCACAGCTAATCAGTTCTTGAATAGTCCATTAGATCATTAGGTGCATAGAGAAGATTTAGAATATTCTTGTATGCACTCCAGTGGAACTTGATTGTTCTCGAACGCTCGATGAGTCACTACGGTGTCTATTCTTTAATACGATATTAAGGTCATATGGAGGCAAGACATATTAGAACGGGTTAGGCCGAGTCCACACGGGTCCGCAACAATATATTAATTTCGTAGTTAGTTTTATAAGGACAAATAAAATTCTGTGTGTTTAAATTTAGATAGCAAAATAAAACACTAATTTAGCACAATACACCAAAATACTTTACTTTTGCACAAGACGTGCGTTTTGCTAACCATGTTAGCATCATCAGCAGATGAAAACTTAAACCCCCATATTATGAAAAAAAATTGATTTGAAAATCACAAACCAAAAACCTATTATAGAACTTTTGCGGAAGCCTGGTACTAATACTGAAAATATTATTTTAGATATTCGGTATTCGATTTGCCGACCACCAAAGAAGGTTTGAAGAACTTCCTGGAACAACGCTGGGCGGAAAAAGAGAAAACCATCCAAGAATACAGATCCACCGGCAGGTTCCTTCACGGGGACGTCCTCGACAGCGGTACCGCTCCTCTATCTTACCTCTTTGCCTTTTTTTTTTGGCTGGTAGTACCGACTTTCTCCTTTGGACTGTTATTCTTCTCCCGAACGTATCGCTACATCGCTCTTGTCCATACTGCGTTGCTCTTGGGGTTGAGATTCTTGCCATCGGGCTGGCAAAATTTTGATGTGATTGCTTTCAAGCTTAGAAGGGTAGTATTCAGATTTTTTTGGAATAAAAAGATTAAATAAGATAGGTATTGAGTTTACTGTATGTTTGAGGTTATGTCAATGGTAATCACAATGACTAAAGAACACAAGGACATGTAACGCTCATACACGGACTGCAGCAGAATTTGTGACGTTAGACGCCATTTTGTTGATGGCAACAAATGAGTCATTAGCTGGTTGTCAGCGATTTTTAATAGTTTGTGTGTAGTGAACTTTGCATAAACTTTATTTATTATAATGGTGATTAGTTGTTCAGCTTTCAAGTGTAAAAGCCGCAGCGATAAGAAAGAGCCAAGAGTTATGTTTCATTGGTAAATAAACAGGCTACTCCACCTTCTTAGCGTTTTCTTATTGAATTCGATAATTATTTTTCTGATATTATATATGTACTTGATGTGTGCTGTACGTCGATACTAGTTTTGTACTTTTTTTTTAAATTTTATTACGTTTTTTTTCGTAATTAATTAGTATGATACCACCGAATACACCATAGGCGTAGTCAAAACATTTATCAAAAAATATAAATATATCTTCAAACAACTAAGTTAAGAAAAATATGTGCTACGGCACTGTTTAGTGACATGGTAACAATTTGCTCTCGAGTTTTGAGGTCTGAATTAACAGAGTTGTTTTTAAAAAACGATTTTTATTGTTACAAACGTTCTCGACAAAGTACAGAGAGTGAAAAAAGTCTGCTTCGAACCGTGCAGTTCGCTTTTATATGTGACATAATGTAAAATAGGCATTCAGTATTTAATTACAATGAAATAACACTTATTTATACATATAACTCTCGGGTGTTATTTGTTCTTGGATTCTTTAGTCATTGGGTAATCATAATGAGATAGGGTCTGTTTTTTAACGCATCTTTGGGGGGAATGTGGTAGAAATTGAAACTAAAATAATTTCGCACTTCCATTGTCTTTATTTATTTATTTCGCTTACACAACATTTCGGTAAGAAGTATCACTGACTGTTATGAAGTGTGAACTAATCTAAATATTAAAACTACTAAGCTTATACAGGGTGCTACAAATTCGAGGTACGAACATTGGTATCTCGGAAACTGTAATAGATACGAAGATAGTTAAATTGGGACAAAGTTGCGCCTTGAGATGTTCACCAAGATGCCATCAAAAATGTTTTAAAAATTTCAAGGATTGCTGAGTTTTTTCGAAAAAAAAACGATTTTTTTGAAAATCAATGTTATTTTTTCCTGTCGTTACTTTTTAGAAGAAAACAAAAAAAAGTATAAGTGTGGCATATCGTTGTACTCAGGAGATCGAGTTCTTTCAAAACTTGTTATAAAAAATGCAGGTTCGTATTTAAAAAATATAAGTTGGCCTCTGTATCTCACAAATTGTCAGCTAATTTGAAAATCTAAAAATACTATCAGATAGCCCTAATAAAGTGGCTATGAGAATGTGCAATTAGTTTATTGATTTTCTAAAAAGCAATGACAGAAAAAAATAAAATTGATTTTCAAAAAAATCCGTTTTTACAGAAAACTCAGCAATCCATGAAATTTTTAAAACTTTTGATGGTATTTTGGTGAACATCCCAAAGCGCAACTTTGCCCCAATTTAACCATCTTCGTATCTATTACGGTTACGGAGCTACCAATGCTCGTACCTGGAATTTGTAGCACCCTGTATACTAGAGCCGAGGATTCACCCGTGAAGATGTTGGGTGCAGTCAAGCATGATGATGTCTACTTAGAATACCCGCATTGGTGCGTTTTATGAGTGGTTGCCATATTGTTGAAATTTCCATACCTGGATTGCTAAAGATTCTATTATTGCTAGATATGAATACGGCTTCTTTAAATTTGCGCTTTTTCCAATGGGGCTCTTTGTGGACAACTCGGGCTTCCAACCATTTTATGTTGTGGTGCTTGGACCACACATGGTCTGCAATGCGCGACTTTAATGTTTCACCTTTTTGCGTATGCTTTTTAAGTTCGTCAAGTCGTACATGTAGAGGACGTTTTATCTCGACTCACCGCACTCACAACGTACCTGGTAGGTGCACTCTTTCTCTTGTTTTGATGATTCCGGTTTTGTTTTTGTTAGTAGACTCCTTAGAGTAATCCCAGACTTAAAAACAGTTTTAATTTTATACTGCTTGGCTATTCGCCTGATCTTCTCCGATGTTCCTTTCATGTATGGAATCGCCAAGAGAGAGAGAGTATCCTCCTCAGGCTGGCGCACCAATGAGTCAGACTTGCAATTGGAGACAATCTTGTCGAGGGATTTTGCAGAGTAGCCATTCTGAAGCATATCGATTTTACTATTACTAAGTTGAGAATTCAGAGATACTTGGTCACTGCATATTATAGTGATTGCTCTATGACAGATTCTTTTAATTATACCTCTTTTGATTGCTACAGAATGGTCGACTGAGAATTTAAATATTGTCATGTGTTTTTGGGATTTCTGTATACCTACAGTAGTACTACATCGTTTCTACTGACAAGAACATCCAGAAATGGCAGACGGAAGTTTTGTTCTTTCTCAATCGTAAACCTGATTGGATATTGATATTGATTACTAGGTATATTAATAAAAGGGGTCTAAATTATGAAAATATGCTTTTTTGTACGAAATCTTGAAGAGATAGGTAAAAAATGGTATAATATAAAATTTGATAGACAATTAAACTGTGCATCTGATTCACAAAAAATATTCAGGGTGTCCTATCTAAATTAAACAAGATATTGCCGTTTAAAGCTAGTAATTGTTTAATATAAATTTTTAGACACTCTATATGAGGTAGTATTATTTTTATTATTGCAACACAAAACTTTAGTACAATATTTAGTTTTAAATAATTAAATACGCCTAGAGAAATGAGGCATTAAAATTGTTACTGCATTTTCATAAAATAAATATTTCAAAAATGAAGATTAAAGTGCGGTAAACCTTAATCAAATTTTCCTTTATTTCAATCTCCATTCCATATATTTCCATTTAAAAAAATTCAACTTGGATATTTTTTATTTATTTGGGATTCTTCTAACGATCCCCTCCTTTACAATTTCTAAAAATCCAATCATTTGGCTACAATATCCCGAATACCTACGAATAATCCTGTATAAGCATAGTAGTTTTAGTATTTAGATTAGTTCACTTCAAAGAATATACTGTTCACACTTGATAACTGTCACACTTGACACTTGATATCTGGTCGAAACATTGTGTAAGTTGTCATAAATAAAAGCAATGGAAGTGCCAAATTTATTTCTTTTAGTACCAATACCGAATCATTGTTACCACATTGAAAGATATCTTTGTAACCATATTTGTTTTTCGTCAAAAATTTGAGAAATTGTACACACCAAAACTCAGTTTAAGAAATTTATAGAAAAATCTTTCGCAAGTCCAGTGATAACTGTAATCATGATAAATCATCTCTCTGGTGATTTATTAAATCACTTAAATGAAATAAAGATCTTGTCCTAGCTTTAAAAGAAAATATCTATCTGTTGTACGTATGTATATTGTTATTAGGATGACATCGTTATGTGGCTAATAACTGTGAAAATATTTTAAATTGATTTAGATAGATACATAATTTTATATGTTTCAGATTAAATCACATACTTAGGTATGTGAAGCTTCCATTGGGATTCAAATATAAATATAATAAATACAAATATCGTATAAAATATATTTATAGTACTTAAATTTAGTGTTTTAGGCTGTGGATGTACATAGTTAAATAAGCACGTAGTTAGATGGTATGTAATTGGTAGTCAACCTTTAAAAATGATATATACCGGGTGCGTCTCAAAAGTGCCTCACCCCTATAGCTTTTTAATTTTTTTCAGATAAAACAACGAGATTCGGTATGTTAGTATATGACATAAATTATGATTGATTGACATATTTAATTGTTTTCGGTCACTTCCGGTCTAACTTTGAAATGACTACAACTTTTGATTTTTAAATGGCACCTTCGGTATTTTTTTACTTTATTCGATAGAAAATCACACTCTGAATAGAAAGATATATTATATGTCAACTCTTGACATTTTCGCATATGGTTTATTTGAAATTATAACATGCGGGTCATAACGATAATTTGACTCGAAATACCAAGTGTGTGGTATTAAATTATTCGTAAAAAATACTTCTTCCAAATATGCTAATGAGCCATCCTCGTTCCATTTGAAAAAAATGAGATATGATTAAAAATACGATTTGGGCATCTTTTAACCGGCCAGGGCAAGACACTAAAAACATTAAACGATCAAATTTATTTTTCCAAGAGTCCTTGATTAAAAATTAGTGTTTTTAACATAGCCATGGCACTTTAGATTGAAATTTAAAGTCCAATTTGTTTTTAATCGAATATGTCAAAAGTTTACATATGATATGCCATTCAATTCAGAGTGATATTTTCTATCGAATAAAGTAAAAAAAATATCGAGGGTATTTAAAAATTAAAAGTTCTAGTCATTTCCGGTGAAACAGGAAGTGACCGAAAACAATTGTATATGTCAATCAATTCTAATTTATGTCATATACTAACATACCAAACCTCATTTTTTTTATCTGAAAAAATAAAAAAGTTATAGGGGTGAACCACTTTTGAGACGCACCCGGTATACATATGCTATAACCTAAATGTCACCCTTATGTACCCGTAATATTATATACTTCCTTACTATACTAACAAAAATATAACTGTAAATATATTTTTTTTTCTGGTGGACGTATTTTATATTAAATATTATAATAACACTGACGTTAAAATTACCAGAAATTCAGCAATTTGAATATACAGGGTCCGGCAATAGTGTGTCGGGCATCTGTAATTCCTATAATAAAAAACTTAGGAATTTTGTTTAAGTGCATACTTAAAGCACAAATTACCTATAACAGATGCGAAAGAACACCGAATTACGCGTTCAGGTTTCTGTGACCTTCAGAAAGAGTTCATAGACAATCCGCATCAATGTATAGTTTGGGTTATTATTTGTTTGGGTGAAAATAATCTGCACCAATATGTTATCGAGGCATACAAAAAGGTCCACAGACTTCGAGACATACGAAAAATCACGTCCATTTAGCGTGTGTCGCATATTTTTACATCTTAAAAATTAGTTTTTATAGCTATAGCAACTGCAGCGACTAAGAAAAACGCTGTGTGATTTTCATAGAAAATAAGGGCACCTGTAATTCATTTGAGAATGTTATAAATCGCTAAAAGAGGTTTCAAATCTCTTGGATTTCTATTAATATTAAATAAATTTTATTAAAAATTGAACTAAAATTGTTAGTATCATTAAAAACAATTCAAATTCAAAAATTGTATCAGTCAAATTCCCTCATTTAAGGTGAATATTAAAGTAAATATAAATACAGCTCATTCTAAGCTCTACTTATCTTTAAGAAAAATTTAAATCATTGTTGCAATTGGGCCTTAATGCCATTTCGAATGAACAATAGTATTAATAATGTACATTATAATAATAATAAATTTTATATCATAGTGTGTATTAAAACTACTAAAACACTTTTAAATTGGTATTATATTAACAACTTGAACTCAACTTCGAATGAACAATAGTATTAATAATGTACATTATAATAATAATAAATTTTATATCATAGTGTGTATTAAAACTACTAAAACACTTTTAAATTGGTATTATATTAACAACTTTTGTTTTTTAATCCAAAAAAAGTTACCAATTTTCTCAATCAAAATATTTGTGGTCCTGAAAAGGACCTTCGTTTTCCCATGTTCGTCAAGGTAGGTAATGGGCAAACGGTAAAAACAGGATAATGAAATTTAAAAATTACAAAAATTGTTCAAAAGTGCCTCCCTCTTGCATTAAACCAAACGATCATAAAATCCCTCCTCACATTGGATAATATATCAGGGTGACAGTGTCAAAGGCATTAAATATTTTCTGCCTTAACTGCTCCAAGTTTTGAATTTCTTCATGGCCGTAAATTTTAGATTTTATGTACCCCATAAAAAAAGAAATCATTCACCGAGAAGTCAGGTGAAATTAAACGTCAGTCTAAACAAAACTGTCATTTTTGAAAACTTGTCAAAATTTGGATACACGCTAAATGGACTTGATTTTCCTATGTCTCGAAGTCTGTGGACTTTTCTCTATAATCTCACAGTAATTTAATAGATTGCTCGTCATATTATATCAGTATTTACTTGTAATATTACAGACAGACGAGCAACACAAATGTGTCGCTCTTATTTACTCGAGTATTGCTCGTCATATTATATCAGCTCGTAGGAGATTAGGAAAAAAAAGATATTTATAGTATAAAAAATTAATTTATTTAACAAAATTTAATTAAAGATGTGACAAAATAGTTACATTTCTATTGGTTCTATCGGACTTTTTTCGACTATATAAATCTTTATTTTTTGTAAACTTTAATGCATAAAATATTTTCAATCTAATAAATAATTTAATGATGTAAATAAGAGGAAATTTCTCACATGGGTGGTCAAATTCTATAGTTTTCATTATATCAAACAGCCTCTGAACGTTTTCTTCAGTGCAAAACTCATCAAAATTTAATTTAAATAATTTTTCCAGCCTGTAAATAAAATGAACAAATTTTTCCACTTTCATGATCAAAGGCTTTTAAATGGGTAAATAATTTCGAGTTATCCAGAGATTCGGATTTTTTTGCAAATTTTAGACAAATATCACATTGATGTATTTGAACACCCTTTTTAATGATGTAGTCAAACATAATTAAAGGCATTTTGAGTTGAAAACATTTCTCAGAGGCTGTTTGATATAATGAAAACTATAAAATTTGACCACCCATGTGAGAAATTTCCTCTTATTTACATCATTAAATGATTAATTAGATTGAAAATATTTGATGTATTAAAGTTTACAAATAAAGATTTATATAGTCGAAAAAAGTCCGATAGAACCAATAGAAAGGTAACTATTTTGTAACATTTTTAATTAAATTTTGTTAAATAAATTAATTTTTTATACTATAAATATCTTTTTTTTCCTTATAAATAAACACATTTGCATCCCATTTTAAAAAAGATATACAAATTACCAAAACTTAGAAATAACAGTTCAAAAGTTCAACAAAAATCCTACACGCGTTTTTAAAAAGAAACATATAACCACGCACTATGTCATTCCAGCAAGCAAATACGACTCAGCATAGGTTTCCGGACTAAACGACTGGTGTATTTAGACCACTCAATAGGCGTGTCGGGTTTGCCGAGCGGTTTCCGATGCAGTCGCTTTCTTTCGCATCTGTTGTAGTTAATTTGTGCCTAAAGTATGTATTAGGATGTATTTCAGGAAAGTATTTTAACTTCTAGAGGTTGGCTCAAAAAAGTGTAAGTGGATTGGGATGATTTTTTTAACACCCTGTATATTATTGCATTTTTGGCTTCCTGTCTGATCACTTTACATAATCCTAAGATAGTACTAAATAGGTTTTGATATTTTCATAGATAAAAAAAAATATTTGTTTCAGCCTTTTTTTTAAAAAAATGTTAAAAATACAAGAAATGTCCTGAAATCAAAACTATACTAGATATTTACTATAGATGCTCTGTACTTACTTTGTTATAAATAACATAATATTTTTACATACAGTGTGTTCGAAATTCTATGCTAAACTTTCTAAAATATAAAATAGTTTTTCTTCGTTTTTTTTAAAGAGGAGAATTAAAAAATGAACTTAAAAATATCTCTGAAACTGTCAGAACATATTTAATATTTTAGGATTATGTAAAGCCATCAGAAAGGAAGCGAAAAATGCAATAATATATCGGGATGATTTTTTTAAATGGACTGGGTGTTCCATTTAAGAAAAATCCATCCTTATCCACTTACACTTTTTTGAGCCACCCTGAATATTTTCCTGAAATACATCCGAACATACTTTAGGTTTACATTTAAACAAAATTTTTAAGTTTTTTTGTCAACATCTCGCTCCGACTGCTTGTCATATTTTTCGTGTGTCACGTGTTCGTTCGGCCTGCTCGCGATCAATGTGGACGCACCTTGTCACTATTTTTTTACACCCTCTATATCGGTCGAAAATGTTAATGAAAATAATTTTAATGAGGGAGAGTCCTGGAAAACCATAGTTGTCTAAAAAAATACGTGTTGCTTTTAAATTTTAAGAACTAATTGGCTGTGGTTAATATTTAAGATTTGGGTTAACTTTTGAGGTTATTTTCGCTATTTTTGAAAAGGTCGTTAAGCGCCGACCTTTTTGTCCTAACATACCAAAGAAGATAAACACTAACTGACTAGCATAATAAGTAGAATAAATATGCGATGGAGATATCATTGTACATATCTATCAAAGTCGCATATTAAACATAGTTTAAATTAAATGTAGTGAGTATAGCGTTAATATTAGAGAGAAATAAACTGTGTGGATTTATCTAAATTTGACAATTAAGCGAAATAAAGTAAAAATTTATATATTTTCTTATTTTATGTTATTGTTTCTTTTACAACCGACAAGATCAAAATGATTTGCGTATATGTTATAGTGAAAGTGGGAAATCCACTAATTGTTAACAATCTCTAGGAAATTTGAACAATTTCGCATTGGACCAGTGCACCAGTGAATGTCGCGTCGTTGACTTTTACTAGACATTTTTAACAGCCGCTAATGACAGTAACTAAACTAAGTAAGTGTACTAAATGTTGTCAGTAAAAGTCATTCTATCTTAAAATAGCGAACGCGTTGTTGGAAGTTTGGAAAAATAGAACTTTTATTAGAACTCCATATTTAAGCTGATCCCACTCAGCTAGTCTCCCTGTAGTCACGTCAATAATTGAAGCACCAAGTCGCGAAATCAGCTTTAAGCTTGATTTTCATACATCCGTTATCCGATGATACGATATTAATTTTATTGGTTGAATTTAAATACTTCGATTCAACAAAACCCGCCTTATCCGAATTATTTTTGTGCTTTTTTCTCTTTAAAGATTAAATATTAATTTTTATTTCTAGAAAAACGAGATACAAAACAAGGATTCCACTCAATGGAACCGTTTTTTGTAAAATAAAGGTTGATTCTCACTATACCTTCCATATCAGCTCCCTTCCGTTTCCCTTCCGTTTACATAAAATATTATATATGAATCATGTAAAAGAATAGAACATTGCACACTATCCGTTCCGTTTCCCTTCCGTTCCATATCCTTTCCTTCCATACATTTTTTTGACGGACGGACTGAAGCGTATCGGAAACAACACTGTCAAATTCTTACATTTGTACCAGCTCTGTTAAAATTCTGCTGATATTTATTTATTTTTTCACCTCTTAATTAAATTTATTACCTTTTTCAAAAGATATAAATTTTTAAAATAAATCTTTCGTAATGGTATAAATTGTATAATAAAAAGTATGGAACTGATACGAACGGAAGCTTACGTATAGTGTCAATACAATAAAAAATACGAAACGGATATGGAATGGAAACGGAAGGTATAGTGAGAATCAACCTTAACGCTTCAAAAATTTGATAAAACAGTTTTCGCATATTATCTCGAAACGACGTTTTTGGGATAAGACGGGTTTTGCAACTTGACGCCTCAATTATATTTTAACATGATTTTTTAACATACCTAATTGCACCAAAAACACAAGTAGGTTAGTACATAGCTACGTAATAACGTATGATAATTATTTATAATTATTAACTTTTAATTGTAAATATCTAAACCATGTTGCAACACTTGCAACCCTGGTTGGGCTATGACGATAAATGACCAATGATTATATAAATATAGCGATATGAGTGTCAAGTAATATATGTTACAAAAAATAAATATATAAAATAAAAATAAAACTATCGTTTTTCAATAAATGTATAATCGTGTATAAATTTTTGCGTTTATTTTTCTAAATGTATAATACATTATTATGTTATGTATATTTATATAACATACCTAATTTCACCAAGAACACAAGTAGATTAGTAGGTAGCTATATTTGAGTATGATAATTATTTATAATTATTAACTTTTAATTGTAAATATCTAAACCATGTTGCAACACTTGCAACCCTGGTTGGCCCATGACGATAAATGACCTATGATTATATAAATATAGAGATATGAGTGTCAAGTAATATATGTTACTAAAAATAAATATATAAAATAAAAATAAAACTATCGTTTTTCAATAAATGTATAATCGTGTATAAATAGAGAACAACGGCATACGGTCGAGTCGGCCGCTGCTGACACGTATACGTAGACGTAAAGAATCTTTTACGTGTATAAAAAATAAGAAATATCAGAAATGCGCATGCGTACGTAAACGTTTACGTGTTTTTAGGCCGACTCGACCGTCTGCCGTTGTTCTCTAATTTTTGCATTTATTTTCCTAAATGTATAAGACATTATTATGTTATGTATATTTATATAACATACCTAATTTCACCAAGAACACAAGTTGAGTATGATAATTATTTATAATTAATTATTATTAACTTAATTGCTAATATCTATACCATGTTGCAACACATGCAACCCTGGTTGGTCCAAGGATTATATGTGCAACTGATGATATAAACATAGCGATATCAGTGTCAAATACTCTATATGTGACTTTAGTAAAACTGTCGCTTGTCAATAAATGTATAATATTGTATCTTGTATAAAGTTTTGCAGTGATTTTCCTAAATGGTTTATACAGGGCAACCCATCAAAAAAGTACCCAAAGGTTTAACTATAAAACCGATGCAGATTAAAAAGTATTCAAATAAAGACAGAATATTCTAGTCATATTAGGTTAAAATATATAAAATTCTTGATCAGTGTTTTGAACATAACTGATTGGAGATTGTTAGGCAATATTTTCGGAATTTACTTCAAAAATACTGTAGATTGGAAAGTGAAATGGTATGGCACATCTTTTGAGATTAAGCTTTTGTTCTTAGTACCGTGACCCTACTATAAATATAATTACAATACTTTACTTCCGCGGCAGGCTATCTTGGATATAGAGTGTAGGTTCGAATCCCACCGCTGCCACCAAATTTTATGTAACTAATCTTTTCAGATTAATCTCTTTTTCTGAGTAGCATGACCCTGCTATAAATATAATTACAATATTTATACTTCTGTGGCATGCTATCTTGGATATAGAGACCACCAGTCTCTTCGAAGGTGTGGGTTCGAATCCCACCGCTGCCACCAAATTTTATGCAGCAAATCTTTTGAGATAAATCTCTTGTTCTGAGTAGCGCGTGACTCTGCTATAAATATAATTACAATACTTATACTTCCACGGCAGGCTGTCTTGGATATAGAGACCACCAGTCTCTTTGGAGGCGTGGGTTTGAATCCCACCGCTGCCACCAAATTTTATGTAGCAAATCTTTTGAGATTAATCTCTTGTTCTGAGTTGCGTGACTCTGCTATAAATATAATTACAATACTTATACTTCCACGACAGGCTGTCTTGGATTTAAAGACCACCAGTATCTTCGGAGGCGTGGGTTTGAATCCCACCGCTGCCACCAAATTTTATGTGGCAAATCTTTTGAGATTAATTTCTTGTTTTAAGTTGCGTGACTCTGCTATAAATATAATTACAATATTTATACTTTCACGGCAGGCTGTCTTGGATATAAAGATCACCAGTCTCTTCGGAAGCGTGGGATTAAATCCCACCGCTGCCACCAAATTTTATTTGGCAAATCTTTTGAGATTAATCTCTTGTTCTAAGTAGCGTGACCCTGCTATAAATATATTTACAATACTTATGGGGGGAGTATAAATATTAAGGTTTGAATGATAGTTTGCAGATCTTTGCTTTACAACTTCCTGTTAAAAGGGTCCTATGTAAAACCAACAGCCCAAAAGATCGGCAAGAAAATAATCTGTTACAATGGAAATAATGTTTGCATTTTCTTAAAAAAACTTATTGATATTTGAAACTAGTGAAAGGAGTCATCAGAATACCTTGTATCTAAAGACTTTTGCGAAATGAAAACATTTTAAATGTTTTCAAAATCGAATACTTTTGAGAATTGGATACATTTCGAATCCCTTTGAATTTGAATACTTTTGATAATTGAATAATACATTTTATTTTTTTTGGTGGTATATTCGGTTTTCTTTTCCTAGTAGTTATGACTTGCGGTACGATTTCTATGAGCCACCCTGTATATGATATGTATATATAGAAAAAAAAATAGTAGGAATTTTTGTTGGTGTCTGATTTTGTTATCGATTAATGTGAGGACATCATGTGCCAAAGATATTATTGCTCATTCTAAAACTCAGAAGTTGATAGATGATGCCTAGTAATTATAAAGTAATCTGTATCATATTATGTATATTTAGGACCCAAAATGGAGTTAAAATATAATATAGGTGAAAGCACAGAAAACATGTAATTCATTCCTGTGGTAAAACGTAAATTTAGAATAAACATGAAAAAATATATTTTAAATGAAACTATATTAGAATATATTTATTAGAAACTATGTAAATGTCAATATATCTAAATAGTATATTTTAATTAATAGAACTTAGGAATTTCGTTTAATTGAATAGAATTAAGAAAGTATTTTCACTTGTATCAGGGTTCAGGGCATCTCAAAAAACAACAAGTTGGTGAGTGTCGATATTTTAAAATGGAATTAACAGTATATTACTTCATTTTTGGGTTCCTTCTAGATCACCTTACATAACCCTAATCTAATATTCGTTGTAATAGGTCCAGCGAATTAAATAAATATGTAAAAAATAAAAAAAAATTCCAAATTTTACCAAAATACCAAACCAAAAACCTCATAATCGTGTTTCTGTGGTTGAAATATACTACTCAAAAAAATATTTTCACTTATTTAAGGCTCAGCCTGTATATTTTTTGTTCTATTTAAAAAAAAATCGACTCTCACTCTCTGGCATTTTTTGAGATACCCTGTAAAAGTAAACATATTTTTTTCTCAATTGCAGCATCCTGTATAGTATTCTGTAAAAGTCAAGTCACCTAATATACAGGGTGGTCCGAACTGTATTCCGAAAACTTCGGTGACATATTCTACAGATAAAAATAAGTAAAGAAGTTCGTATAAATATATGTCCTAAAATGCTTAGTTTTGGAGATACAGGGTGTAGAAGTTTTGAATTTTATTTCTATTTTTTCCAAATTATTTCTGAAGTAACGTCAATATTTGGATGAAAATTGGTGTCGGGGAGTTTTTGGACATGAGAAATTTGATTTTCATGTCAACATGACCCCTACTTGTAGGGGGCGCCACCTACATATTTTTTAAATGGTTTGAAGAGTAATAACTTTTCGTCCGTACCTGTATAAAACTATTAAGTAAAAAAATATACATTTAAGTATTTACGTATAAGCGTTTTTTACGTAAAAAAGGTCTCTTGGTAAAAATCGCTACGAGTAATAGTTCTCGAGATATTTGGAATCATTGACATTACAATTGACATTGCAATTATCATTGACATAAATTAAACATGTCAACTAAATAGTTATTAGACTGAAATCATAAATTTGAAATGTCTTTGTGCCAATAGTCCAACAGAAACTGTTTTATCATGATATTTTCGCAGAAAAAATTGTGATTAATATAAGAAAATAAAAATTTCCCAAATTTATTATTTCAGTCAAATAACTATCTATCTACTCAACGGGTTCATTTTTTGTCAATAATGTCATGTATTGACTATTTCCATTCTAAATACCTTGAAAACGGTTGCTCGTAGCGATTTTTACCAAGAGATATTTTTTACGTAAAAAGTCACGGAAATATATATTTTTTCACTCAGTAGCTTTATACAGGTACGGACAAAAAGTTATTACACTTCAAAACAGTTAAAACACATGTAGGTGGCATCACCTATAAATAGGAGCCATATTGATATCAAAATCAAATTTGTCATGTCAAAAAAACCCCAGACACCAATTTTTATCCAAATATTGACGTTATTTCAGAAATTATTAGGAAAAAATCGAAATAAAAATGAAACTTCTACACCCTGTAGAACGAAACTAAGCATTTTCGGACATACATTTATATGAACTTTTTTACCTATTTTTATCTACAGAATATGCTGCTGAAGTTTCCGGAATACAGTTCGGACCACCCTGTATATGAATGAAATTCTTAAAAAAATCTATTGTATATGGATGATAATTAATTTCTTGGAGTTGAAATAAATGTAATAATAATTTAAAATGTGTTGCATTTTATCAGATTACATACATATTGTAAACGTGACAGTAGAATTCAGAAGTTTTAATCGATTAGAAATTGTATTTATAGGTAGATTATATGTAAATTCTATATAATAGTTTATTGTTTTATTAGGAGTAAAAATGATATTTTTTGCGGCGACGCTGTACGTACATGATATTACAGGCGAGTCACAAAAAGTCATTTTTATTCCGAATAGAACATGCTATTTTTTTCAAATGTCACACAAATAGTTTTTAACAATTTTAAACGTTCCAAATTATAACATATATTAGTATATAACAATATTTAAAAATAATAACTTGTAAGTAATTATACATATACAGGGACGCTAATATGTACGGAAACGGTCGATTATTGGGTAAAATATACGAGTTAACGCAAAAAGTTAAACAAAAAAGTTATAGGGTTTTTAAATGTCTATTGGCGAGTAATAAATTTAAGTATACCGGGTCGTACCATCTGTATATATCGGTCATAAAGCCGTGGCACATCAAAGTTTCATTTTTTTAAATGAAACCTCCTATATATTATTGCATATTTCAACTCTTCCTTCAATTCTAAGCCAAATTATGCCTAGGCGTTAAAATGACTTTTTTATGTTGTCAATCTTGCCAAAAAAATTATACTTTTGTGACGTTTGAAAACAAATATGTTGACAGTATATTATATGTTAATTCATGTTATTAGAAGATTATTTCAGAATCTTAGTTATTTTAGAATTTTTGAACTTATCTAAATTTAGTAAGTGTATTATGCTCTACTTTTTTTTGATAAATTTTATTGGTGATTTTAAAGTAAATTATCTCTTATTTTAGATTTTAGCAATGTCTTTATGTAACAATAAATGAAAATTCTACATAAAATGTATTAGTTTAATTTCTAAATATTTTTGTAGATTGTATGGCAGGCGGGAAGTTAATCACTGCGACCTTATAGATCTATTTTGTTCCCCTTTCTTGAGTTATACCTCAGGCCTTTGACAAAAGCCAGTATCGGAGACGATTTTACAGAGGTTAGTACTGCATCTCCGATATCACTCGTGCCAATGACTATGGCATGAATGGTTGTCGTCTCAGGCACTCAGTAATGAGGTATTCTGGTGTTTCCCCATTTTCCCCACGGAATCTGTATTCACTCTTATTTCTTAGCTTAATCTACTGATGTGTTCATTGAGGAGAAAGTATCTTGTTAACAACCCCGTGACAATCCGAAGATTGTTCTTACTTAAATCAACGGAAATCTTTGATAAATGAATTTTCTCGGTTATAATAATTTGTTTCAGTGCTAAGTTGGAGGATTCAACGTCTACTACCTTTGAGCCAAACTGTATCAAGTCATTTATGCAAGTAATTTGTAGTATAACCAGGGTTCGGAAGTAGTTAATTAAGACGTAATTTACCTGCTTAACTACGTATAGTTTTTCTTCAAAAACTACGTCTTTTCCCGTTCATTAACTACATGAAAACTACGTTAATAAACTATATATTGATATTATGAATAATTTTCCTTTGTATGAGGTGTAATAGAGATAATATTGTTACGTTTTTCGTCGGTTCCGTGTGGATAGAAAGTCACAATTTATTTAAACACTAATTAACAAAAGCAATAACGATAAAAGACTTATAGAACTATTTACAAACGATTTATAACTAAGAATTTATTTTGAATTTTAGCGCGTCAACTGCACTTGTCGATTTATAACTGCCCTCTCTAGGCCACAGCCGCCGGCTTTTATACCTACAGCTAAAAGAACTCTAGAATAGTCCATAGATCGTTAGGTGCATAGAGAAGGTTTCGATTGTTCTCGTATGTACTACTCCATTCCAGTGGAACTCGTTTCTTCTCGAATCTTCGAATGAATCATTACGGTGTCTATTCTTTAATGCGATGTTAAGGTCATCCGAGGGCGGGCTATATAGTTAGATTAGGTCGAGTCCACACCGGTCCGCAACAATATGATGTAAATATTATATTTAAAGCCATTTTCTTCTGTTTTCTTAAATACATTATGTGTTTTTAAAGCTTCAACTTATTATAACCTCACCTCAAACCTTTGATATTTGAAAGTTACATACATAGGTTACATAAACTACACCCTCTACATAAACTACATTAACTACATGTAATGTATTTTATGTAGTTTTTAAAAGTAACATGTAGTTTTCCGAACCCTGAGTATAACCCATCAAAACTCAAAATGAAACAATTTAACTATATTTATATCTATATGTTTATTAAAATATTTATAAAAATATAAAACAAGATATTTATTACACATAAAACGTATAACAAAGAACTTTGTCAATCCCAGTCCCCCACATTCAACAACTATTGGTATAAAAATAATCACACACTGTTTTCTGTTTCAAGAAAAACATCAAGGGCAAAAACCTAAGTAACGGTTGTTCTCATCTATTATACTTTAGTTCCAAATATTAATTTGTACAGGTAAGAAAATACTAAAGCGAAGAAAGCTATCTTGATTATCCTGTCGACAACAAATAATCTGAAAAACAAAAACAAAATTAATGTAGATAAAATCTAAAATTTATTACTGGAGAACGGTTGGATCTGATTTTAATGATCTCTGGTTTGAAGGATTTGTCAGGCCTAGCAGAAAAACTATTAAAATTTCGAAACAATTCTCGAAAAAAAAATTGTACAGAACATTAATTTTAAAATAAATTAAGTTGGCACAACTCCGCTATCTTCCGCAATTGACAGCTCATGTAAAGCAAACATATACAGGGTTGTTCACCACATACGACACGAAGTATTGTAGCTAAACGACTAGATTTTTACAAATTGTAAGTTTTGGATTCGTTGAAGGACTATTAGAGCTACAATTTAAAAATATTTTTACAAAATACAGAGTGTCCCAAATAAATAAAAAAATATCAAAGTTGTATTTTTTTAAATGGAACACCCTATATATTATTACATTTTTAGTTTCTACGCTTAAAATAAAGGTAAATTTGATTAAGGTTTATTACACTTAAACCTTACCGTTTTTGAAATATTTTCAATTTTGTGAAATTGCAGTATAAATTTTAAGGCTTCATTTCTCCGAGGGTATCAAAGTTTTTATTACTAAATATTTACTGAAGTTTATTTATTGATCAGTTATTGTGTTGCAATAATAAAAACTTTACTACCTTATACAGAGTGTCTAAAAATTAATTTTAAATAATTACTAGCTTTAAACGGCAATAATTTGTTTAATTTAAATGGAACACCCTGTATATTTTATGAGAATCAGATGCACAATTTAATTGTTTATCAAATTGTATTATACCATTTTTTACCTATCTCTTCAAGTTTCCGTAGAAAATGCATTTTCTTGTAATTTAGAACCCATTTATCAATATACCCATGGAATACTGACATTTTAGATTATTTTAAAAGATGTACCAAATTTTTAAAGAGTACAGATACTAATATTGTCGATATAGTTCGTTTATTTCATTAAAAAAACTGTTTAAATATTTGTTAAAGAGGACCAATTAATATGATTCCAGTATTCAAACTACATTAATTGACTGTTTGCGTTGATTAATAATAATTGCTCCAAATACTAAAAAGCTGAATTATGTATGTGTATTAGACAGTGTGTTAAAAAGTAACACCTTAAAAATGATATTTAATTTTTCGACAAATGCCTATTTATAACAACAGAGACGTTCATTTTCATAACTTATTATTATATTGATTTCTGATTCAAATCCACATTTATTTAGAATCATTTATTAACAAACACAATTAAGTATGTAGTTAATTAGTATTTGGGCGGAAATACTGGTGGTATATTTAATTAATGGTATACTCTTTTATAAAGATTTAAATAGTTTTCTTTTGCATACAAATGGGCTAGTAATATTATCGTTTTACTAAAAACGATAATATTACTAGCCTGTATATTTTGTACATTTGTTGTTTTAAAAACAATCTAAAATGTCAATATTCCATGGGTATATTGATAAATGAGGTCTAAATTATAAGAAAATGCATTTTCTACGAAAACTTGAAGGGATAGGTAAAAAGTGGTATAATTCAATTTGATAGACAATTAAATTGTGCATCTAATTCTCCTAAAATATACAGGGCGTTCTATTTAAATTAAACAAGTTATTGCCGTTTAAAGCTAGAAATAATTTAAAATAAATTCTTAGACACTCTGTATCAGGTAGTATAATTTTTATTATTGCAACAAAAATTTTAGTAAATAAAAAAACTTCAGTACAATATTTGGTTTTAAAAACTTAAGCCTAGAGAAATAAAGCATTAAATTTGTTACTGAAAAAATGGTACAATACAATTTGATAGACAATTAAATTGTGCATCTGATTCTCATAAAATATACAGGGTGTTCTATTTAATGTAAATAAGTTATTGCCGTTTAAAGCTAGTAATTATTTAAAATAAAATTTTAGACACTCTGTATAAGGTAGTATAATTTTTATTATTGCAACACAATAACTGATCGATATATATACTTCAGTAAATATTTAGTATTAAAAACTTTGATATCCTCGGAGAAATGAAGCCTTAAAATTTATACTGCAATTTCGCAAAATTAAAAATATTTCAAAAATGGTAAGGTTTAAGTGTAATAAACCTTAATCAAATTTACCTTTATTTTAATCGTAGAAACTAAAAATGCAATAATATACAGGGTGTTCCATTTAAAAAAATACAACTTTGATATTTTTTATTTATTTGGGACACTCTGTATTTTGTAAAAATATTTTTAAATTGTAGCTCTAATAGTCCTTCAACAAACCCAAAACTTACAATTTGTAAAAATCTAATCGTTTAGCTACAATACTCCGTGTCGTATGTGGTGAACAACCCTGTATAGCTTATATTTAATAATTCAATAATAATAAATCAATGACATACCTGCTAGATATTACTGAAAAAAAAATTTGAAAGGAAAATAGTGGAAAAATAGCATATTCAAATTTAATAGCGATACCAATTAAACTTTTAGTTGCGTAATCGAGGGCACGATTTTTAAATGAATTGTAGATGGACATATTCGGCGCCGGGATAACTAACTGGAATTTAAATTTTCCGCTGTAAAAAATGTCAAGTTGCCACATTTCTTGACATTGTCATTCATTTTGACACTTCAGTTTTGTATTGCGAGTTTTTCGTTTAAATGAATTGTGTTGTGATAATTTAAGCTCAAACATTTTTACTAGCAGATCTTGCAGTCGACCATTATTCTTTTTAGAACCTCTTTTAGTGCGAAGTGTACAAGATAGCTTAATAGCCAATGCAAAAAAAAACCACAGAGTTAAAAATTAAAAGCAAAAACTCACCGCAACCTTATTAGAATATTATTTTGAACGGGAATACCCTATACACTACTGGCAAAGGAATATTAGCAATAGGAGGTTTTCAATGCGATAAAAAAAGATGGTAAGGCTGCAAAATACACTGCAGTGCAACAGAGACGGATAAAGTGTCTTTTCCCTACCATCGTATAGGGGAAGTGATCATAGAAGTGATACGACGAGAGAGCCTCTGCGAGAGGGGGCGCCGGGCGGGTCTTTAAGACGCTTGTGTGGGGGCTACCGCCTACTAATAGAACAGAATCGAAAAAATAGAAACAGGACGGACAGTGTTGCCATTCAATTAAATCGAAATTATGTTGGCTTGTCAAAATCCTAAATCTTCTAATCCCATTATCTTGCCTACTTAATGAAATATTAAATAAAGTACGAAACAATTTTACGAATGTTTTCTCTAGGCACATAACTTCTTTCTAAAACGAAAAGTAACATGCAAAACTTTGATATCATTTCTAAAATAGCAAGTGCAATTCTATGAAATGGCAATACTGTACGATCTTCCTAGCAGTCGCCCCGACACAGTCGGTCGGCGGCGGCGCTTCACAAAGCCGCGGCTGTGACAAAGGAATTAGGCCGAAAAAAACTTTATAAGGAGTAGACGAACAGGGTTGCCGGGTTTGTTAGATTATAATTCCATACGAGAACAAAATTCTCGGTAGATCTTCAACAAAAATTAAAAGTACAGAAACGAAATAAAATATAATATTTAAGTCCAAAATTAGCATTCCTATGTGTCGTAATAATAGATCACTCAAATAAAATACAAATATAATAAATATAACAAGAATTAGAAATAGCTAGGTATATTATTTAATATTAAAAAAAATATTGAATTAAATAATATTAATATATTAATAAAAACATATAAAACTATAACAAGTAGGGATAGCAGTCACAAATTAGTGTAGCAGTCACTTTTTACCTTTGTACAAATTTTGATCAGTGATATCTAAAATTAATTTCATTTCAATGGGAAAGCTGTAGCAACTCTCAACTCTTTTTTCATATTAATATATTTTTTTGACGGGAAAATCACTAAAATATTTGTCCGAATTTAGGTTGTTTCTTAACTTAAATTTTGTTTTTGTTTACATTTTTTGGGGGAAAATATGGGTTCAACTTTAGTAGATGAATGAAATAAAATCTTTTCAAAAGATATCAACTTCTTCGGGCATGTCGCCAATACCGCGCCTAATAAGGAGTAATAAGGATTTTTAGGAATATCTCTGTAACTCTGCAACTAGACAGAACGATGACCTGTATGTGTGTTATTACTAAATAAAATTTAATGAAACAATAATAAAGTCAGATTATATAGATTCCAACGCGGCAGTCGCTTAATTTTTAGTCAAATAAGTCAGCTTTTTAAAAGTGCTTCTATTGTAAAAACTAAAGACGCAGTTGAATATATCGTTAGATTTTTCTTTAAATCGGTAGATCGGTAGCTTACAGACGAAACCGGTAGACCTGGCAACTCTGTGATGAACTGACGGGAGTCGGAATAGCGAGGTGCGGAGGCGCGGGAAGGGAAATAAAATAATGGCGATAAATAAAGGGCAGGGAGATGGGTATCATGAGTGGATGGGAGGTGGCGGAATTTCCAAAATTTGTTGAATTTCCAAAAATCTTATTGGAGTTTGTCTAAGTAGACAGTCGTAGTGGAAGTGGAAACGGGGAAGTTGTTGTCCATCTCTGTTTAAGCATAGACTTTTTATAGGCGTTTCATTCCAATGCATGTAATTCCTATGCCTAGAGATCCATTGCCGGGCCTGTATATCTCTTAAGCGTTGTTAAGGAGGTGAGTTTTGTTGATGTACAATATGTACATAATAACTGTTTATATATTTATAATTAATTTATTTCTGATTAAAAAAAATATGTAAAAGTGGGCAACGCCGCCCGTTGAAGCTTAATCACGTGACGAAAAGTTTAATTGGTATGATACATAGAAGATACAGAAAATACTTGAATCAAAATGTAATCAAGAGCATAGAGAACAAATGACAGTAACTGTCAAATCGATTTGTCTTTATGATTCCAGATCATTTGGTCAATCAGTTATCCGCTCTACTTACTACTAGACTGACAAAAAAAAACCCTCACTTCACTATCTGCTAGTAATTAAATCAAAAACTTACATTTTCATATTTCTTTTGGCTGTGGGTATCATGTCGTCTGTTTCTTTAAACATATGGCGTCTAGCGTACAACATGCACTTTTCTAAATAGTCTTTAATTACTAAACCTTCAGCGTCAACCTGAAATTTTGAGTAAATTTATAGTAATTACTATGTTAACCGTTGTGGTGCGGTCATCTTCATGAAATATCATCCTAGAACAAATACTTAAAAATCAAAAATGGTGCTCAAAGGCACTGGGTTAAGATTACTGCAAGACGAAATATTTCAGTAACGTTTTACTTAATCTAAAATACTATGAAACTTAGAGCTTTTTTCCTCCCTCCAAAGTCTCTATAGAAATGTAAGAATTTGCGGCGTATCTGCGGCAAGGGTTGAAAACTCTTGAAGCTAGATTTGTTATTAAAAACCGCTAGAATCCGCTAGGGGCTATATTGAAACTAAAATTTGCCGTAGCGCATAGTTTTGCATGCGCATAGTTTTCCATACGGCAAATTTTGCAAAATTTGCCGTAGCGCATCAGAAATATGCATGGGCGCCGGACAGGGGGGGCAAGACGGGGCATTTGCACTGAAACAGTAGAAATAAAAGCTATCTTCTTACATCCATCTGTAAAAAAATAATCATTATTATGAAATTTTTATGTGTTACCTGTAAAATAATAAAAAATCTGGTAATTATTGGGAAAACTGGAAATCATCCGATTTTCACCAAAATTATTATACACACTATTTTGAGGTCGTAGATTACGAATCTATTTGTTTCTTGGCGGTCTCTTACCGTTTTTCAGAAAAACGGAAAATTATTTCAACATTGAATTTTTCTTTATTTCGGCCCTATAAAGTAATAATTTCACTATATTTTCCTTATATTATAGTTTATCTAAAAGCTACACTTGATTGGGGATAGAAAAATGTCCAACATTTTACTGAAAAACACTTTTCTTAACAAAATAACAAAGAAAATTGAGACCAAATGGAAGTTTGACATTTGATATATCCTTTCTCTCTCCTATGTAATGAGAGAGATAAATATATTCTAGACCTAATTTAGAAATTTGAAAATTTACAACGTTGCCATATCTTCTATTTTTTCGGGTGATTAGGGATATTAAATAAATTACCTATTATGAGATCGACAATAATTAAATATACACCTATATCCACAAAGTTACGTGGAAGAGTTTTGATTGCATTGGTTTTAACTTCTTTGCGGAGGGGGTTAATTTTTTTTGATATAATATAACAACAAAAGATTAACACCCTCCGCATGGAAGATAACCAATGCAATCAAACTCTTTCGTGCAACTTCGTGGGTATAAATGGTCAGATCTCGTTGGTAAAATAGCAGTTATGGGAAGGAGCCGTTCTTCTGGCGACTGACTTTCGTAATTCCAGAATGAGCGAAAAAAACATGCTAAATTTAGGTTTAGCATTGGCAACGTTGCTTTAAATGCCAGAAACAAATAAGCTTACTTCGGGTTTCTCTTATTACCGATTCTGAACCGTCCTAGAACTGTGATGCGTATGCGCAGAAGGAAATATGAAGACATTATTTCATTTGCTCATGCCCTGCAGAGTTCTAGGACGGTTCAGAATCGGTAATAACATTCTTGTTAAGAACCGAACAAAGCTATAACCTAACATTTTCAGATTGTTTACAAATTTATTTTAGCAAATTTTCCTCTATTATGCATAGAATGGGTTGAAAAAGTAACAGAAAATAGCAAAAACATAATTGATTATTGAATACCTAACAAAATATGTGCTAGAAAACCTTAAAAATATGAGAAATTAAGAAAAATTTGATACTGAAATTATTTTCCGTTTTTCTGAAAGAATGTGTATACCAATTTTGGTGAAAATCGGACGATTTCCAATTTTTCCAATAATTACCAAAAATGTGTTTCAATTTTTTATTCATTTTTACCTTGCCCCCCCAAATTTCAATTCTTCCAATAATGGAAATATGTCCAAATTAAGTAGTGCCAGAACTAAATGCATTTGAGAACCTATATCCTATAGGTAAAAAAATAGGCTTCGATGTAGAACCACTCGCACCAAAAATCTGAAGCGGTGGATTAGAGGCTAATCCAAATCTGAGAAAATTTGAATCAAAGCGATATAAAGCAGCTTATTTTAAGTATGGATCAACGATGCCAAGATGATATTCATGGAGATTTGGTGGAAACTCTCACTTCTAAAAAAATTTTGTCACTTTTGAAAAATATTGCTTCCACCAATAATTTCAGATTATTTTTTTAGTTTCGGGATTATTCTGAAGCCTAATCAAAATTTAGTCAATTGTAAAACCTAGTTTAGTATGTTCGAAATCGTTTGGAAGGGCTCTTAATTTTGAGACTGCCTTTGTCGGCGCCATGGTTTGCATGGTCTGGCCAAATAACCCGACAACTAAATTTTAAATGGTTGTTTTAGCCTGGACGCACACAGAGCAAGAGCACAAAAGCAAAACCGTTTTAGTCAAAAACGTTTTTGACTAAATGTATTTTCCTGTGATGCTTAAAGGGAAATTAAATGGACACACTGATCAGTTCCAAGCGAAGGCAGCTTTAAGTTCGTTATTCACAGTAAGGCTTATCGGCGCGACGTTTTATGATAAAACATTTTTAGTCACGGCCTGTTTTGTATCTGCTGACGCAAATATTTGATTGCAAATGAAACATTCTGATTCGCTTCGAGATATAATGTTTTTATAAAAGGCAAAAACTGACTTCTTGACTAAAATAGTTTTGCTCTTTCTGTGTGCGTCAGCCTGAGTAGATATTCTCTGAAGACTGACTTTTTTGTTAATACTATGTACTCACTTTATACAACTTTTTCTCTGTGCTATTTAATTTTTTTCTCATATGAACTAGGTAATCTGTTTTAAAGTACCATGCCCTTGTCGTATAATACTCGAACATTTCCTGTCCTTTGTGCAGTCTGTTGTTTACTTTGAGCAGTCTAGAAATGGACCAAATAATATAATCAAATTAACACAATAATTCACCACAATATACTAAAGCACATTAATTTTACCATTGTAATATACGGAGTAACAAAAAAAGAACATCTGTACAGTGTGAGTCTTAAATAAGTGCAAAAAATGTTTTTAGGGGTGGTATATTTCGACCCCAGGAACACGCCAATGAATTTTTTTTCGCAAAAAAAGATTTTTGTTTATTTTAAAAAACTTTTTAGAACTACCTGTTCATCGCAAATTTTCCCACCGTATAATTTGGTAATCTCTGATATTACCATGGTTGTGAAGGATGGATTAGATTTTCTGGGTGTTCTTTCTTGTAAATTTAATCTTAAATTACAGTTAAGGGTTGGAACCTTTGGTGTTACACAGCAAAATAAAAACACTAAATCACCACAATACACCAAAACACTTTTACTTTTACACTGGACGCGCGTTTCGCTAACTATGTTAGCATTATCAGCAGATGATTATAATCTGGTTGATTATAATCATCTGCTGATGATGTTAACATGGTTAGCGAAACGCGCGTCCAGTGTAAAAGTAAAAGTGTTTTGGTATATTGTGGTGATTTAGTGTTTTTATTTTGAAATTTAATCTACTACTGTGCTACTACCTATGTTGCCATATTATCAAGAGATAATGCTTTTGAACTAAAAAAAAATCCAAATTTTCAAAAAAAATTTTGGCGAAAAAAATTTCATAATCGTGTTTTCGGGGTCGAAATATACTACCCCTACTTGCTTAAATATATTACTCCTTTTTTGCCACTCGGTATAATATTAATTATCAAAATACGCAAATTTATACTTACACTGGTGGGTATCCTAAGCAAAGCAATAAGCCATCAATAAAAAATGCAGGAATTATTTGAAACAGTACGAAATTGAAATAGTGCCACGCTTTGCTTTTTGTCATCGATCCACCTGGATACCACAGAATACCATTGAACGGTATCCTGTTATAAATTACGTCTTTCCCTAGTTCTACTATTTCTTCCCAGTTTAGTTTTATATCCTCCAAAGGTACGCACAGATTAAATACATATTGTTTTCTAAAATATAAAATACGTATACAGATTTAATACCGTATGAATCGATGATAATTTCGGCGAGGTCAATCTCTAGACGTCATTTATTAAAAATGACAAATAAATAAATGCCTTTACTGTCAAAACATTTACAATTTGTAGACAAAGGTAAACTAAACAAAGTCAACGAACAAAAGAGAATACAAAACATTATACAAATAACATTGTCAATCTTATTGTTTAACATTTATAAATGTTTACACAGTCAAAGAATAAAAAAGTAAAAATAATATTCAAAAACATTTAGTTAGTTTATAGTAAATATCAATAACCTCTAAATAAATTTATTTCGATGTCATTCGTAAATATAGCAATTGCAAACATTAGACCAGTGTTTACAAGATCAAATTCGATTATCAAAATATAATTCATTTACGGCGTAGAAAGCACTGTCTAGTAAATACGATTTCAATGCTTTGTGAAATGAAGAAAATGATGTTATGGATTTGATTTCAAATGGCAGATGATTGTGCATTTTTTCGAGTTGTATAATATTGAACGTTTAACCAACTCTGAGCGTGGGGTAGGTAGATAAAGATTTTGCTCCGCGTTCCTGAGAGGATAAGTGTGAAATGGCCTTGCTTGAGAAGCTGATACATGCTTACGTATTAGGCAAACGGATTCAAATATAAATAAGGAAGGAAGAGTTAATATTTTTAATTTTTTTAAAAAGTCCTGGCAATGAGTTCTGCTGTTTAGTTTTGTTAATTTTTTCGACAAAGCGTCGATATGCATGTCCCATTTCAGAGAATTGTCTACAACAAGCCCTAAGAATTTTACAGATTTTACGACGTCAATGGTGGTGTTGTTAAGTACAAAAGGCTGCAGCTAGTTTTCATATGACAAAGCTTTAGTTTTAGAAATAAACTTGTCAAAATTAACACAATAGGGCTTGGCCTCGCCAAAATTATCATCGATTTTCATTCCCCAATCGTCTTTAACGTCGTTTTTTAACGATCGTATATAGTGCAATTTAATAGCGTTGTTATTTTTTCTTACTTTGTTGTTAAGTAGTCCCAGATGGATATCAGAGTACCGTTTATTGTAGAGTCTGCAGGTACCAGATTGGCAAAAGATTTGCTGTCCAGATACATCGTTCTAATAACTCCTTTTCCTGCTCCAATGAATATACCCATTGGGCTGGTGAGATTGTTGAAGAAACCAGGGATAGGATCATCCAATGTTGGTATAACTAAATCAACATAATAAAAAAATGAAATGATGAATTAAGTTGGTTAGTTGTAAATATCTCTTGAAAAAGGCCTAACAATCCGAAACACAGTAAAATATGTAAACATAAAAATATATTACACTCATTGAGAAAAAAATATATAAAAGCTTGTTTTAATAAAATAATAATATCAGTATTATTTATTATAAAAATAGTCTATGAAACCCATGCTGCTTAAACTATTCGTGCAAAGCTATTTTATTAAATATAAAGAATGTCTACAAATATATTACCTACAGCTGGGCGTATTATTATTACTGGCATTTTTCCTACTTCTTGATTGACTAGGTCCTCAGCAAGGGCTTTGGAAAATGTGTAGGTATTTGGGCAATTTCCAAGTATTCTGTAATTGAATAAAAAATTAGGAAACATTTGTAATAATGGAATATAATAAATTTGCGTTAAACACAGAATAACAGAAGACATCAAAATTAACCAATACAGGTGGTACGAGCACGTACAAAGAATGAAAGAGAGCAGAATCCCAAAGAAAGTACTCAATTGGACACCACAAGGTAAAAAAAGAGAGGGAGACCTAGACGGAGTTGGAGAGAAGGAATAGACGGGGACATCAGAACAAGAGGAATAGATGAAAACCTCTGGACAGACATAGACCAATGGAGACTGGAAATCAGAAGACGGCGAAGAACGTTATGAACTGATTTGTATATATTATATATTAATTTTGGAATACACGTTGTAAATGTAGATTATATGGCAACTTAGTCACTGCGATCTTAGAGCTCTATTGTGCCCCCCTTCCTTGAGTTATAACTCATCATACGGTCTCAGGGCATTGGAAAAAACCAGTATCTGAGACGGTTTTACAGAGGTTAGTTCTCTATCTGCAATATCAGTCGTTCCAAAATTTATGGCACGAATGGTTGTTGCCTCGGTGCACTACTGTTTCTCCATTTTCCCCAGAGAATCTGCATTCGCCGTTGTTTCTAACCTTCATTCTACTGAGGTGTTCATTGAGCTGACAGTGTCCTGTTAGAAACCTCGTAACAATCCGAGAATTGTTCTTACTTAAATCAAGGAAAGTTTTTGATTTTTCTCGGTGGTAAGTTCTGAGAAATTTCTTCGAGTGTCTTAGACCGTTGGGGGATTCCCATTGTAACGTTTTTAGTTCGTTACATGTCTTTTTTATATATAATATATGATGTCTGGCCTATCATCACAGGATTCCGTATCGTTCAGGCCTGATAATTTATTTGACGCGCTTGGCGTAATTTTTACGTTCTCTAGTCCACAACCCTGTTATCGTTTGACACAACCCTGTTATCGCTCTGTAAAGGCGCTGTCAACATCGCTTCTGTCAACTCTCTGTGCTGTGGACTGACTTTTGCTTTTAGCGCTTTGTAGCCTAACCTAACCATCCCGGCTTTTAGAAATGGTGATTATTTAAATCTTGCTGTATAATCTGAATCAGCTGCTATTTCAAAGCAACAGGTAAAGATGAAATATTATCCTTTTAGATCCATATTTTTAGGGTAGTGTTTTGGATGTCCCAACTTAACTTGTATTTGTATTTTGCTGGCACGTTGGCGTCTCTTTTCTTTTGTCCTCCAGAATGTTACATGGAAGAAAGGACAGTTTCTTTGTTTATTATTGAGCCCTCGGAAGTAATTCGAGGTAGGTTCATTTTGTATATTAGACCTTGTTTGATTTTAAAGAAGAGTTTCGTATTTTTAGGGTCTTATGGACGTACATTATCTTATGGACGTACATTATCTTATGGACGTATATTATCTTATGGACGTACATTGTCTTATGGACGGACTGTGTCCAAGGTACGGGTAGTGTTCCCCTGTACCGTTATCTTATGGACGGATTGTGTCCAAGGTATGGGCAGGTGTCCCATATCTATGTATTGATTCCAAGGTTCGGGCATTATCCAAGGTCCTAGTAGTGTTCCAAGGTACGGGTAGTATCCCCATATTGCCACAGTATGGATACAGTGTAAGCCCCATGCTGCTTCGCTCCCATATCTAAGCCTAGTCAGTAGCTACGGCTGTAGTGATTCATGGTGTCCTCATTCTGGCCCCTTTTGTTGTTTTGGCCAACAGGATCGTCGACAGACAGTACAGAGATGCGAGCCCACCTCACGCTGTTACTGTTTGAAGCAAGATTACATAAAGAACAGCTAAGTGTAGATTTAAGTTCTAGTTTTACATTTAACATTTAAAACATTTTCAGTCTTAAATAATAACGTACATCTTAAGTAATATCGTACAGACTATGTTTAGTGGTTAGATTGTTAAGAACATTCATGTCGATTTAATATTTGAAATATAATTTAGATCTTAGGTTTCATTGCATTACGTCTTGTAATGGTATTATTACTTTATAGATATTATTATTGCACTGTTTTAACAGATGAATAAAAACATAGATTCTAGAGTTCTACGGATTGCAACATCTTCGATTTAACATCATATAAAATATATCAAATTAATTAAAGTACTACATTTCATATATTCTCTTAAACTTTACATGTCTTGTATTTTATCGTAGTTGTTTTCATAGATATTTAGTACAACTCTTAACACCATTTTTTTTGACATATAACCACTATATATTTATTAGAACTTTACAATGTCATGTACCAGCAAAGAACATCATGAATAAATATAGTCATTAGTTTTAAGTAATATACAACTGTGTTTTCTTTCTCTGTACATGCCTGGCGCCCAATATCTGTATTTTTTTGTTTATTGTTATTGATTAGTTTTCTCTCTAGTGAAATACCTTATCCACGACTGCTCTCCGATGAAAAGCTGCCGTTCGCAGTGGTAATGTTTTATAAAAAACGCTACACCATTCCAGGTTACGGATGGAATCTTTCAGGTTCATGAGTTCTGCTTTAAGTTGGCTTCCACTTGGGAAGCGGAATTGTTCTGATTCAGTTAGTGGAGTGTTCGCTCCCTTTCTAGCTATATCCTTTGTTTTTTCATTACCCTCTATTACTTGGTAGGCTGGCACCCATGGTAGGAGGACTTTAGGCATTCTTAGACCAACTTCGTATTGATGAATACTGATTTGATCGCTTTTAAGACTTCTCGACGTTTATAAGATGGTTATTTCTTGTTTTTGATTCTAAGAGTTCCCATCTAAGATAAGCATCTTTCGATAGCGATTTCCGATTCTGAAGGTTGCTGGGGTAGGTGCCCAAGGCTACGGAGTATTTAATTTTCGGTCCAAATACAACTATATACCACTTTATGATATGGTCTTTTAACTACTGAGCAAATGTTTCTGTCTTCCAATTATTTTTGGTGCTCAGTACTACAGAAAGGTGTTTCTCTAAGCTGTACATTCATGGTATGACATCCACTGGGAGTTTGAGGGTGCTAAACAAGGTCCGGAGCTAACAACTCTCCAAATCATAGATAACAAAAAATAACCATCTATTTTCCCAGTACTGTTTCCGTCAATGACCATTATAATCATTTTCGTCTAGAATTACTACTGACATTGCGGTATATTTCCCGAATATCGATTATTATAACACGAACATAAATGAATTGGAATTAAGTTATTAAAAGAAAGTGAATAAATACTAACATACTTTTTTGAAAATCCTTCTAGTGCGTCATCACTGATCCAACTTAAACCATTTAATACTTCGTTGGGATTAGCCGGAGGTGGATAGGGTTTTTCGTAAAGTATCTTTTCATGCGGAAAGGCGTACGCAGTAGACACGTGGATAAATAGCTGAAAACAAAATAGAAATTTGTAAATTAATATCCAATGAATATATCAGCTATGTTTGATACCAAATTTGAAAAGAAGAAACATGCTAGATATCCAAAAATAAAAAATATATTTTTCAAAATTCACGGACAATATCTTCTCCTGGTGGATCTTCATCTATATATTGTAGAATGTAGAATAATGTATGCGAGGGAGGTTAATCACCGCGACCTTACATATCTATTGTGTGTCCCCCTTTCTTGAGTTATAACGAGTTATAACTCATCATTTAGTCTCAGAGCTTGACAAAAGCCAGTAGTTGAGACGGTTTTATAGAGGTTAAATCTCCGATATCAGTCGCACGAAACTTCATTGGTGCAATAAAACTGTCTCAGATAATGGCTTTTGTCAAAGCCCCGAGCGTGTATGATGAGTTATAACTCAAAAAAGGGGGACACAATCTAAGTCCGCCGTGATTAATTTTCCTCCTTCCATGCAATCTACAACAACAATATCGGTGTTTAAATTCTTGTGAAATACTTTACACTTTTCATTGACATTTTTCTCGAATCATCCTATATTATGAATCGTATAAATGGTTGGTATATAATTGGCATGTAAAACCATACAGAGTAAATAAATATTTGAAATTTCAGAAAATTCTTAATATAGCTGAATTAACCTACTTTTACGTATCTCGTACATACCGACCAATGCGCTGTTACTTAATGCTTATTACTTCGTAGAGCCCTTTTCTCTTTTAATAGAAAGCGATCTAGATAAATTTCAAACTAATCAAATAAAAAAAAGCATGATCAATATAATGGATACAAAGTGAATATGCTTTTATTTAATAATAAAACGAGTTTGCATTTATGAATATGCATACCTATAGTAGGGGAGCTCAAGTAGGGATTTACCAATTTTTAACTAAAAGGGAGACACAACAACCCTTTTATAAAATACTATTTGTTTACAATCGTACATACTTTAACACTTCTATATGAATGAGTCAAAAAGAGATTGATGCATAAATGTGACAACGCTGTTGAATTTCGTGTGCATTTCGGTCTACAAGTTCAAAGTGTTTTTTGATCAACAATCCTAGAAAGTAATTTTCATTTAAATTATGATTTATTTGCTTTAGCTTGCCTTAGTAGTAGAGCGCTTTATCTGTTACTCGTAGATGTACTACCTTTTCAATCACTCTACAATAAATGAAAAAAACGATATATAAAACGTTGTATTAATTGGAATGATTGGTTACGTGATTATACATTTTTTCGAACAGTTTTATCGACCGATTTGGCCAATTTATCGTTGAATTGCAGAAATATATATAAGTCCGGTTCTACAGCGTGATCCGCCCTCCGGTTCCTTGCCGCCATTGCCTTCTGTCCATCCAGTCATCGGCTTGTAAATTGCGCAATGAAATTGCCTTTGTTACCCCCTTTAACCATGTCTCTCGGGGTCTTCCTCGTTTTATTTTTCCAGTTGGGATCCATTTCATTATATTCTTTGGTAGCCTCTCTTCTCCCATTCTGTTTACATGCCCATACCAGATTAATTGTTTTTTTGGATTTCCTCTATGATGGTGATCTCTTTCTTCGTTATTCTTCTTATTTCTTCATTTCGCACTTTTTCCAATTTTGATTTTCTTGCCGATCTTCTGAGGAAGTCCATTTCAGTTGCTAAAAGCTTTCCTTCTATGGACTTGCTCATCTGCCATACTTCAGCGCCATAAGTAAGTGTGCTCTTAACTATAGTGTCACATATGCGGGTTTTTGTTGTGGTATTTATATTTTTTTGCCAAGGAATAGAATTTAGTGCCCCTGTAATGTTTCTGGCTTTGTTGATTCTATTATTGATGGTATTGTCGCTTTTTCCATTATTATGTATGTTGGTACCTAGGTATGTGAATTCTGTACATGGTTTTATTTTGTTTCCGTTTTCCATTTCTAGGTCTTGTCCTTTGTTGCCGACGCATAGATATTCTGTCTTTTTAAAATTTATTTGTAAACCTCATCTATCATACCCCTCATTTAATTTTCTTCTAAAACATGTACTCAATGTCATCTACATCTCGGGCCAGTATTACTTGTTCGTCGGCGTAGTGAATGGTATATATTGTTTTATTTTCGAGTGGTATGCCCATTCCACTACATTTTCGTCTCCATTGTTCCAATGCTGCATCTAAGTAAATATTGAATAAAATTGGAGATAGACCACATCCTTGTCGAAGGCCCTTACTTATATTAAATGATGTTGTGAGTTCGGCTCCAATTTTAACTCGTGCTAGCGGGTTCTTGTAGATTTCCTTTATTGCTTTTATTAGGGTAATATTTATTGGTGACCGGTTGAGTACGTGAAAAAGTTGTTTTATTGGGATAGAATCATACGCTTTGGTTAGGTCTCAAAATCATAGGTATCTCCACCTATATATATATATATATATATATATATATATATATAGAATATATATATATATATATATATATATATATATATATATATATATATATATATATATATATATATATATATATATATAGGTGGAGTTTGAATTGCAGAAATTGCAACGAAAAATCTGCTAGTTTATGTCATAAAGGAAATTTTTTGGCAGAAACTTTGAAACTTTGGCAGATACATTGCTGACAAATAATTTGGGACGATAATTTCGTTTAGTACACTAACACAGCGATAGACAAATCTGTCGGCAATAATTACAGTACGTCTGTTCGTTCTGTAGCTACGGGGTATCCGTGAGAGGGGAAACGATATTCTCTCGATGTTTTTCGTAAAAAATTAGACGACGCGTCCCATCAATAAAAATTCGAGAAATTTGCAAGTAGCCAATAAAATGAGTGGGCGGAGCGATTTGCGGTGACGTACTCGTCAAGTCGACGTACAGTACGTCTGCTGGATCTGTGTCTATGAAAGGAATGCGGACAAAAAACAGTTAAATAAACAGCAATATATTTTATACGTCGACTTGACCAGTACGTCACCGCAAATCGCTCCGCCCACTCACTTTATTGGCTACTTGCAAATTTCTCGAATTTTTATTGATGGGACGCGTCGTCTAATTTTTTACGAAAAACATCGAGAGAATATCGTTTCCCCTCTCACGGATACCCCGTAGCTACAGAACGGACAGACGTACTGTATAAAATATATTACTGTTTATTTAAATGTTTTTTTGTTCGTATTCCAAGTAAACCATATGTGAAAATGTCAAAAGTTGACATATGATAATATGTCATTCTATTTAGAATGTCATATTCTATCGAATAAAGCAAAAAATTACTGACGGTGTCGTTTAAAAATAAATAATTTGAAGTAGTTTCCGGTAAAACAGGAAGTGACCAAAAAACAGTTGAATAGGTCAGTCAATTCAATTTATGTCATATACCCAAACCAGTCAATCCAATTTATGTCATATACCCAAACCAAATCTCGTTTAGTTATCTGAAAAAATAAAAAAGTTATACTTTTGAGACGCACTCGGTATACCTACTCGGATGGGCTTCGCAAGAACGTCCATGGAAAATTTATTATTTTTTGGGTCTAGAACGATATTTATTAATTTATTTATATGAGTTTCATCCTGTGTATTAATATTTAATATACAATTTTGGGTGTTTATATTTTTCAAGTATCTTTTTATATCTCAAAAACGACTTACTTTTAGCGCGTCTTAATAAACTTACGTGTTAAATACCCAATCTACCGATTTCTACCGAATTTTGACCAAGTTATCTAGCAAAAATACAGTTTTGGTAGTCACATGATGCTTCTCGGGCTCCCCTACTAATACTTCTTACGTTCTTTTTCAATTTCAGCATTAAAAACATCGTTAAACCAATCGTTAACATCTCCAGTTGTTAGCGATGGATAAAGATTTCAAATAGGTAATTTTAATGTGCCGAAGTCAATATTTCATATTAATCATGTCGTTTATTGCACCTGCATAAAATTAAACTGACATGTAATATAATACTAATTATGACATATGAATTAATAATAAATGCATATACCGTATTATTATTACGTACATAGTAATTTTGAATATGATAAAATCTGCGCTTATATTATATTCGCGCGCTCTTTGAGTTAATCTATATTAATAATCATTTGATTTTACTTATAATATTTATTTTATTTTTTATTGAAATATTTATCTATGTTAACAGGGATACTCAACACTCTTTTTGTTTAGTACATTATTTTGTACATTGCTTTTCCATCATTGTTACACTGCATCCACAAATTAATTTTATACCGGGTGGTTAAACGTCGTTATAAACATAGGAAATCGCATGAAATTTTGAACTGTCCGGATATTGGCTAGAGGCTTTGAACAAAAAACATTTGATTTAAAGATAAGTAAATCATTATAATATACTTGATACTGTATCTGATGTGGCACCAATATCCTCTGGCTGTGTGCTAAGAAGTAAATTTTCATGCATATATAATAGCATATAGGTATAAGTCAGTAGTTTTATATAGGTACAGACGAAAAGTTATAAATATTTGAAACAGTTAAAACACATGTAGGTGACGCCCCCTACAAATGGGAGTCATATTGACATCAAAATCAAATTTCTCATATCAAAAAACTCGCAAACACCAATTTTCATCAAAATATTGACGTTACTTCAGAAATTATTTGTAAAAAATTGAAATAAAAATAAAACTTCTACGCCCTGTATCTCCGAAACTAAGCATTTTAGGACATACATTTATACGAACATTTTCACTTATTTTTATATGCAGAATATGCTGCCGAAGTTTCCGGAATACAATTCGGACCACCCTGTATATTAAAACAGCATTATATGTCACTTTTTCAAACATGTCCTTCAAATCCTTCAATTTAATAGCTCTTAGTAAGAAGTTTCACTTCATAAATGCGCACATGGTGCACACACTGCTTTTTTTAAGTTCTATATGTTTGATGGGATTCCTTTTAAATTTACACATTAATTATTTTAATTAAATTATTAATTAAATTATTTCATGTAGATAATTTTACTAAATCAGGTGTTCGTATTTTATTTTTATTTAGAATTAAATGGATGTTATTGTCACATAGCTATTCCGACCCGGTAAAAGAATTCTCATTAATAATTTATCCCTATATTTATAGAAAATGACCTAACTTAACTACAAGACATAATATTGAGAGTTGTTTATAATATTTTTGAAAAAAAATAATTTGTACAAGTTTCAAACGAATAAATTAGCATTATTTTGCATTTATTCTTATAGGAGCGTTAGATTTAAGAATTTGACCAGTTTGATTCAGATTTGAGAATTTAACCTTTCTTAAAGATAAACAAGCATAAAGATGGTTTTGTCGATGGTCGTAGATATTTTTGTTTTTATTATTGCTACAGGTTTACATTTTACAGGTATAACTCATCAGTTGATTTGAGTTTAGATACGATCAATCAATATTTACATTATTTTCTATGATATAAACTTTTTCTTGATTTTTTTCGAGACTTAAGCCCCGTTCTCAGAACATCATATTGTCGAGCGACACGTCAAAAGAACCAATGAGATTTGCACAAAATTTAAAATTGACAGCTGTTTGAATTTTGTACAAATCTGATTGGTTCTTTTGACGTGTAGCTAGGGCTTTAAGCTTGATTTTCATGCATCCGTTGTCCGACTAATTTTATTCATCTTCTTTCTCTGCTTATCCATTAATGGATGTTTGCGACCACACTTTCCATGGCTTCCCTATCTCTGGCTGTGTAGATCAACGTCTGTATGTGACTAATGCCTGTCCACTGTCTTACGTTCCGCAGCCACGACATTTTTAATTTTATTGGTTGAATTTAAATACTTCGATTGGTTAGAAAATTACGCAGTTTTTAAATTGATTGCAATTTCATGCCTCCGTTCATCGGATATACAAATTGCTTTTGATGGGTGTCATTTTATCTTTTCATATCCATAACGACTTCGCTGTTTTACTTATAGTCTAAGAGCTAGGTTTTCGAGAGAGAATTTTAAGAAAGCTGTTTTTTTAATATATCTTTTGGTATGCTCTCCTGAACAGAGTGCACCGTCTGGCTGCCGGTAGACGTTGCGTTCACTACTGCAAATCATATCTGAATTCAAGATCTGTTCACTACTGCGCAAATTCTCATCACAAATTCGCCCTGTATTTCAGGAACTAAGGAGGCTAGGACAAACCTATGTCTAGCATATTTAGTTTCATAAAAAAGTAGCAAAGTAATGTGAAAATCGCATAATTGTACTTCTAATCATAAACGAGAAATCCCATAAAACACACAAAAATCGGATACCCTGTGCAGATGTGATGCGCAGTAGTAAACCGCAGTAGTCTACCGGCAGCCAGACGGTCCGCACTTTGGTCAGAATAGCATAGCAAAATATACATTAAAGTACCAGCTTTCTTATAATTCTTGTTTTCCCGATGGTGCCAGCTCTTGTACTATTATATTTTTATTAAGGTTAGATTAAATTTGTCAGAAAAGTGTGAAAAGGTCCGTTATCGTACGATCTTTCTCCGTTGACGGGCCGGAGTAAAACATTTACGGATGAAAAGTGGCGCGAAAACGCTATGACTAATGACAGCGCCGTCGGACCATCATATCAAGGATAACGGATGCATGAAAATCAAGCTTTATTCTGCTATTCGGGGCAGAGACGAATTCAACAAATCCGAGATCATTAAAATCGAACTAGAAATTATTGTTTTATTTATAGTATAGATTTTGGGTAAATGTCTTTGGTACTCACTTCGAGGTGTTTACATCCCTTGGCAAGATCCAACATATATTTAGTACCTCTGGTGTTCATGATAACGGCATCCTTAAGTGTATCGTCGAACCTGGTAGTGGCGGCCGAATGAAAAATGAAGTTTACTTCGTTTTGAAGTAGCTCTCGATCTCCTTCGCTTATTCCTAGGTTTTCCTGAATCACATCGCCCACTATAATTTGACACTTTTTAACACTGTCCGGATTCTCTGATTTTAGTTTCGAAAAAATCTAAAAAACAAAAATAATTGCCTAAGAAGTTTGACACCAAAAAATATAGTCTTAATCATCAAAATTATAACATGATTAGAAATTAGAACTACATGTTTGCAGTGGGTTTAAAAAAATGTCACGGTGGATTGTAATAGATTTGCATAATTTCATATTGTAAACTGCATTCAGAACCTGGCAATTAGTGGAATAAATTAGTGGTTTTAAAGCTTCATTCAGAACCTCGAAATTAGTGGATTAAATTAGTAGTTTTGATTGAAGGATAGAGTAGAAGTGAGCCGTGCACAGCACCGATGTCTATAGGTGTGGCACACTGCACACGCGCAAACTACAACCACAATAAATAATAAAATACACTACAGTTTCAATTAGCGGAGAAGCTTGTTAATTGCTAATTTAAATGTAAGCATTCAGAATGTCATAATTAGTGGTAGTAATTTTCAATTATTGGAAAAAATTAACAAACTTTTGACTTTTCCGCTAATTATACTTCAAAATTTGCGAGGAATGTCATTTTGGCCTTTGATTATCACCCGTCAAGAAAAATTTTGGTTAGAAATCAAAAGTTTATTGTTTTATAAGCTAAATATTATGCGTTCTCTATGGATACAACAGACTACCGCAAGCTGTTGCTGGGATATTTTATTAATTTTAATTGTGTTTTTTAGACATTGTGAATGATCGTAAACTAAAAAGTATAAAGTGTAATTGAAACCACTAATTTATTCCATTAATTCGGAGGTTCTGAATGAAGCTTAATTACACTTTATACTTTTTAGTTTACGGTCATTCACAATGTCTAAAAACATAAAATTAATAGAATATCCTAGCAACAGCTTGCGGTAGTCAGTTGTATCCATAGAGAAAGACTAATATTTAGCTTAAAAACAATCAACTTTTGATTTCTAACTACAATTTCTCTTAACGGATGATAATCAAAGGCTACAATCATGCCAAAATGACATTCATTGCAAATTTTGAAATATAATTAGTGGAAAAGTTAAAAGTTTGTTAACTTTTTTCTACTAATTAAAAATTACTACCTCTAATTTTGACGTTCCGAATGCCTACATTGAAATTAAAGGAACAAACTTCTACATTTAGAACGTGGCAAGTAGTGGAATAAATTAGTGGTTTCAATTAGCGTAGAAGTTTGTTTCTTTAATTTCAATGTAATCATTCAGAACGTCAAAATTAGTGGTAGACATTTTCAATTAGTAGAAAAAGTTATTAAACTTTAATTTTTCCACTAATTATACTTCAAAATTTGCGAGAAATGTTATTTTGGTCTTTTTAGCTTCCGCCAAGAGAAATTGTGGTTAGAAATCAAAAGCTGATTGTTTTATAAGCTAAATATTACGCTTTCTCTATGGATACAACAGATTACTGGAAGCTGTTATTAGGATATTCTGTTAATTTTAATTGTGAATGATCGTAAACTTGTTCCACTAATTGCGAGGTTCTGAATGAAGCTTAACTGTAAAGAATTATTGTAGAGCTTAGGGGGGGGGGGACTGGACTGTATAATGAATTTTTTAATGGTTTCAGTTATTCTTGGTTTCACATATTAATTATAATAAAAGAAACTTTGGTCCTTACGACGTGATTAAATATGTCGTTCAGTCTTTCAAACGATGATTTGCCTTTCTTCTGCCTGACGAGTAAATATAACTTCTTTACTTTGGTCACTCTCAATAACTTCTCTATTAAGAGTTTCCCTAAAAATCCCGTGCCTCCCGATATGAAAACTGTTTTATTTCGAAACACTTCACCTATTCTGTCAGTTTCCTTGGACATTGTGCTACTTGGTCTGTTTCAATCCTGCAAGAAAAAAAAAGAAATTTGAAATATTTTAATTTTACAAGAGAAAAATTTCTTTTTTTTAGAAAAAAAATATTTTATTTTTTTTAAACTACTTCTTACAAACACCAAATAGTTATTACATTGATTTAAGTAAGAGAACTTAAATCTAAATTAATTAAACTAATGAAAAGTAATACTACTGTACAGGGTGGTCAAAATTTGGTTGTTTTGACAAAGAAAACTATTTCCTGACTAGATAGAGAAAAACCGACAAAGATATTTTGAGCCGTGAAATTCAATGAAAACCGCATCTTTTTCAAAACGAAGATATTAAAAAATATAATAATATAATAAATACCCTTAACCACCATATTTTTATAACACGGTATCAGTAGCTCTCTTGATTCTGACCATTTTAATAACAAATAAAATAGAAGTAATTTATTTATTCTAATATCGATAATATACCAGAATACCATAATACCAAGGGTATATTCCGTTGCTTACCTTGGTTATGGTTTTATGTTCCGTTTCAATCGGTTCCCTGAAAGTTTTCTACGGAACACGGTTTCTGAAAAATTCGGTTATAACTGTCACGAAACTAACAAGCGCGAGAAGGCTGGTTTTCTGGTTTTGTTTGTCAATTAATGTCATTTATGTGACAGAAATTAAGCAAATATTGGAAGTTCGAGTGAAATTCTCATTTAATTTCTAAAATTTGTAATTATATTTTGTATTTACATCCAAAAGCACTGGAGGTAGGCAGTAAAAGTAAATAAATTTCATTAACTAAATAGAATGAATTTTTAGGACCATTTAAACTTATCATGCAGCCATTGTTTCTTAAAGTCAGGAACATTTAAAGAAAACATGAAAAACAAGACAACAAGTAATCGTGAATGTTTTGTAAGCTATAAAAATATAAATAATGATTAGATTTGTTTATTTATTATTGATCTGTTTTAATATTGGACCTACAAATCTTCACTTGAGCTGTCTAACGAGTTTAGCAGTTTTTTAATAAAATACTTTTCAATATTAAACTCCATTGAAAGGAAGAAGCAAACGTAAAAGCAGAGAATAGGTACATTAAAAATGCATAAAAGATAAATTATATAATAGAGGTATTGAAAATTAGAAAACGTTTTTTATTTTATTTGACGTTTGCAGTATTTTACCAAACCGTTCCGTATCAAACAGACATTTTTCAGGAACCGTTCTTTACTCTCAAGTGTATTAATATCTAATAATTAAGATGACAATGACAGTGTGCGCAAGGTATTGTGACTGTGGAAAAAATAAACCTGGATTAGTCGGAATTTTCTCTTTTGATTGGTATATTATTAATTTCTTTTGTGACAATTTTATTTTATATCACATTTTAACATATTCATCATTTTTTTTTTGGAGGGGTAATTACCTCCATTACCCTTCACGTATATGCGCCCCTGGATCGTTAAAATTGCTGTAAATCGTTATTGTCTTTTTTAAATGCATATATATTTTAATATAGATAAAGTTATTAAGATGAAATAAAAGCTATCTAGAAATATGCACATTAATGATAAAAAATACGGAGGGAGGCACGTATAGCCGCCCATACTAAAATATGTTAAAAAGTTGGTAGGCAGTTCTTTCAGTTCCAAAGTAAAGAAATTTTTCCATATTTTTTTATCTCAAAAACTGCGACTTTGACTGATTTTGATGTTAATATTATTCCTAATCTTAAATTGAAACCCGCGTTTCGCTAGTTACTGTAATTTTGGAGTTACGATTTTTTTAAATTTTTAACCCTCTCCCATATCCCCTTACCAACCCCCACCCCCACCAAAAACTAATGGCCAGATTCTCGGGTGCCACAGTATTTTTGTGCCAAATTTGGTTAAAATCGGTTTAGCGGTTTTTGAGTTATCGTGTTACAGACAGACGGAAAGACGGACCTTAATAGCCTACCAGATTCTAAGAGAAGAAATAAAAGTGTTTTGGTGTATTGTGGTGATTTAGTGTAATTTTATTTTGCTGCGTAACACCAAAGGTTCCAACCCTCAACTGTAATCTACCAGATTGCCGATCTTAATAGCCTACCATACTTGTTGGTATGGTCGGCTAAAAGTGGTTGTTAAATTAATTACTTTAATAAACGATTTCGCATAGTGTGTTTGTTCAATCATTCAAGTTGTAAAATTGTATATTTTTAATACTTATGCAACCGAATCTGAAAGTAATATTTTAACTACAATTTATTCATATATTACAATTTTTATTAACTACCTATCCTAATCATATAAAATTTATCACTTTTATAAGAAAACAAGTAGAACCGCTTTCCATTTTAGATGAATAGCCCTGCACTATGTGTATAATTCTCCTTTCTCTCACACTCTTATTATTATTACTATCAGAAAATAAGAATTAGCAAGTTATTACTTTCTGCCCTATACTTGTCAAGCCGTAGACGATATATCTATGAAATTATGAGTCAAATATACCTAGTTATGTCAGAGTTAATAATCTATCGAAATTATTAATGGATGCAATTTTTAAGGAATTTTAATAAGTAAAAGGTGTAATGGTGCAATGCGTTTTAGTCATGCAAAGTGAGAGTACTTGATTTAAAGTGATACCAGATCAAATTACAAAAAAATAGCTGTATTTACATATCAAGTACAAAATGAATTTTGGTTTCGTAAGAACTAGTATGTCTATTTACAAGATTTAGTACGAGAGCTAGCAACGTCGGAAAAACAAGTATTTTAAGACATCTGGCTCTTTGATATATCTTTTACTATGCTCTCTTGAACAGCATGCGGCCCGTCTGGCTGCCGGTAAACGATGCGTTCCCTACTGCGCATTAAAAGAAGACCCTTTATTTTTATTAGTTCTTCAAATTCTAGTATTGAATATAAATCGAACATGTCTCCATAGCGCAGTGCGTGGAGTTTCCGACCACGAACCGCTGATTCAGAGTTCGAATCCGGGTCAGGTCAAAGACTTTTTTTTTCGTTTATATTCTGATAGTAAAGTATTAAATATTTGTTTTTTTTAAATTACCAGAATTATTTAAGAATTTTAAAATGGTAAAAAAAACAAGGTACGCCACTGATTTTAGTTTTTCTTGTTGTTGCGAAATAGTGTAAGCAGTTTAATGCTGATTAGAAGTTGCCTCTTAATATTTTGTCGATTTCGGCCTCCTAGATGTGATAAACCCAATTTTGTTAATTTGCCTTGATCCAAGTCTAATAGCAACCTTTAGAAAAATTTAATATCATTAACTTGCGAAAGTTTTAAATAAATAATCATTGATTCCTATAAACATGGGTATGGAAATGCATAGTTACAGGATGTTAAAACTTCTTAAAATTATTTTTTTTTTTAATTATCTTAAATACCATTATTTCTTTATTTGAAATTGCTGTAGGTTAGACTAATACTAATAATAAGTAATAGTAATAATATTTATTAAAAAAATAGGTAAATTATATATAGTTTACTACCGTGTACCCGCGACTTCGTTCGCGTCGAATTAATCATTTGTAATGATGATGATAAAGCAAATAATTTCCATTAACATTCAAACTGGATAAAATTTTCTCACATTTATGTCAGCATGAGAAAAAACAATCGAGAAACCCCTCCTTATCGAACCTCTACACCCCACAGTCAATCCGTTTGCCAAAAATCAGCTTTAAACGTCGATTTATAGTATATATTTTTTTTTCTTTAAGCAGAATCGTTATTACTCATTGGTCATATTTTATGAAACACCCTGTATACATTTTTAAAAAATCTTAAAATGTGTAAAACAACAAAATAAAATATATTACGTGTTTAAGAGTTTTTCCGAAAAACTGACCGGTTTTATTTTTTTTTATCCCCTTAGAATTCGAGTTTCGAAAAATCCCTTCTTATCGAACTCTACACCCTAAAGTCAATCCGTTTTCCAAAAATCAGCCTTTTACGTCAAGCACTTTAAGCAGGATCGTGATTAATCAATGACCAGATTTTTCGAAACACCCGGTATACGAAAAGTATAAGTAAAGTTTATTTCTCTGGCTTGAAAGTCAGCACAAGAATTAACTCTGAAAAGTAATGTACAGGGTGTTGACAAACTTTTTTATTATAGCATGCATATTTACATTAACATAACATTTTATACCCAAGAATCCAAAAATGAAATAAAATTCCGGGTATTCCATAAGAAAAAATATAACTTTGGTTTGGATCTTAGTTCTGACATACCTTGTACATTTCAAAATAATTGTAAATTATGCACATTGCCTCTCTACATATACCCATAAAATTTTTGTTTCTACATCTTTCCGTTTTCGTATAATCAACTGAGGCGAATGAGGTGCACCACCCTGTATACAAATGTCTGACACACTATTGCCGGACCATGTATCTTATAAAAAGGTATTGTTTTCGAATTGTATTGTTATTAAGTCTAAATTTGACAATTAGTTTTAAAAAATGTCAAATGACAATGTCATTGTTACGTTTGAATTGCCGCATTGATGCGTATGCTCAATATTTACTCACTCATTCTTGTATGTTTAATGATAGCCAACCTAGTAATTCAGGTCTACTTTTTCGTATTTTTAGCTAAGAAACATTTAAGGGACAATCAGTGTCCAAATGCTTGATTCTGCTTTAAATTTGTAAGTATATTAATTATTAATGTATTTCAGTTGATTTTAATGAAAACCTTTTTAAAGTGAAAAAGTCCTAGTTTTTATGCCATCTGTTAACATTACTTTATCTATTAGGATAAAAAATGGGTCAACTTTCGTTTAGGTGAAATCAGTTATTAGAAAAAAAAAATTGTCTTTAAAAAGCTACTGTGAGTCATGGAAAACACAAATTTTCCTGCGGAAATGCGTAATTCCCAAATTTCGCACTTTAGAATAACTGAAATCAGCTATAAAAAAATACATTTTGCGTTTTATTTTTAATATTTTTCTGAACATATAACTACAAAAATTTTCCTGCGGAAATAAGCTGTTTTTATTTTCTAAGGAAATTTATTAGACTTTAGAATAGCTGAAATCAGTTATATAAAAAATAAATATATTTTTGCCTTTTAGAAGCATTCACGAATTGAGGTAAATAAAAATTGTCCTGCGGAAATAAACTGTATCCATTTTCTGAGGAAATTTAATAGACTTTAGAATAGCTGTAATCAGTTATATAAAAAATAAATATATTTTTGCCTTTTAGAAGCGTTTACAAACTCAGGAAAATAAAAAATGCTTGATTTTCATTTTTCATTTTTGTAAGCATATAAAAATTATCTTTTTATCACTTTTGAACCAAAAAATTTAAAAGTGTCTAAAATGCTAACCAATCTAATAATAAATCTAATAATATTTTTACAAAATCACAGTTAATTATTAAAATAAAAAAACCACAGCTTAACACCCTCCACATAGAAAATCTAACCAAAGCAACCCAAATGCTAACCAATCTAATATTTTTGCAAAATTACAGTTAACTATTAAAATATAAAAGAAAACTGCATGATCCAATGATTTTTTGTTTTGAAGCACCCCTATTTACGTAAAGCATTAATAAAAAACAAGAATAAGTGCAACATTCCGAGGTACTTATAGTTTACAAGAACCTATATTATCTATTCTACAAGAATTGTTATTTCTCCGAAAGATGTTTTACCCCATCCAGCACCCCTATTCGCTCCCGGGTCCTGTAAGCTTCTAAACTGAAAAATGTATGAAAAACAAAGTGCACAAAATGACATTGACACATTTCCGCAGGAATTTTTTTGTATTTCTTTGCTCGTACAGGCTCGTGTAAAACAAATTTCAGTTCATTTTTCATGTAACTGATTTCCGCTATTCTAAAGTCAAAGTATTTTTTTATGTAAAATAAAAATAAAAAATTCCGGCAGACACTTTTTTGTGTTTTTATGTTTAGAAAAATGTCTAAAACACACCCGGAAGACTAGTTTTGATGTAACAGATTTCGGCTATACTAAAATCCGAAAAATGAAAATGACGCATTTCCGCAGGAAACTTTTTGTATGTTTGTACTACTAACACCTTCTAGAACGCATATATAAAGTCATTTTTTATATAACAGATTTCAGCTAAACGAAAGTTGAGCCTAAAAAAGTACTACTAGCAGTGCCCTCTACCCTAATAAAACGTACTCTTTGAACTTTCAAGGCTGTAACGGATTTTTACACATTTTGAATTAAAAGAAGAGCTTTTATGTCACCTGTTGAAATTATTGTATCCATTAGGATAAACCGAAGTTATTTATACAATTTTTTTTGACACACTGTATGTTTGTTATACATTATTTGTAATATTTATTCATTCTTTTATTCCAGATTATTATTCTCTCTTGTGAAGACCTCCAAATATACGCATCTGTTTCAACGTTGATAACTAAGTATAATTAGGAGACATCAAATTAAACATACATTTAGTTTAATTTATTCATAGATTGGTTATTTGTGAAGCTATGTAATATACTCTGTTGAAAAATGACGTTTTTTTTGTTAGTTAATTGATAGATCTATTAGTTAGTAATTTAGTAAGTTTCATAAATATTAAAATGTATGTTTTAGCTCGACAACTGTGACGCTTGAGGTCAAATTATAATGAATTACCACTAGGTTAATGATATTCTTAATAATATCACTAATTTTTATTTACCTACATTGACTGAAAAGTGCAAATCGTTTAATTATGCCCCATGGAATGAAATGCACTTGGTTTAATTGAAAATATAATTACAAATTATCTATATTTTAATATGTGAGAGCATTTAAATCAATTAATTCTAATTAAAATACCATATGATCGAAAAAAGAAACGGTGTCAGACTTGGCTTATATATTCAATATGCCGTGTGGTGCATAGGACTAGGGACATAGGAAATCCCATGTAAATTTTGAAAAGGTCAAATTTTATGCAAAAGTTTTATTGAAGAGGCGTTAAATTGTACTTTTGTCTTGAATTTCGTTTCATTGGGAATAGGCATTTTAAAGTTATTTGCAATAATCTTTAATCTTATACATAAGATCTATGGTATACGTATACAGGGTGGCCCATCAAAAACGTTCCGCAAGGCATAACGACCAGGGTATTTTTTTTCAAAAAATCCAAAAACACGTCATTTTTGTTTGGGAGGGGGACAACTTTTGCCCCAAAAATGATTGCCAAATCTTCAACCCTCTAAGCGGGGGTGTCATCCCCAAACTTTTTTCAAATGGGAAGAGGGTTAAGTGGCACCGCAATGAAAAGAGCTTTCTATTCTCTATATTTCCCTGTTGGGTTTTTGAAAATCGGTCGAGTCATTGAGAAAATATGAAGGATTGAAATTTGAAAAGTTTACGGTACATGTCTCTAATTTTCAAGATGCTATTAAAGATGATTTCCAATTAAGTTTTATATACTTATTTATGAAAAATCCTACCATTATCCATAAAAAATGTACTATAGGTAATTAGATTTAGTAATTTAACCACCTATAGAGAATTATTGTTTTAATTAATACGAAGGATTTTTGAAGCAGTAAAAACAAACTTTTTACTTTTAAGTTACTTGAAGATTGCAATATTATGCTATATAATACAGGCCATAGGGTATAATAACTTATGTCACCATTATGTGGTAATTCTTAAGTAACTTAAAGAAAAGTAATTAAAACCTTTGTTTATACTGATTCAAAAATTCTTCATATTAATGAAAAACAATAATGCTAACTGCTTATATTACTAAATTTCGTTTCCTGTATACGTATAAATTTGTATGTAAAAATAACATTTAATAAACGGTTCTATTTCACGTATGAATTTATAAAGAAAAATAACATTTAATACACGTATTTGGTCTACGTGTAATCCTAGTATATCAAAAATTGCTAATATATGTTTACCATCTTGTATAATATTGGTTATAAAAGGAATATAGAAACCTTAGGTATAACGTTCAAGTCGCGGACATTTCCCAGTTTATAATACTTTTGACATATCTCAATTCAAAAATCATTTTGACGTAACATCATTAACTATATTGATATACTTTAGTGTGATTAACAACATAAGGAAACCAAGAGCACTACTAGGCCACTCTGTAAGTGCATAAAATATGCAGTTTACCTAATAGTGGTACTTGATTGTCGCCGAGGAAGATGCAACTAACTGGTATAAAATAGTACCTATATGTCGTAGTTCCTTATTAAACTACGATTAAGAACGCTTTCGACTTTGTAAAATTCCACTGGATAATTTTATAAAGAAGATTTTCGTAATCGATGTGATATATTGTAGGTAGTTTCGCTTCAATAAAGCTGTTTAAAAAGTTGCCGAAACGAATATAATTTGTTTATTTTAATATGGCCAATAAAATGCAAATTAGCTTCCAATTTTTGGTTTTCTCAAGTAAATTTTTAATACCTAGTACAGGTAACAAATGGAATTTATTTCGTTGAGTTCAAAAAAAAGTTATTGCTCTTTAAAAAAAAACGACACCATGTAATGCGACAACTGCCATGACACTTACATGTAAAAATTTAACACAACATGTTAAAAATAAAATGTTAATTTTTATATCAAACTTGTTGCAATGGTTTGTAGATTTTTTTGTCATCAGATCATTTAGAAAGTCTATAAAGTTACTTCGAATGATTTTTTGTTGTGTATAGGCCATTGTATCAAAGTGAGAATTAACATTTTTCGTACAGAAGATAAGTTAAAATAACAGCATTGGAAAATATTTTATTTGATTCATTTTTTCTTGTGCCATTCCTACGAATTTTTTTTATTTTTTTTTCGAAAATTAATTGAGAATGAGTTATTTTTGAAAGTCCCGGTATAATTATGAAACTTGATTAAATAGATGTTAAATTGAATTCAAATTTTTTTAAATTTTTTGAATATTTAATTGCCTGATCCTACTTTTTGCATATCATTAGAAGCTTTTTGGTAGAATATCGTACGACATTATGATTAATGATATTGAATGACATGCTGAAGAAAATCTGTGAAAACTATGTTCAATAACTAAATTATAAAATATTTTCCCATTGGTTGACAATTTTTTGGTACAACATGTATATTTTTTTGTGGAGACCTAATAATAACATATCTTAGAATAAATAGACAGTATATAATACGGTATGATCGAAAAAAAATGGCGTCAGCGATGGCTATGAAATGAAGGTCGCTGTCATTTTATATGTAAATTTATATGGGAAATGTCATTGATCGTCATTTCCCAGCCAACTGGACGCCGTTTTTTTTCGATCATGCGGTATATGTATATAGGATCCTATATCTCCTATGCGGAGCAAAGGGCTTCAGTGAAAGCTCTCCATCGGGTTCTGTTTTTGTCAGTTGTTTTTGCTTCCTTCCATGTTGACCCTACTTGTTGAAGCTAATCCAGTATGGAACGTCTCCATGTTTGAGCAGGTCGTCCTTGCTTTCTTTTTCCTTGGGGATTCCACTCCAACGCTGATCTCGCTATATTACTATCAGGTTTCCGCAAAGTGTGACCTATCCAACCCCATTTTCTTTTGCGGATTTCAATGCCTACTTCTTGTTGGTTTGTAAGATGAAGCAGGTCGGTGTTATGTATAGTGTCTAGCCAAAAGATTTTCAGTATTTTCCGCAAGCAGCGATTGATAAATACCTGTGGACGGTTGATGGATATTTTTGTCACTCTCCATGTCTCGCAGCCATATAATAAAACTGGTATGACGTTGGAATTGAATATTCTTAATTTTGTTTGTATGGAGAGTTGACGGGAGGTCCAAACTGATTTTACTTGGCCAAAGGCTCGCGGCGCCTTCCTGATCCTGCTGACAATATCCGCGTCTGAGCCACCGTTTGCTGTTACAATACTTCCAAGGTAAGTAAACTCTGTTACATTCTCGACATGTTTGATTCCTACATTGAATGGAGTGTTGTTGTTTGTGTTAATGCGCATTGACTTTGTTTTGTCGATGTTTATGCTTAATCCTACTTCGTCTGCTTCTGTTTTTAGGCGTCTGAGCATCATTTCCATGTCTTTGAAGGATTGCGTTGTGAGACAGATATCATCAGCATAATCAAGATCCGTCAGATGCGATGTCAGAGTCCATTGTATTCCCCTAATGTTTGCTGTGGCTTTAGTCAAAACGCTGTCGAGCACGATATTAAATAAAAGCGGCGATAATGTGCAACCCTGCTTTACTCCTGTCTCTAAGTTAAAACTGTCGCTGGTTCTACCGTTGTGCAGCACATTGCATTCTGTGTTTCTGTAGAGTTCCTTGATTATATTAATTAGTTTTTCCGGAACACCTTTTTCTTTTAGAGTTTTCCATACCATCGCATGGGGATACTGTCAAAAGCTTTGACGAAATCTATGAATAATAAGAATAAAGGTGACCTAAATTCTATTGACTGCTCTATGATAATGCGCAATGTGTTAATATGGTCAATGCACGAGTGGTTCGGTCCGAAACCAGCTTGGTTCTCTCTCAGAGTAGGCTCTATATAGGAGTTTAACCTTAAATGAACTATAGAGGATATTATCTTGTGAATGGTGTTTAACGAAACAATACCTCTCCAGTTGTCACAGTTAGTGGTATCTTCTTTTTTAGGGAGTTTAATAATGAGACCCTGTTTCCATTCATCTGGGATGATGTTAGATAAGCTCGTGTAATTAGAGGATGCAGTATGTCTGCTGCTGTGCTAGGATCTGCGTCAAATGTAAAATGGTGACAATAAAACATACAAAATACAAAAAAAATAACTTTAAATTAAAAATTATAAAATGTGCCTATTCTTTTGAAGAATTTCTTCCTTGACATATCTCTTGGGCAAAATCATAGGTAAATAATAGTAAATTCGAATGGTCTTCGTCTTAAAAAAATACTAACAGGTGCAAAAAAATGTAATAGGAGTTTTGATTTGATTTTAGTAATTCATTACATTATATATACAATTAAGTAAATATTATTTTCCAAAATGTGCCGCCCTAGGCAAGATAGGCAGCTGCCTTGCTGGAAGGTATACCAAGTACCAGTACTGGAGACCTCGCAGCAACATTCCGGAAAAGAATTTTATGTGAAGAACAAGAACCCGAGACCTCCACGGGGCAAAAAATGAGAATAAAATTCTAGTAGTCAAAAGATTACTGGAAAAGAAGTTTGGCCATCAATTATCTTAGTGAATTGTTCAAACTGCGACATTAAAATTAAAATCAACGCAAAAAAAGTTATTAACAAAAATATTCGTTTATAGTGTCATTGTTAGTGGTAATATTATTCTGTGAATTACTGTAAAAACTTTTTAATAAATATTTAAATAAAACTTTCAATTCAATCGAAGAAAAAAAATTGTGTACAACACGCGCAAAAAGCATATTTGTTGCACTCAGTATGATTGCAAAACTCGTGTTGTGCATCAAATATGTTCTTTTTGTATTAGTTACACAAATAACCAATACATCTAGTAGCAAAAATATTAAAAAATAATAAAACTATAAGAATCTAAAGAGTCAAATAATTTAGGAACATATTTTTTTGAAATCGTCAAAATCGGCCCACTATAACAAATAATAAATAATACGTTGAACTACAAGAAATAAACTATAAAATAACAATAAATAAATTACTATAAAATATATAAACATTTTAAGTTGTTCGTTTACCGTGTCGGTTATAGTAGTATTAGTTTAGTAAAAAATAGTATTTTAATGTTAGTATATGAATGAGCACGTACTGGTATTAATAATGTGCTTCGTTCCATTACGGAAGAGTGTAAATTTTTTAGAATGATCGCCAGACTATTACGGTTGACGGCCGCGGTTCGATTCACACAGCTATTTCTGTGTTTTCTACGGCTTTTAATTGTTTGCACACCTTTGTTAGATTAATATTATTTGTAAGAATTGTACACGTTGATCAAGTTCTATAAGATTGAAAAATTTTACAACGAATTTAAAGGAAGAATTCAGAAATTCAGAATAGAATTCAGAATCGCGAAATTTTTAGAGTCTATTACGCTGTCACTCTCAAGGGTCGGGTAAAGCGAGTGTGTGGCCGAAGGAAATAAATATTATATTTCAGAAATCTGCCTAAGACTTTCTGCCACAGCCCGATCCTGTCGTGTTAAGCCACACCCAAAAATTCCAAACATAGTTCAGTCATTGGGGATTTTTGCTTGGAAAAAAGTCCGGAAGTTTTGCAACTTTGCAGGTTTATAGGTTTTGGGGTCCGTAACTAAAATCCAAAAAATGCACATTTCCAGACTGGCCGCCGGCGCCGCCATCTTGCCAAGATGGCGCCCAAAATCGGTATTTTGTGAATATCTCGAAAACTTTGCGTTTTTCGTAAAAATTTAAGGAGAGCAAAATTAAAGAAAATAAAATTTTCTATAAAAAAGGTTTCATGAAAATTTTCGCTAGTCAACCGTTTAGGCACAAAATCCCTGGAAATTTTACAATTTTGCGTAAAATATGATATATTATGTATAGTCGATTTTCCGAAATCAAATGTCGATTAGGGTTCACTATACTCTGTTTTTTTTCTCAGGTAAGATTTCCACAGACGATGACAGAAGAAAAGCAGATGACGTCCCATACCAATCTATTTATTTTACTAAAAAAAGTTTCTAATAATTTTTAAGTTGTCTATGGATGGGTTTAAATATAAATGCGTCATGCGTCGTGTCTTGTTGTTTTTAACCAGTTTTATTGGTTTATTTAAAAAATGACAGATCGTATTTCAATTTTATTGGTTTGACGGAACGATGAACAACAAACGGACGCCGATGCGTATGAAGTCGCCTTTAGATTTTTGTCATTTTTGACGCTTGTCAAAGTCTTGCCAAATTATAGGTTATAATTTCGTGTCAACGTTTGTTAAATACTCTGCGTTTTGGAAGATGATGCATTTTGATTCGTATTATTACGTGTGTTTTGTGTCTTTTGAAGTCAAGTGGAGGAAAAATCGAGTGAAAATTAACTGTAGACCCATAGCACAGTACATGGTTAATAAATACTCGCTGCCCAGGCAGAAAGTCTTATACACCAATGAAGTTGCCATCGATAAAGTTTGTATACCATTTCGTCGTAGATAAGTGCATCTCGTATATGGTAGAAGGATCAAACTAAACACATATTAAAAACTGGAGCAGCTGTAAAATATCGACATCACACGATAGGTAAATAATGGATTTTAGTACTGCAGAAAAATAATGTCAAAAGGTATTGGTTTAAAAAAATTAAGATTAAAGTTAATTAATAACCTTTAAGGTATAAAATTTGGTAGGTGTTATTATTAATAAAATATACTCTGTTTTTTTTTCTCAGGTAAGATTTCGACAGACGATGACAGAAGAAAAGCAGATGACGTCCCATACCAATCTATTTATTTTACTAAAAAAAGTTTCTAATAATTTTTAAGTTATCTATGGATTGGTTTAAATATAAATGCGTCATGCGTCGTGTCTTGTTGTTTTTAACCAGTTTTATTGGTTTATTTAAAAAATGACAGATCGTATTTCAATTTTATTGGTTTGACGGAACGATGAACGACAAACGGACGCCGATGCGTATGAAGTCGCTCTTTAGATTTTGTCATTTTTGATGCTTGTCAAAGTCTTGCCAAATTATAGGTTATAATTTCGTGTCAACGTTTGTTAAATACTCTGCGTTTTTGGAAGATGATGCATTTTGATTCGTATTATTACGTGTGTTTTGTGTCTTTTGAAGTCAAGTGGAGGAAAAATCGAGTGAAAATTAACTGTAGACCCATAGCACAGTTCATGGTTAATACTCGCTGCCCAGGCAGAAAGTCTTATACACCAATGAAGTTGCCATCGATAAAGTTTGTATACCATTTCGTCGTAGATAAGTGCATCTCGTATATGCTAGAAGGATCAAACTAAACACATATTAAAAACTGGAGCAGCTGTAAAATATCGACATCACACGATAGGTAAATAATGGATTTTAGTACTGCAGAAAAATAATGTCAAAAGGTATTGGTTTAAAAAAATTAAGATTAAAGTTAATTAATCAACCTTTAAGGTATAAAATTTGGTAGGTGTTATTATTAATAAAATAGTTTGTTTTATTTACCTATGTTGTTTTATTTATTCCTGTGGAATATTACAAATTTGTATTTGTACATAAGTTATATTGATAAATATAGTCATAAATGCGGGTAGTTTCATAAAGCTTGAAAGTAAATAATAGTTCTTTTTTATATTTTTTTTGGTATGTAGTGTCTTGTTCTTGTTTGTTTTGTATTAACAAATACCGTTTTTATTAAATAAAAAAATAACTCGATTACATTTTTTCAGTTTATACAGTTTTTTTCACAATATTTTGAAGTAATCATTTGTCATCTTGTCAATCAAATTTTAAATATATCTATGCGTTCCAGTTGTACCAACTTATTTCTTTGTAAAATAAAATAAACTACTTTGAAATTAAAATGACAGACACATCTATCACTGTCAAGGATCTTCTCGTTGGACAGACTATAAACTAGTTTTAGTTTAGTTTCTTCAATTTTGTTATAAAACAGTGGCGTATCATTAATTCGCTCATTAATTTAGGAATAATTAATTTTAATTATTGAAAATGTGTACTTGTTTCCACACCACCCAAGAGGTAAAGTATATGGCGCGTTTATTTTAACGTGGTCTCCCCGGAGGCCTACTCCACTAGATAAATTAAAAACTTTAACTTATCTGCACAAGCCCGACGGATCTGGCTCATGGATGTCAAAGTCGATCGTGTCTGCTGTGCTGGGCTCATCAGGGTGGTCTCTCATTACGTCCCACTCTTCATCTTCAGCCGCCAGAGGGATATCTACAGGCAAGTCCAACTCCTCTTCATCGGATTCATCGAGTGACACTTCAGTGACGTTGTCACAGGATTTTCGCTTGCAGTATACACAAATCATTGAACATTTTAATCCTGCTTTTCTGCATCGGCAGGCTTTACCATAGTCGTTGGTTTTGCATTTACAGGATAAAAATGCCTGATAAAAAAGGAATAAAAAAGGGATTTTGGAGCTGGATCTTTCAACGTTGTGACTGGAGTAATGCCTGTTTTTGTTTTCTTCCAACCCCATTCATCGGCATCTTTGGTACAACCAGAACAATGCTGAACCTGGTGGTAAGTTCGCCATGAATGCTGTCCAGCACGACAATTAATTATTCATAAATTAATACGCGAATTAATGATACGCCACTGTTTTATGACAAAATTGAAGAAACCAAAACTAAAACTAGTTTTAGTGAACCCTAATCGACATTCGATTTCGGAAAATCGACTATACATAATATATCATATTTTACGCAAAATTGTAAAATTTCCAGGGATTTTGTGCCTAAACAGTTGACTTTAGCGAAAATTTTCATGAAACCTTTTTTATAGGAAATTTTATTCTCTTTAATTTTGCTCTCCTCAAATTTTCGCGAAAAACGTATAGTTTTCGAGATATTCGCAAAATACCAATTTTGGGCGCCATCTTGGCAAGATGGTGGTGCCGGCGGCAAGTCTGGAAGTGTGCATTTTATGGATTTTAGTTAGGGACCCCAAAACCTATAAACCTGCAAAGTTTCAAAACTTCCGGACTTTTTTCCAAGCAGGCCCCTTTTTTGATCCCCAATGACTGAACTAACACACGTGCTTTGATTAAGGTTTGCAGAGCTTCAGCATTAGCGAGCAATCTGTTACAAAACCATATAAATTATATATCACTGTAATCACAAAATTTCAATCTATTTCGGTATTGTAACGGAATTTTCAATTGTCTTTATTTTCAAGAAAATTTAGTCCACACATAAGGAATATTTTGTTGATGTTTTACCATCAAAATCTTAAAAATAAAAAGTTTTCTAAAAATGTGCTACAATACGGATATAGTATAACTCTTTATCTTTAATTTTCTTCTTCATTTGTGTAAATATACCTAGCCAGTTTTAAATAAAACGTTAAATGCCGAACGCTTATTTTGCTACTTTTTCGGACGAGTGAAATGGACTTTTAAAAATGTGAAAAACTCCAGGATTAGTTAGTGGTTAGTGGCGGATTAATAAGTTATAATCTAAAGAAAATAAAGCAATGTGTAATTTTGCCTTTTTGAATATATTCATGAAAGGCATGAAAGATAATACTCTCCAATGTTTTATATATCGTCATTTAATACTTTATCAAACACTTCAGACATTTCCTCTGTATCATTAAATCAAAGATAAATAACTAATATACAACAGAATATCAATTCGACATGTAAGTAGAATCGCAATTGCAGAGCAAAATATTTTACTAATTAAAAATAAAAGTTGTTTAATATTGATACGGTCACTATAAACGTCAATAGGCAATTGGTTATAATTGACACCTAACCTAACCTAACTAAAATAAGTGACTTGGTTTTACATGACTTCTCACAACTTCTTGTAGTGAAAGAAGGGCGTTGTAGAATGTAGAATGAGTTGAAGGGGGGGGGGTGTTATCACTGCTACCTTAAAGATCTATTGTGTCCCCCTTCCTTGAGTTATAACTCGTCATACAGTCTATAACAACTATACTTGAGGATTTTCCTGTGGCTGCAGGGTGTATACACCCTCCTTAGGTTGGGGTTCGTGCCCGTCGTGCCCTTCACAGTCAAGGAGCTTGTCTCCGGCTGAGGTACCCGTGAGGTGGAAGCTGAAGGATCTATTTCCATTTTCTCCACCCCTTTAACTTGGTCTCTCCTTTGACCTGAAACTGGTGTTTTCCCAAATCTATAATAAAGGATAAATCTCTCTTGGATTTGAGATCAATCCCTATTGTGAGGACCTGACCATGACCCTCCTCACTCGAATTGATGATTCGCCAACACGATATCCATACATTGGAGTTCTGAGTCCTGGACAAGGTAAAGTAAGTGACTTGGTTTTTCAACTTTTTGTAGCGAATGAATTGCGTTGCGAGGCATTTATTTCCATTGTATGTTTTTTCTGTTATTATTCATTTATTCGAAAACTGACAACATAAAATTAAAGTCTTTTTTTTACATTATGTCTGGGTTTATTAAACTGTATAATATTAACATATTCAATATAACACTGTAATAAACCATGCACAAATTGCTAGTTTACTATTATTTGTTCACTGTGGCGTATTAAGAACTCTTGTCATCACATTAAAAGTGCATTACAGAACTTATACCATTTATGATATATAGGCATAGTACCTAATTTATAACTGCTTAATGCAACGTCACTTGCAGTTACCGATTCAAACGATTTGAAAAATAATTTAGCCATTGTGTAAAGGAAAATAGTTCCAATGTTTAACAAAAATAGAAAAAAATAAGAATGATTGTAGCATATTCATATCTGAAAAAAATAACGGCTACTACCAGTAACTCCTAAAAGATATATCTTCTAGGAGTTACTGCTACTATTTAATAGAGGCGTCTGTGCCAAATAGAGACTGTAGACTGTACTAAATAGAGGTGTGACTTACATAGATAAAAGAAACAAATTTAGATTCGAAAGTGCCTATTTATTGTAAGGAGAATGTAAATACTATTTTGCGCTATTCTTTACAACGGTCGCTCTCCAAAGCTTTTGATAATTTCTGAACGGTTTGGTTTTTTGCGGAATTATGTCGCCAAATATTATTTATTCAAATTTATTATTATTTTCTTATTTTTTAAATAAAATACATTGTGTTGCATATAAGAAACTTTATTTTATATAAGGGACATGTATGAAATACTTATAAAACATTGGAAACCGACGTTATGTCACAATCCACGATGGTTTTTGCATTTCACAGTTCACACAGCTTTTTAAGTTTTTAATGCCACTTTTTCACAATTATCACGGGTTTGAGTAAATAAAATTTAAATTAAACTCACAAATTTCAAAATAATTATTGCTATCTTTTGCAATAATTACTTTGAAAATGGACGCTTTAAACACTTTTCGCTATTTTTTCACGAGGGCGATTTAAATTTTGAAAGATTTTATAACTTTTGAAGATTCTGACTATGACAAGAGAAAATTATTTCTGTTCTTGTTTGGCGGTTGTTCTTAGCAGCCGCTATAGCAGCGCCCTACAGCGTAGGTAGGTAGTACCTACCTTTGAATAAGAAGACTAAGGAAGGAGCATAATGCTATCCATGTATTCATGCATGGTGGGCGGAAAAGCCGTCATAAAAGCTCTCTAGGGTGGGGATCCTTGACAGTTCTGTTTGACGATTCATTTGACACATTTGAATTTGATTTGAAATTTTGTGGATTTGTCAGTCTTTACGGAGCTTATTTTACGTTATTTATTATTTATTCTACTATTGATAGTTGTATAAAGGTAGTAAATCTAGATGGAAATTGTGGCAGAACTTAAATTAACAGTGACACTATCGCAATTTATCGAAAAAGACTCTAAAATAGTTGGTTGTGTAGCGTGCGGTAGATCTCGGCAAAAATTGAGTGAAATAATGGAACAACTTTTCGCTAGTAAGTGACTATATAATATACATACGTGTAGTAAACCGATCATTTATGAAATTCACTTAAATTAACTAAATTATATATTTTTCTTGCATTTTAGCTTTTATTTATTACTTGTCAAAGATTAGATGTCAAAGAATTTAGATACGTTAATTTGACTCAAGAATTTGACTTACCTGCTTCAGTAGCGTATCGGATGTTTGTGTTAATAAATACTTATTATAACTTATCTATTTGTATTAGAATTATATATTTTTATAACAATTTTAATAACTACCAACATTTATTCAGAACGTAAAATAAAACAACAAATTATTGAGTCTACCCCACGTCTACCCTACATCATAGTTTTACATTTTTTAAATAAAATTAGAACGGCACTGATAAACCGGAATTTAAAGTCGGCCATATTTGAGGCCCATCGCGGTGTACCTAAGATTTTTGATATGCTCCTTCCTTAGTCTTCTTATTCAAAGGTACCTACCTATGCTCCAAAACAATTAAGTTTTGGCGGCAAGCCGAGCTTGCCAATCTAAACTTGTGTTTCCTTTATCTATGGTTACTTATTTCAGATACAAGTATTTGAAATACAGATACCTATAAAATACAAAATACGTATTTTCATCTTATATTTGAAATATTTTTTTTTAATTTCATCTTGTATCTTGTATTTAGATACAGTTTTTTAGTATTTTAGTATTTGATAAATTATTACCTATGCATATTTTTTACTTTACTACATTCAATCATAATATGGACCAAGTTTTTTGACAGTGAAAGGCATCCATCATTCAACCCTATTTCTCTTTGTATTCTTAATATTAGAATTTTAAATTTTGAGAAACAAAGTAAATGAAACACAACAAACCGTTTTCTATTAATCTACATATAAAAGGAATATATCATGGTCAATATTTGAAAGTGCCCCTAAGGAAAGTAGGACGCTGCAACGAAATTCTCTTTAATGATCGAGAAAAATTCCACTGACACTTATTAAATAACACGCCGCCCGTATAGTTTTTAGATCGGTACGGATTTGCCTTGAACCACCAAACATTAAGAATGTTGCTTAAAAAACAACTGGTATGTTTACGTCTTTGTTTACATTGAGAAAGGGTATACAGGGTGCTCCTAATAGACGTAATTCGTTAATTAAAAGTAAGACCTAATAGACGTAATTCGTAAATTAATGCTAATTCTAAATAAAGGTGCCAAATTTGAACAATCTTGAACAAGCCGATTTAGACTAATTTAAGAAAAACTGTATTTATTTTAAAACTAAATCTGAACAGGAAACAATGCAAAACCAGGCAAGTTAAGTTGTCAAGCTTTGATTTTGCGAATGTCAAATTTTATTTTCTAAATGTTAGGCTTTTGCCTCATTTGAACATGTTGACAATTTAAGATATATTGACATTTGACTGGTTTTGCAAGGTTACCTGTTCGGTTTTAATTTAAAAATACAGTTCTTACCAAATAAACTTTTAGTCGAGTTATTAAGCTTGACCGGTACAGCGTTGTCCATTTTTATACATTTTCTTTTAATCAAAATATTTTAGGAGACAAAAATAAATTAATTTCAAATATATATATATATATATATATATATATATATATATATATATATATATATAATATATATATATATATATATATATATATATATATATATATATATATATATATATATATATATATATATATATATATATATATATATATATATATATATATATATATATATATCCCTCCTTTTTTATTTATATTCGTACAATCCTCTGTTGACAGGTTTCTTTCACTCATCGCTTTGTGTACGCTTTTTTGCCATTCCAGTTTCGGTCTTCCCTGTTTTCTTCTGCCCTTTGGTTGCCAATTGATTATTTTCTTGGGCCATCTAGTGTCCTTCATTCGCTCTACATGTCCGATACCAGATCAGCTGCTTTTTCTCTATATCCTGTGTTATCGTATCTTCTATACCCATTTGTTGTTTTATGGTATTATTTCTTATTCGTTGTTGTCTTGAAATTCCCATTGATCTTCGAATGACATCCATTTCTACGGCCTCTATCCCCTTCTTGTATCTCTCAGTTATTCTCCATGTTTCTGCTCAATACAGGAGGTTGCTCTTTATCATGGTTTCATATATATTGAATTTTCTTCGCTTTGTTATTGATTTGCTCCATAATATTCCATTTAGACATCCGATTATTTTTTTCGCGTTGATAATCCTTTTCTCTATTTCTCTGCCGTCAGTTCCAGTGTCATCACACTGCTTAATTTTGTGACCGTTGTCCAAGTTCAAGTTTCCTTCTTGTGCGCCTATACATAGATATTTTGTTTTGACTATGTTAACTGTCAAGCCCCATGCTCCGTATTCTTCAATAAGTTTTCTTAGCATATATTGCATATCATCTTTGTCATTGGCAACTATTATTTGATCGTCTGCGAGTTGAAGTGTGAACAAACATTCATTGTCAATCTCTATGCCCATACCACGGATCTTTCTTTTCCAATTTTTTAAAGCGACTGCAACGTATATTTTAAAGAGAGTAGGGGAGATGCATTTCAAATATGTAAACAGTTATTATTTACATCAACAAAACTTACATTCTCAACAGCACTTAAGGGACATAAAGGGCCATTACTACCGCTCCCCCGCTTTCCGTTTATATTCTTAAAATATTCTAATAAAGCTGCGAAGAGTTTTTTACGGCAATTAAGCTATCTTGTACCACTTCGCACTAACATAGATTCTAAAAAAAACAATGTTCGACTGCAAGGTCCGCTAGTAGACATTTAAAAGCTTAAAATATCACAACACTATTTATTTAAATCAAAAAGTCGCAATACAAAATGAAAGTGCCAAAACGAATGACAATGTCAGGAAATAAATGACAGGACAGACATTTTTACACACAGACGAGACAGCAATCTGAACCTCCAGCGCGAAATTTAAATTCCAGTTATAGTCCTAGGACAAGATCCTTGACAGTGATAGATGTGTCTGTCATTTTAATTTCAAAATAGTTTATTTTATTTTACAAAGAAATAAGTTGGTACAATTGGAACGCATAATTAATATATTTAAATTTTGAGTGACAAGTGATTACTTCAAAATATTGTGAAAAAAAACTGTATGAAACTGAAAACATCTAATCTTGGTTAATTAACTTTAATCTTATTTTTTTCTGCAGTACTAAAATGTATTATTTACCTATCGTGTGATGTTATTTTACAGATACTCCAGTTTTTGGTACCATATACGATATACGAGATGGTATACAACTTTATTTGTGGCTAATACAACTCTCTGGCCATAGTCTCTGGCAAACTGTATCTCTGGCGGTCTCTGTGCACCGAATATTAACTCTAAACTATGGTCTGGGTCAACACTTAATTTTCCCTCGAGTTTTCCTCCACTTAATTTAAAAAAAAACACGAAACACATGTAACAACACAGTCCAAAATGCAAAATGCAAAATATTTATCATTTCTATTTGACATAATTTGACACTAAATTATAACCTATAATTTGGCAAGAGTTTGACAACTCTCAAAAATCTTAAGTCGAGTTCATACGCATAGGCGTCCGTTTTTCGTTCATCGTTGCGTCAAACCAATAATATTGAAATATGATCTGTCATTTTTGAAATAAACCAATAAAACTGGTTAAAAACAACAAGAGACGACGCATGACGTATTTATTTATAAACCCATCCATAGTTAACTTAAAAAATATTAGAAACTTTTTTTAGTGAAATAAATGGATTGGTATGGAAGTCATCTGCTTTTTTTCTGTCATCGTCTGTCGAAATCTTACCTGAGAAAAAAAACAGAGTTATAATCAGCTCGGCGCCTTATATGTCCATAGTTGGCATCCATGAATTTAAAAATCACGCCCTCGATTACGTAACTAAAAATTTAATTGATATCAAATATAGTTACAGTTTTTCTTAAAGTAGTTAAAATTGGCTTGTTCAAAATTGTTCAAATTTGGCATGTTTATTCAGCGTATGCAGACCTTTAAAAAACTATTTACGACTTCGCTATAAAATCAATACGGGAGCCATTATTTCGAAAGTTCAAAATTTGCATGGGATTACCTATATTTCCAACGTCGATGCGTCACCCGGTATAAATCATTACTGATGTCGTATAACTACTTGTATGTTATTATTATTAATGCATTAAAAAATTGTATTAGAAAGTTTTCTTGATTTTATACGAGTATATCAATTTAAAATGAATTATTATTCAATAGTAAAATACTTCAAACTTGGTAGTCAACTGGTTTGGTTTATGCAATATACGAGTAATCATCAATTTACTTAATATGCTTAAAAATAATATTTACTGTTCATTGTGTACTCAAACGAGCTTTTGCTGTTGAACAGTTGTCTAAACCAAAAATCAGTATGCAAAGAATGTCCTTTTACAATGCAAACATTGCAAATTAAAGATTACCCGCTTATTAGTCATTTTTTAATTCCATATACTAACATAACTGTAAAAAAGAATTATACCTACTAAAATATGCACATATCTATCTTTATGAAGTCGAATTTCAAAGTATACTTAGTGTCAAGTGGTGTAGAATGAGGCATTTTTTAAAGGTTTCATTTTTATTTATAATAGGGTGCTACAAATTCGAGGTACGAGCGTTGGTATCTTGGAAACCGTAATAGATTCGAAGGGGGGGATGTTGAGGGAATCAAAAAACTAATGGCACATTCTCATAGCCACTTTATATCAGGGCTATCTGATAGTATTTTTAGATTTTCAAATTAGCTGATAATTTGTGAGATACAGAGACCAACTTATTTTTTTTAAATACGGACCTGCATTTTATATTTCAGGTTTTGAAAGAACTCTGTCTCATGAGTACAATGATATGCCACACTTAATATTATTTTTGTGTTTTGGACATTTGAACACAATTTATTTAAACTAATGTCAAGTCCGGTTATGTTTTCTTTTCTAAATATTTAATCATGAATAGATTTATATAATATAATACGTTACAATATTGATAAGGTTTCCAACTTAACAATGACGTGGGGTAAAATATTGAATAAGGAAAATCAAACGCAACAAAATAATAAAAAATAATATAAAATAAATAATATAAATATGATATAATATAAACAATCAAGTTATTTCTCCGGAAGATGGATTTGAAATGGTGGAGCAGTATAATGGCGAGGTTCCTGGATCTGTCGCCAAAGAGCGAAGAGGGGGGAATTTCTTGACTTCATTTGTAAAAATGAAATCAATACATTTCAACATTTACAATAAATAGTACAAAATGCATTCGGAAGTATAGAAGAAGATATGTTCAAAGAGCTATAAATAAGATTGAACGAGCGAACCCATTCGAACATGTAGAGCATTAGAAACTAGTTTGTAAAAGTTGATTTTTTATAATTACTACGATTAATATTATGTTTATTATTAGATTAGATTAGACATTGAGATTTCAAATTCACAATAAAAAGAGTTAATAAGAATATCTTTAAATTGCTAACCTAGACATTATTTATTTGAATCTTTCAAATGGCTCGATTTTTCTTATACAATGTTAATTAGCGCTGATCAATATTGTTGCGATGAATATAGTCAGATTAAATAATTTAAAAAACCAGAGTCGGACTTAAAATTATCTTAAATAATAATCAAATAGTTTTGTTATTGTTAAGGTACCCAAAATAAAAAAGAATATCAAGTGTGGCATATCACTGTACTCAGGAGACCGAGTTCTTTCAAAACCTGAAATAAAAAATGCAGGTCCGTATTTAAACAAATTAAGTTGGCCTCTGTATCTCATAAATTATCATCTAATTTGAAATATACTCTTAGATAGTCCTAATAAAGTGGCTATCAGAATGTGCAATTAGTTTTTTGATTTTCTAAAAAGTAACGACAGGAAACATAAAATTAAGTTTTAAAAAATTCGTTTTTTTCCAAAAAACTCAATAATCCTTGATTTTTTAAAAATTTTTTGATGGCGTCTTGGTGAATATCCCAAGGAGGCAACTTTGGCCCATTTTAACCATCTTCGTATCTATTACGGTTTTCGAGATACCAATGCTCGTACCTCGAATTTGTAGCACCCTGTATAGTTCAAACCATTTAAATACAAAATTATTTCTCCTACAAAAGTACGCCTAAAAAAGTCAGCATACAGAAAAGAGTGTCTCACATTTAACCCATAAAAAGTCTAAAAATGAGTAATGCTGTAGAACACCTCATCACTGAGCCGTCTCAGATACTGGCTTTATATGCTATATATTTTTAAACACTAATTCAACAAGTAAATTAAAAAAATGAGAAAACCGTCAGATTAAATTCATTTATTTCTTATCTCGTTTTGATTAAACTTTCATTATAATGGAAAACGAATTTAAATATCGTCAAAAAATTGACATTCCTAGTTAACAACCTATAAATATTCGAATTTCTAAAATTGCCAACCAAACGGGCAAAATTAGAATAGAAATAATTAATTATTATTTCAATTATTGTTTATTGCTCTGTACCAATTATATTTATATTATGTAATTATTAATATATTTTCTGATACCTATTACAAACATTTTTTTTACAAACAAGACAGTTAAATGCTAATTTAGTAGATATATTCCTATTAAAAATTTACTGGTAAAATAATAATAACAGATAATTAAATAGATAATATATTATGAGATATTAAGTTTAGAAATTGATGTTATCCTTAGGTAATATTAAATCACAACATATACAAAAACAGAAATAGCTAATCAATGCAAAAAAGCGAATTTTTTTTCGTTAAGTTGAAGTGTTATATTTTTGTTATTTTTAGCCCTATTTTCATATCAACTAATAAAAATAAATTAATAATTTATTGTATTAATAATAAATAGGATTTTTTTAGCAAACTATATAAATCTATCAACTTTAATTCGTAAACTCAGTTTTTTATAAACTTTAGTATTTGGCTGATTATACAGGGTTAATTGAATTTTCCCAAAACAATATTTTTCGATCAGAATACCATGTCTCCTGAGAATTTTGTTTTTGACTCATGTCAACACATACCTTGGTTAGTTTTTAAAAGCGAAATGAACTTGCCACCAACAATTTGCAATTTTTTCAACTTATCTAACGTCATTACTTTATGATGTTATTTTTTAATATCACGAGGTGGGCTTTGGAGACTATTGTCGTAATGCCATATCGTCACTGTATTAGAACTTTATATTAAAATTTAAAAAAAACGTTAAAAAGTAACGATACAGGCTTGGTTTTAATAAATAGTAGTAACACTAACAGAACTAAGGATATCTATTAAAAAACACAACTGTAAATAACGAAGTGTACAAAGTACAAACAAACAAAAAACTTGTAAAAAAATACTCTTATACTTTGTATTGCTTCCACCGGCTGCTATAACTGTCTGTAGAAGTCGGTTATACTGCCAATGAGCCTGCAAATATATTGTTATATTTTCCTATCCTTCTTCAAGGACCTAGAGAATATTCATAATTTCGACCATCTTTAACAAGACCAATGATTTTTGCACAAGCTTCGACACTAAGAACCATATTAAATCGTACACAATAATAGTCACCAAAGCCACCTCGTAATTATGAATGATAACATCAAAAAGCAACGATAATTGAATAAATTGCAAAATGTTTGTGGCAAGTTCATCTTGCTCTTAAAAATTAACTAAGGCATGTGCTAACATTAGTCAAAAAACAACATATTCAGGAGAAATAGTTCTGACCGAAAAATAATGTTTTAGGAAAATTTGCTCACGAAATTATTGCACAGGGTGTTTTAAAGATAGGGTAAAATATAACTCTTCGATTAACCCTCTATAATAAGTCAAATACTAAAGTTTTCTTACTAAAAAAATATCACGCTTTAAACTTAACGAAACATTTTTCCGTTGCGTTTTTTTTTGCTAGAAATAAATTTATTCGAAGACCAAAAGAAAATTAAAAATATAATATAATATAATATAATAAGAAAAGTAAACAGTAATAGATTAAGGTACTTACCGAATACAAAACAAACACAAAACAAGTAGGTTGTTGGCGTTAGGTAGTACTAAAGATGTTGATCACCGGAGCACAACTGGTCACTTATGAAACTCAACTATTTCAATGAAAGCTGCGGTTCGGGCGTATAGTACCGCCGCATCGACATTAAGAAGTAGAGGAACCACTTTGAGGCGGTTAAATCAATCGATTTTTATCGAAAGATGATGTTAAATAAACAAGGCGGCGACGGTCGATAATGTACAGGGTGAGTCGAGGATAGAGTAAAGTCCGTTTACTCAGTTGTAAAGTATGGTCGATATAATACAAGAATCCTCCTTGCACGTTTGACACTAGTGATTTATTTTGCGCGGTTCCCTTATACGCGGTTTTATTAATTTCATATTAGGATATGTTTAGATACAGGGTGAGTTTTCTACGATGTTCTCTATGGGTATCTTGGAAACTACTATTGAAGCTAAAGAGTCGGTCAAATTGTAAATTTCGGCTATCTTAAAAATGCTCACTAATTCCATTAAATCTATTTTAGACAAAAAGTTTTCAGATAAAAGTTGTAGATAATCACATCCTTCATGAGATTGTGTTCTCCGTTTTTTTCTAATGTTTGTTATTTTTGATATATGACACAAACACACATTTTTGTAATTGGAAACAATAGTTGGCCATGACTTAAAAAAAACATTATGTTAAGAGCTTTCCAGCGGTATAAACTATAATATATTTTTTCGAAAAATTACTAAGTTATAGCCAATTCTTATCTTTTTTGACTAATTTCACTTAGTTGGGATAGTATTCTTATTCTATTAGGATTTAAAACTTATAAAAAGACTATAGATAATATTTTATTAAACGGTTCTTTACAATTTACATTAAACAACTTAAAATTTAAAAACTAATATTATTATATACACTTTAAGTTATTTAAGCCAATGTTAAAATCCGGCATAGTTTTGATTACATAAAATTATTTTTTTTTTGAAAACTGAATTACAAGCTACAGAATGGTCAGTCGACATTATTAAACTTCTCCTGTACTGCCTCTTCGAGTGCCTGTCTTGATTCATAACTTTTCTTGTACATTTCAATGAAAGCTTTTTGTTGTTAACCATACCGCACAAAACAATCTAAAACGGATAGTTCAGGTGATCGAGGAGGCCTATGCAATTGGTCCACCTCTTCCTATCCCTGAGTTTGCATAATTATGATATAAACTTGCGTGCATAGAAATTGGCCCCCTGTAAACTTTTGACTTTAACTGTGTCTTTTAGAATCTATTTATCAGACCAAGAAAAAAATATGAGCTGTTTCAAAGACAATTTAACATGCTTTAATATGAGTATAAATTTATCTAAAGTACTTATCGTTTGTACTTATGCGTAGAAATGTGAATGAAAGGCATTTGTATTGTGGTGACAATAAGAATAAAAAACTTATCAAATATTGCAATTACTACTTTACTGTTACTTTGTAATCGAATTTTGCACATTGTTCTTTCATTGTTTGATTTGTTGTGTTTCATTGTTTGTTTAGTGTTTCAATTTAATGCATACATCACGGAAAAAAGCTGCCAAAGTAATCGCTTTAATTGAAAATGGACTTAAACAGAAGCTCGGCAACTGCATATGACACGCAAGAGTGTGTGAACGATATGAGGAGACTCGATCCTTTCGTAGGCGACCTGGAACTGGTGGAAAGAGATATACAACGGATCGTAATGACTGCTTTATTGTGTCAACAATAATAAGAAATCGGCATCTTAATGCTGTTCAGGTGCAACAACAGCTCCTTGAAACACGAAGAGTGACTGTTAGTCAGAGGATAGTAAGACAAAGAATGAAGAAAAGTAACATGACCCCCAAAACACCCGCAATTGGTCCAAAACTTACCCCAGCTCATCGTCAAACACGCCTGCCTTTTGCACGGAACATCTGAATTGGCCACTAGAACAATGGGAATGTGTTTTATTCTCAGATGAGACCAGGATATGCCTCTATGGTAGCGACCGAAGAAGTAAAGTGTTCCAGAGACCAGGTGAGCTATTCGCAGAATGCTGCATTGAGGAGCGGATTGCTTATGGAGGTGGTTTCTGCATGATCTGGGGTACAATTTCTATGACTGCGCGAACCGACCCAGTTTTAATCTGTTGGGACGACCGTCGGCACGGGAGAGGAGGTTTAACTGGTGCTAGGTATATTGAGGAGATTTTAGCAGTTCATGTGGTACCTTACGTCGATTACATTTGAAGCGAATTCACTTTTATGCATGACAATGCGAGAGCACACACATCAAGAATCGTACACGATTACATTTCAGAAGTCGGTTTTCGGGTTATGGAATGGCCAGCATGCAGTCCAGACTTAAACACGATAGAACATTTATGGGATGAGCTAAAACGAAGGATTCGTACTAGACAAAGAGCCCCAACCTCTATCCCAGAGCTCATTGTTGCAGATGGCTTAACATAATGCAAGTTGATATCAAACTTGGATTAATCTATGCCAAACTGTATGAGAGATGTTATAAGAGTAGGTCATACTCCATTATTGAAAATTTATTTTAGTTAATTGTCAATCAATAAATAAATAAATAATGGCATACATCTTAGTAATAAAAAACGATAATTTGTTTCATGCATTAATTTAATAATTTTAATCCAAAGAAACCAAAATACAAATTAATATCTCTAAACTCTTTTCAAAGAATATAAAATTGTCTTTCAAACAGTATATATTTTTTCTTAATCTGACAAATATATTCTAAAAAATATATAGTTAACTTCAAAAGTTTATCTTGGGCCGATTTCTATGCACGCAAGTGTATATGTAAATATCTTTTTCCATTTCTTTTATTATGAGGGGGAACGTCATAATGAAAGTCATGATGGAACCACTCTATTGATGGCCAGTCTCTAAATTTAACTTTTTTAACATGTCTTGAAAACCGTCCTCTAAAAAGCGTAAGTAACGTTCACCGGTCAATGTATCCTCGAAAACGTATGGTCCAAGAAGAGTTGAACCAATAATTTCACACGCTTTTCTTCATTTGAAAAATTCATATTTACAATTTAGTTGCGTCTCGATAAAATATTTTTCTTTGGATGTGACAGTTTGACATCTCTGAGAGGCAACGACGCGACGACTGAATTTGTTTCCATGGCTATTCCATGTCTAACTAAGTGAAATTGTTTAAAAAAGATAAGAATTAGCTATACATACAGATTTGTCCTGGCTCTTTAGTTTCTGAAATACAAGGAGAATTTGAAAATGTTGCATTTTTTATCCCCGACTCCTAACATTTTTTAACAAACAACCTAACAAACCAAACCAAACAGTTACTAGTTTTAGGTATATAACATAATATTTAAAAAAATATAGAATTTTACCAGAATCTAAACAGTAAATATAATATAGGGTGTTGCATTAAAAAAAATCATGCTATATTTTTTTCATAAAGCACCCTGTATATTCAAAAATAATTTTAAAATGTGCATCTTAATATGTATTCTCTAAAACATTTAATTCTATTTAACATTTTTTTTTAATTTACAAAATAAATAAAATAATGAACTTTATAGTTGACTCACCCTATATACCATGTAGTTTTTTAACTTGTTACTTAGGTCATCGACATTTCTCTCAAAAATATTATTCTGTATTCAGTCTTAGAACAAAAAATATATTAATTGACTTTATTGTTTATATTTCTTGGGTTATTCAAAGGGCAAAAATATTGTTATTTTGAAAAACAATTAACTGTGTAAATATAGATATTTTGAAAAACATTTTAATTTCACTTACTTCAAAAATTGTGTCTTCATTCGTAATAAAACATATAAATGTGTGTGTATTAAAATGTTCTATTATGTTGAGTATTATTTTAATACTCGTAATACAAAAAATTCAAAAATACAAGATAGATAGATAATTTATTTGTTCCGAATAAACATAAGTTAAACACCCTCCACTATGCCCGAAATGTTTCTAAATATATTTCGTAAAACATTGCGCGAAGCATTTCTCGAAATATGTAATTCCATTAGAAATAAAATTAAATAATAAAAATATTGTAATTATATTCCTTCAGATTAACCGAAAAGTTTTGTGCTTAAATATCTGCTATACATATTATTAAACGCGTGTTCAAATATTAATCTTGTGGAATATATCAACATAAAACGAGATAGATATAATTAGCGAAATATCATCGTTAACAACAGATATTTTAGAGACGTCTATGTGTACTTATTTCACTGAAATTTATGAAAAAAAGTATTTGTCTCGGTTTTTTCACGAATAGTTTCGAGGCGTTTTCAAGAAATGAAAGTAGGTCAAGACAAACGGAGATAAGCCGAGACAACCGGAGATATGTCGAGACGATTGTGAACTGTAATACAACAAAAATAAACAGTACAGTATTTGAAAGACATAAAACATCACCCATAAAATATTTTTTATGGGTGATTTTATGAGCGACATCCAGCTTAAGCAAATCAATCCACTCATATGCATAGAAGGATGTAACAAAGTCTTCATCATTGCTCATCTAAAGTGTCACGATATCGCCTATAACTATATTTGTTTGATATTCGCACCAGACAACCTTGTAACGCCTGTTAAAAAATAGCGATTTAGAAGTGACCTCGAAATATTTTTTAAGAAATTTCGGTGCCAAAATACGTTAAAATAAAGTATAAATATGGACAATTCGAGGTGTGACAAAAATAAGGTCTAAATTCTTCGAAAATATGACTAAAAGTCTTGATTTTGGTATTTTTGAAATCGGTATATATTTTTTAATGTAAAAAATTACTATTTTTCAATAAAGCTACCGTGTTTAACATAGAAAATGTGTATTTCATACCCGCGGCTTATTTTTGTCCCGGCAACAAGGTTAGAAATTGAAGATAATTGACGAAGTTTTATTCAATACACAATCGCAACTTTGAGCACAGCATAATTATTTATCAACTGACAAAAACATATTCATGTTCTTTCCGAGGGGGAATTTCATTTTTTTCGAAGAAAAAATTATGATTAATTTAAAAAAATAAAAAGTTCCAAATTTATCATTTCAGTCAAAGAACTATCTACTCGACATAATGGGCGCGTTCAGGGAACACAGCCGCTGACATTCAGCGTAGAATTTCGCTTACCAGCAGCTTACGATATTCCCTAAACGGCACAAAGCAGCAGAAAGAACAAGAAACAGTAGCTGTCTCATGCGCTTTCTGTCTACTATAAAAATTTGAGAGAAATAGAAATAAATCGTCTTCGTCAAACCGGTCTATAATCGAATTTAGTCTTTAGAATAAAAATTATTTTGAAAAAATAATTATTATTACTGGCTGATCATTTAATAATTGGAAATATATTATTTGACAATACATTATTAAACATCAAATTTCTAAAAAATAACAGTTTATAAAAATAATTTTACCTATACACCTAAACAAAACAACTTAAAATAACGGGAACTGGCAGTTCGACCAAGTCACCTTTTACGCATTTTTTTCAATGGTATGGTACAAATAAAATTACTGAAGGTGTAAATACCCTACAATAAAAAAAACGATGACAGGGGTGATGTGGAGGTGAAGATTGCTGTTACTTTATAAGTAAACTTATATAAGGAATATTATCGATCGTTATTTCTAAGCCAATTAGGCGCATTCTTTTTCGACGTACACTCTTCATCAGACGGTATTATAATTACAATCAAAAGTTATTTATGCTGATTTAGATTTTTTCAGAAAGTAGTATTTTTTCTTAATTTCGTCGTATTTAGAAAATTCGACATGAGATGAAAATCAAGTTGAATTTTCTTTATTTCTTTAACTTCTTCGATCTCTATTTAGTCTATTTACAAGTCTTTTTCGAACGTTTTAGATTAACCTACTGCTTTGTAACTTTTTTGGCAACAAATATTTCCTATTTTTTAAAAATTCGATTAACTACGATTAAGTACAAACTTCAACAAACCATAAAAAGTAAACAATAAACTGAGAAAATTAAAGTTATTTTTAGTTATTTTACATTAGTTGGCCACGGATAAGAAAATAGATTAAGGCTGACTTGTCTCAGCCTAAATAATTTACCGCTGAGAATTTTGCACAGCAGCTGACTGTTGCTGTTCGTCAGAGTAGACCGTTTAGGGAAATCGCTTACTCAGCCACTGAACCGCTGACCGTCCCTGAACGTGCCCATTTATTTATTGTCAATAATAAATAAAAATGACATAATGACATGTATTGACTATTTCCGTTCTAAATTGAGAACGGTTGGTCATAGCGATTTTTACCAAGAGACATTTTTTACGTAAAAAATTACGGAAATTTATATTTTACACACAGTAGTTTTATACAGGTACGGACGAAAAATTATTACTCTTCAAAACAGTTAAAACACATGTAGGTGGCGCCCCCTAAAAATAGGTGTCATATTGACATCAAAATCAAATTTCTCATGTCAAAAAACTTCTTTCATCTAAATTTTGACTTAAAAAAATTTATAATAAGAAATTACTTTACAATTATTTAGAAAAAATCGAAATAAAAATGAAACTTTTACACCCTGTATCTCCGAAACTAAACATTTTAGAACATACATTTATGCGAACTTTTTTACTTATTTTTATCTGCATAATTTGCTGCCGGTGTTTCGGGAATACAGTTCGGACCATCCTGTATATCTAAAGCTAAGGGTTGGTTGGGCGAAGTTGAATTGACGGGCGTAGCCATGCGCCGGTTCTGTCAATCTGAAGATGAGGTTTTAAGAAGACATTTTATGTCAGTCATAGACTATCGCTAGAGAGCTCAGTCTCTAAATTGCTGAACTTTGTGAAAAGGATAGGACTGGAGAATGTGACCTAAAGATCAGAAGGGGACCACAATAAATCTGGAAAGGTCGCAGTGGTTCAGGATCAGCAATAGCCACCTCGAAAAATCTATCATTATAGCGCTCAGTTCATGTCAATCATTGTCTTTACACAACTATTCAATCATTATTGATCGCTCCGTATAAAACTAACTGTGTTACTTCCCCCATTCCAAAAGATCAAGAAGGTGTTTTTTAAAAAGAAAACAATTACGTAATTCCAAATCGATAGTCCATTTCAACTAATAAAATATGTATTTTATTTTATAACGACCATAACCTATAACACGAACAATAAAGTTGGTTGTCGGTTTCCTCAGTTCTGAAGATGTAACGCGTTCGCATCGTTTCGAAACGGATTAAATTACTTTCGACACTTATTTGAATAAATTTTTCCACGGGTGTCATAATTGTTAGAGGCAAGCAAAAAATTAATTATAATTAGAAAACGTTATTGTATTCGTAAAAGGACGATGCATAATGACGGAAATATTTTTAAATGATGTGAAAACTTACGTGAATTATTATTATTGCGTTAATAGTAAATAAAAGAAAAACAAAGTTGTGGTACGAGTTTTTCTATGTCTATCAAAAAAAAAACTGTCAAATGTAACAATCTTCGGATTGTCCACGGGGTTTCTAACAGGACACTGTCTCCCCAACTTGTTATTAAGGGGAAAAAATAACGGCGAATGTGTGCAGATTCTGTGGGGCTAATGGGGAAACACCAGAACACCTTGTCACGGACTGCTGTAAGCTTATATCGGAGGTGGAAAACTGACCTCCATTAAACCGTCTCAGATACTGGCTTTTGTCAAAGCTCTGAGACTGTATGATGAGTTATAACTCAAGGGAGGAGACACAATAGATCTATAAGGTGGCGGTGATTAACTTCTCCCCTCCCTTACAATCTACAATGTAGCCAGAAACATCATTGTTCGGAATAAACTACTGTCGCCGTGAATCACCCTGTATATGAATTAATATATCAGTTACCGGTAGCGGCTAGATGCTTGATTTTTAATAACTGATCAATATTTTACATTTACCTAATAATGAAATCGGAATTTTTATTTTTTTTCCTTTCTTTATCTAACCGCTAGCTAAAATTCAAAATGAGACTTCTAAAAAAGACTTCTAGAAGTAGAGACCTCTAGACTGTCGAAATTAAAGAAATTTGACTAGTGATAATTTATCAACAGTTGATGATAATAATTATTTTATATTTTATCAATATAGCAAGTCATAGTATGCCCTTTTTGTGGAAACCTAATAATGACATATCTTAGAATAAATAGACAGTATATAATACGGTATGATCGAAAAAAAATGGCGTCAGCGAGGGCTATGAAACGAAGATCGCTGTCATGTTATATGTAAATTTATATGGGAAATGTCATCGATCGTCATTTCCCAGCCAACTGAACACCTTTTTTTTCGATCATACGGTATATTTATAAACACCCTCTCCACTATACCCGAAATGTCTCACAAAATATTTCTGGAAATGTCATCGATCGCGTCATTTCCAAGCCAACTGGACGCAGTTTTTTATCGATTATACGGCATTTGAAAAAATCAAACCATAACGTTCAAAGTATTTTTTTTTATAAAAAATTAGGTCGTTTTGCTATTAATCGAAATATTTAATAGCATACATAATTTTCTAAATATTCCACTAAAAATTAATAGTTGATACACTATAATTATAAATGTTTTAGTGAATATATTGCGTTTAATTTGTAAATAATTAGAAAGATGTTTTCGACGACTATTTTTTTTATTAATTTGCATACGATATTTATAGTATCTTATGTAACAAAGTCCTCTGTTAAAATTGCTCTAATGTGTTCTAATAATTTATCAAATATCGATTATACTTTTTGTTTCCATACGGAAATGAATATTAAAAATATTCGGTTTTTAATATGAGCGTGCGTAGTCTATATTGACAATTTTTTTAAAATTGCATAAAAAATGCATCAATTTTTTAAAATTTAAAGAAGGCGTCCATTCTCCTCAAAGAGACCTGGTTTAAATTAAAAAGAAGTATATATGGGGCTTGAACATCGAAGCTTTATCAAAGAAACAAAGAAACTAAGCGCTGCCTGTTTTGCGCTAAGATCAGTTTCTAAGGAACTTAACTTATCAACCTCTAGAATAGCCTATTATGCCCTTTTCGAGTCAGATCTTCGTTATGCCCTTCCATTCTGGGGTACTTGCTGCGCAACAAAATTTGATCGTATTTTCAAACTTCAAAAGAGAGCAGTTTAATATTTATTGGGACCTCAACCTCTAGAATAGCCTATTATGCCCTTTTTGAGTCAGATCTTCGTTATGCCCTTCCATTCTGGGGTACTGGGTACTTGCTGCGCAACAACATTTAATCGTATTTTCAAACTTTAAAAGAGAGCAGTTTGATATTTATCGGGACTGAACAGTAAAACTCGCTGCCAGAATTTCTTTAAAAATTTCAAAATACTGACTCTTCCTTCTTTATTAATTTTTGAATCCGTTTGCTTAATCCGCAAGCACATATCTGCTATTCCCGAATGGCCATCTCACAACTATCCACTTAGGAATGCGGAGCACGATCTTTATCTGCCAATCCCGAGCTCAGAAGTAGTTAAAGGCTCAATACTGGACAATACAATGCCAAAAAAATGTACAGTCATCATCTGCCTTTGAATATCAAGTCGCTTTCATTCTTTCCAGCATTTCGCAAAGCTCTGAAATCATACTTACTGGAGAGAGCCCTATATGCGGCAAACGACTTTTTGTTGATCTTTAATCATGAACAATTTTGAATTTTAAAATTTTGATCATCTCACACCACTGGTTAAAAGTCTAGTACCAAACGTTCTCCAACCCAGTGTGAGTATATACCGGGTGTTGCATCGTCGAGCGAGACAGAAAATCCCATGTAAATTTTAATGGGGTCAGTTATTGGCTTCCCTAATTATTTTAGAGAATAATTCTATTTAGGTTTATTGAAGAGCACTAAAACCCACATTCAAAAGAATAACTTTAGATATTTTTGATTAGCCCGTTTACGAGTTCGCCGATTTCTTTTTAAATATTTCTCCTTTCTTATGGCCCTGTATTTACTTATGAGCACCAGTCAAGGTAAAAGATAACTGTCAAATGAAGTTGTCATTTCCGAAATTTATCTATTTAGTGCTTTATTATTATTATTATTAAAAATTCATACCTACATCGAAAATATTAGCCATGAATTACACTACCGAAGAAAAAGTATTGATGATTAACTGGTATTATCAAGGAAATAGTTATCAAAAGGTGTCGAACATGTTTGCTGTTCTTTATCCGAATAGACCGATACCTGGAAAATCTACAATTGCAAGGAATATCCTGAGATTTGAGACCAAAGGTACCCTAATATATAACTGCAGATGTGAAGCAAGGCAGGAACAAAGAGAAGATGCAAGAAATGATACCGACTTGGAAGTTTTATTGTGCGTGGAAGAGAACGACGGAAAGATCAGCACAAGGAAACTTGAGGATGAAATAGGAGTAGATCACACTACAGCGTTTCGAATTTTGAAACGACATAAATACTATTCCTTCAAATATGAAAAGCACCAAGAGCTACGAGATGGGGACGAAATACGGCGGCATGCGGCAGGCGTTTTGAATTGATATGATGGAAAGAGCAAACACGGATAGGGAATTTTTAAAAAACATATGTTTCATTGACGAAGGCACGTTTACCTTAAATAATGAACCCAATGTTCAAAATTATCGATATTGGAACAAAGAAAACCAACACAGGTTTGTCGAAACAAGGACGCAATATTCACAGAAACTAAATGTTTGGGCAGGGATATTCGGACACAATATTATCGGGCCATTATTTCTTACGCGAAATTTGCAGAATATTATTTGGAACTACTCGAAAATCATATTTTACCTGCTTTACATGATGCCGCTAGGGAAAATCAGGAAGTTTGGTACCAAATGAAAAAAAAGTACCCTGGTTGTTCGGGAATATTTAGACAATAGTTTTAACGGAAACGTTATTGGCCTAAATCATACAGTAAATTGGCCAGCAAGGTCTCCTGATATTTCGTCAAATGATTTATTTCTCTGGGGCCATTTAAAAAACAGGATATTCAAGGATAAAAAATACCCAAATCTAGACGAGTTAAAAAATGCTATTTCTGCCGAATGCAATAGAATTTCAGTTTACCAACTAGCGAATGTAAGAAGAGAATTTTATGATCGCCTGGGTTATTGTCTTGCAGTCGATGGAGGAATATTTGAACATCTTCTTAAATCCTAAAGTTCTAACAATTTAATAGTACCTAAATTAATAAGTTATTGAATATTGTAATAATAGTATAATTAACCTTGTAATTGATTACTTTATTTTACTTTAATTCATATTAATTTGTATTTATAAATACATCTTTAAGATTTCCGATGTAGAAATGAGTTTTCAATAATAATAAAGCACTAAATAGGTAAATTTCTGAAATGACAACTTCATTTGACAGTTATCTTTTACCTTGACTGGTGCTCATAAGTAAATACAGGGTCATAAGAAGGGAGAAATATTTAAAAAGAAATCGGCGATAACTCGCAAACGAGCTAATCAAAAATATCTAAAGTTATTCTTTTAAATGTGGGTTTTAGTGCTCTTCAATAAACTTAAATAGAATTATTCTCTAAAATAATTAGGGAAGCCAATAATTGACCCCATTAAAATTTACATGTCCCGTCCGACGATGCAACACCCGGTATATCAATGTAAAATCTCTGACGCGGGGTAGGGGACTCAAAAAACTCACAATCTTTTAAGATGTTTATTTCAAATTTAATTTGATTAAAAAAAACGAAGGGGGCGATATGTTTCGGGACTTAATAATTCCCATCTTCGGGCCCAGAAAGACAAAAGTCACACCAGGAAGTCATACCACTTGGAAGAATTAAAATAGTTGGAATTGTTAAAATTCATCAAACAATTGTACTCATTGTAATTGCAAAAATATATAATTTCTCAAAAAGAAGAACTTTTCGTTGTTATTCTAATTAAAGGCTATATACCATAATTCTCAAACAATCTTATTTTATTTAATATTTTTCATTTTTCGATGAGTATCGTCGTATGTGATAATGTTAATGTAAAATATTTTTACAAAAATCTTTCGGGGATCGAGGATCACATGCGCACATAGTGCACACACAATTTTTTATATTTTTTTTCCTAGTCATCGATCACTATGATCATTAGCCATGTACAGGGTGGGTCAAATTCGACGCTTTTAAATGGAAACACCCTTTTCTATAGGAGATAGACAAAAACTAATATCGGTGTCTGGAGCTCAATTTTTGTCAAAAACATGATGGTGAAAACCGCATATCGATATCTGTTACCGTTTTCGGAGTTACAGGGTGTTTTTCAAAAATATGCATTTTTAACAAATCGCTGTAACTTTTTGCTATGGGAAATTTTGTATTTTTATGAAAATATTTCCAAAGCACCTTTTACGTAGAATTTAATGGTTTAAGTATATTTTTTTAAATTAATAATTTAAGGATTATCAACAGAAAATTTGATTTTTTCATATGGGACACCCTGTATATTTTTAATTTATTGAAAATAATTTAAAATTACCTTCCAAAAAATATAAAACACTTGATATTTTGGTCGCTTCCTCTTCGAGATATAGAGTATATAAAAATTCGCCCGCTTTAAATAAGTAGGCTTTGAACGGCACCGGCTGTAATGCAAAAAAATTCTAGCTGTGAGCATCAATTAAAACGAAAATAATATTTGCTACGAGAGATGCAGAATTTTATAACAATTTAAAATATATTTAACCAATATCAACACATTTAAACTATATCTAATAACAATAAAAATAAATAGCAAACCAAGACATGAGATTTTGCTACAGGTGTTCGACATATCGACCGTCTTCTGTTATGGACACTGGACACACGGGACAGTCTTTGAACATTTCTCGCGGAATCATTAACTCAGTGGGGGTGAAAGATACCCTCTCATAACTGCTAAGTATTTCTAATTCTTGTCTAGATTATACGGAAGAATAAGGAGCCTTTATTCTTCCGCAAATGTATTAGATCCATGGGCACTAAGTCAGGCGGCCTCGACGGCCAACGGCTGGGATCTTGGTTAGCTATTCAATTATTCTTGAAATTGGCTGCAAAAATTTGCTGATAACTTCAGCGTTCAGAGGCGGTGCGTCGTCTTGCTGGAAAAATATGTTTCGAGTTTCATTAAAAAAAAAGGGCATATTATCATCAATAAGGGGTCCAAAGCCTACTAGTTAAAAGTGGCGAACTTTTAAAAATTCTGTATTTCGAAGGGAATTATAACAAAATATCAAATGTGCTACATTTTTGGAAAGGTAATTTTAAATTATTTTCAGTTAATTAAAAATATAAAGGGTGTCTCAAATAAAAAAATCAATTTTTCTGTTGATATCTCTTAAATTATTAATTTTAAAAAATTTATACTTAAACCATTAAATTCTATGTAAAAAGATGCTTCGGAAATGTTCTCATAGAAATACAAAATTTTCCATAGCGAAAAAGTTGCAGCGATTTGTTAAAAATGCACATTTTTGAAAAACACTCCGTAACTCCGAAACAGTAACAGATATTGATGTGCGGTTTTCACCATCATCTTTTGATGAAAATTGAGCTCCAGACACCTATATTAGTTTTCGTCTATCTCCTATAGAAAAGGGTGTTTTCATTTAAAAGCGTCGAATTTGACCCACCCTGTACAACTCGTTATTGATAACAATGCATTTACAAGGGACTCTTCAAGGGATCACTCTTACAAAGATAATTCCAAATTTAAAAATCTACATTGCCATAAACATTTCAAGTTGAATGACAAAAAGATCAAAAACAAACAAAAAAAAGTAGAGAAAAAAAAACAAACCACAAGAAAAATAGATAATTATGTACATCACAGTATCACAGTTGGATTAGAGTATCATAGGTGAGTATCACAGCTGGTGGTATATATTAATATCTTTCATAGATTTCAAAATATTTTTAATTTTTTCTTCTTCAGTTAAATTTTCACGAATTTCACCACGTATATGGAATTGGAATATAGGTATTTCTTTCTACCGTATATTGAGGACATTCACATATAATGTGAGTTAAACTGTCAATTCAACATGACAGACTATGCACATTGGAGGCTTTTTTTAATTAATTCAAATTTAAGTAATCCAATGATGAAAATACTAATTTTTTTGTATTTTTTTAGACATAAATGGTGATATAAATTATGAATCGTCCTGTATAATCACAGTGATAATTAGTTATAAATTATGAAAAATAAAAACTCTTTTTCTATAATTAGGTAATGACATATCGCGGCAATAGTTATCAGCCGTTTTGGTGTTATTTATTAGCCAACTTTGCAATTCCACTTTTTCTACTATTATCCAAACTAATTAACCTTATTTCATAAGCAATCTGCATTTATTAAAAAAGCGTTATTATTGATTAACGTAGTGCGTAATTATTATAACTCGTCCAATGAATGCTTAATGACGTTAGTGGTAGTTTTTACTATAATGAATCGCATGCTGAAACAACTAGGCATTACTTTTACAACTAAAATTGAGTATTATATAATAGAAGAAAATAAAAATGCGAAACGCTCGATAGGTATTTCAAATAAATTAATAATTAGACTAAAACGTTTATGGTAGAAAATATATTTATAATTATTATTCATTACAGATATGTAATTACTTTTAATAATATCAAAGAAATATAATTCTAAGCAATTTGACTATTTTATACCTGATGTGAATGTGAATTTTCGTTTTAGCAAAGCTTAATACAAAATAAATCTTGCTGTTAATATTGTTTGATTGTGTTTTAATTATTTGTTTCTTCTGTACGACACTGCGTCGGAGTGTAACGGAATAAATGCAGTTATTTACTAATAAAAAAATAGATAGGATATATATCTACCCTCTTGTAATGTAATGCAACTTGTTATATTTTTTGTTGACTTTTTATAACAGAAATTTAAAAAAAGTGCCAGTTTTACTGTCTAACTGCTCATTGATATCTCCTCAGAACAACAGGTTTACAGTCTGACAAACGGATCTGAAACAACGGGGCAACGGCAAGGGGATCGCAATTTTCTAAAATCAGGACCGATTTCATTCATGAATGCTCGTGGATATTTTACCACGAGCGTGCGGGGTTTCATAAAAATATATCAGGAATTTTTATAATATTTTCCAGTAAAGTTTATAATATTATTTTACTTTAAATGTACCTACATTTTGTTTAGTCATTTGCCAAATATAGTAATACTTGTTAAAACGCGTGTACTAATTACAATAAATACAAATCACGTTAAAGATATAAAACGCAATACAATAACACCGCCACTGGATTTTTCAATAGTAGTGACTGTTTCTACTATTCCTAGAGAGGGGCATAAAGTTGGGGGTAATGGCAACAAGACGTGCGAGAATCTCGACCAATCAGACTGGTTAAATCCGGGATGCCATGATGAATTTTGTCAGCGTTGCCAGCTTACCCTAAGCGGACGTTATCTTAAGGAAAACCTTTTATAATAGGCAGAATGAACGAAATCAGTTAATTAGATAAATATACATTAGTACAATAAGAACTACGTCAACATATTAGCATATATATAATTATGTATGCTGAAATGAACTAAAATATATTCAATTTATAGGTAATATCGAGCAACTTTGCGTTTCTATAATTAAACGTGACAACATCGACTTTTTTTGCCCGAATTCCTTCCGCTGTTTTAGATTGGTTTGTCAGATAATACGTCTCAAAAGTGGCTCACCCCTATATTTTTTTTAATTTTTTCAGATAAAAAAACGAGATTTGGTATATTAGCATATGACAAAAAAAGGATTGATTAGCATATTCAGTTGTTTTTGGTCACTTCCTGTTTCACCGGAAATGACTACAACTTTTGATTTTTGGCTCTCTTTTGGAAATGTCTCTCTCGGTATATTTCTACTTTATTCGATAGAAAATGACACTCTGAATAGAATGACATTTCATATGTCAACTTTTGACATTTTCGCATATGGTTTATTTGAAATTGTAACATGCGGTTTATAACGACAACTTGACTTGAAATACCAAGTGTGTGGTACCAAATTATTCGTAAAAAATTGCTTTTTGTTTGTTTTGTGTTAAAATTGTTTTGTGTTGTTTGAGTTGGGTTCTTAATTAAAAATTACTGATTTTAGTACAGCCACGGCACTCTAGATTTAAATATAAAATACTATTTTTTAAAGCGAAATTGTGAAAAGTTGACCTGTAATATGTCATTCTATTCAGAGTGTCATTTTCTATCGAATAAAATAAAAAAAATATACCGAGGGTGCCATTTAAAAATCAAAAGTTGTAGTCATTTCCGGTGAAACAGGAAGTGGCCAAAAACAAGTGAATTTGTCAATCAATCCTAATTTATGTAATATACCAACACACCTTAAATCTCGTTTATTTAGCAATAGTTTACAGTACGGTTTTTGTGTATCACGTACGAATAATATAATTCAATTAAGCTTCAGTAATAAATCATAGATGAAAATAGTTTAAAATTGTTATTTGAAAAAAAAAATAAAATGTTATAGGGGTAAGCCACTTTCGAGACGCACCCGGTATAGTACAGGGTTAATTAAAACGTAATTTTTAGTATATTACTGAATAAGGGAATATACTCTTAATAGGGTACCCATCAAAAAGTAATATGTTTAATTAATAATAATAATTGATTTTTGAATTTTGATCATTTATATGTTAAACTAAAGAATTCTGTGCATACAACAGTGCGTCGGACATTTGTAGCGCATATGATAAAAAAATTAAGAATTTTGTATAAGTGCCAACCTAAAGTAGGTATGCATTAGGACGTATTTCAGGAAAATCTTTTAACTTCTATAGGGTAGCTCAAAAAAGTGTGAGTGGACAGGGATATTTTTTTTTAAATGGAACACACTGTTTATTATTGTATTTTTGGCTTCCTTATAGGTACGTCCGGGACTGTATAGGTAATATCTTTAAAGAAAATGAATAATTAATATAAAATAAGCTAAGAAAAGCACAATTCTGTTTAAAATGGAGATTTATGACATCTATTCCATTTTTCATGTATGCATACATAGATCTTATATTATACAGGGCGGTTCTAAGTGTATTCGGGAAACTTAGGCAGAATATTCAGCAGATAACTCCTACTAAGGGCGCCGCCTACATATACATATTTTTTAATTGGTTTGATGAGAAATAACTTTCCGTCCGTACTTATATAAAACTACTGAGTAAAAAAATATACTCGAGATATTTTGAATTGCAATAATCAATACATGTCATCATTGACATAAATTAAACATGTTGATTAGATAATTATTAGACTGAAATAATAAATTTGAAATGTTTTTGTGTCAGAGGTTCAACAGAAACTGTTTTATCATATTTTTTTCGAATTTTACTCAAACTGATTTTGTAAAAATTAACGGCTGATTTTAATATACCGGGTGCGTCTCAAAAGTGGCTCACCCCTACAACTTTTTTATTTTTTCAGTGCGATTTAAAAATCAAAAGTTGTGAATCCGTGAAACCGGAAGTGACTATATACTAACATACCAAATCTCGTTTTTTTAATCGAAAAAATAAATAAGTTATAGGTGTGAGCCACTTTTGAGACGCACCCGGTATTTCAGGCAAAAATATGTTCCTTCGAGGTTATAATAATACTATTGTATATTTTATCGGAATTATTCAATCACATGAACAGAAACATAAACATCTAATAAGCAAAAATCTTTATTTTGAATGTATTGTGAAATGCTCCTTTATATTCATATTAGAAACATGTAAATTGGTTTCAACTTTTCAATATTATTTAGAAATTTTTGAAATTACGCAAATTTATTGGATTTATATGAATGAATATACTTATTGCTAGAAATTATATAACCTTTGTAATCTCCGATTGGCTCTGATAGGAAACTGCGACTGCGATTTCTTCTATTTACGAGATTCAATTTAGGCAACCAATATTACTATAGTTGCGATTCTGCTGCAATTCTGATTTTGTAAACTAGGACCATAAGAATCTTCTATTTTTTCGAGTTTCAATTTTTAGGAGTTGCGATTTTGTTACAAATGTAATTTTGTGGTTCATTAAAGCATTTTATGGGATTGAATTTTTTCTCTGATTTTATTTATTTATAGAGAAGGTATTATTTTCGAGGGCCAAAATCATAATATACAGGGTGTTTCTTAAGAGTGGCTCGTCCCTATAACTTTTTTATTATTTCTGATAAAGAAAAACGAGATTTGGTATGCTAGGATATCGTTAGTGAAACGTGATAACCTGCTAACTCAATTTTTGATTTTCAGTAAATAATACATGATTTTTACGTAAATTTTTCACGAAATATTAAGTTGTATTTTTCCCCAACAAAGATTATTGTTATCTCTATATAAATATTAACGCATGAATATATTTTCTACATGTGTACATATTTTTTTGTACCGTTTCTTTTCTCTCGTCTAAAATTATGAATAATGGAGTTATAGCAGTTTATCACATTTCACAGACGACATGACAAATTCGGATGGATTCGCATATTGAATTTGTTTCGATCACTTCTTGTTTCACCGGAAACGACCACAACTTTTGATTTTTAAAAGGTATTATTTTACTTTATTCGATAGAAAATGACACTTTGAATAGAATGACATATCGTATGTTAACTTTTGACATTTACGCTTAAAAATCGTAATTTAAATTTCAATCTAGAGTGTTAAAAACACAATTTTTTATTTAAGGATCCTTTTTTCATCTTCGCTTTCAGATAAATACACCCTATTTGCAACGATATTTGTTTGTTTGTTTATAAAATGTTATAGGGGTGAGCCACTTTTGAGACGCATCCGGTAAAAGTAATACAATTCTGAGAGAGAGACTGTATGATAAGTGAAAACTCAAGAAAGGGTGAAACAATAGATTCTACAAGGTTGTTCACCACATACGACACGGAGTATTGTAACTAAACGATTAGATTTTTACAAATTATAAGTTTTGTGTTCGTTGAAGGACTATTAGAGCTACAATTTAAAAATATTTTTACAAGATACAGAGTGTCCCAAATAAGTAAAAAATATTATAATTGTATTTTTTTAAATGGAACACACTGTATATTATTCTATTTATGGATTCTACGATTGAAACAAAGGTAAATTTGTTTAAGGTTTATCACACTTAAACCTTACAGTTTTTGAAATATTTTCAATTTTGTGAAATTGCAGTAAAAATGTTAAGGTGTAATTTCTCCAAGGGTATCACAGTTTTTAATCCTAAATATTTGCTGAAGATTATTTATTGCTCAGATATTGTGCTGCAATAATAAAAATTTTACTACCTTATACAGAGTGTCCAAAAATTTATATTAAATAATTACTAGCTTTAAATGGCAATAACTTGTTTAATTGAAATAGAACACCCTATATATTTTACGTGAATCAGATGCACAATGTAATTGTCTATCAAATTGTATTATACCATTTTTTACCCATCTCTTCAAGTTTTCGTAGAAAATGTATTTTCTTATAATTTAGACCTCATTTATCACTATACCCATGGAATATTAATATTTTTAAAGATGTAACAAATTTTCAAAGGGTACAGATACTAATATTGTCGATATAGTTCGCTTATTTAATTAAAAAAAAAGTTTAATTATTTTTTGTTAAAGAGGACCAATTAATATGATCCCAGTATTTAAACTACATTAATTGACTGTTTAGGTTGATTAATATAATAATTGCTCCAAATACTAAAAAACTGAATTTTGTGTGTGTATTAGACAGTGTGGTAAAAAGTAACACCTTCTAAATTTTATTTCATTTTTTGACGAATGCTTTATTTACAAAAACAGAGACGTTCATTTTCATAACTTATTATTATATTGATTTCTGAGCCAAATTCACATTTATTTAGAATACTTTATCAATTAAAACAATTTAAAAGTATGTAATTAACTAATTTTTGGTGTTTTTGGTCGGAAATTATGGTGGTATATTTAATTGGTATACTCTTTTACAAAGATTTAAATAGTTTTTTTTGTATACCAATGGGCTGGCAATATTTACCATCTGTACATTTTGTACATATATGGTGCTATAAAAAATCTGAAATGTCAATATTCCATGGGTATAGTGATAAATGAGGTCTAAATTATAAGAAAATGCATTTTCTACGAAAACTTGAAGAGATGGGTAAAAAATGGTATAATACAATTTGATAGACAATTACATTGTGCATCTGATTCACGTAAAATATATAGGGTGTTCTATTTCAATTAAACAAGTTATTGCCATTTAAAGCTAGTAATTATTTAATATAAATTTTTGGACACTCTGTATAAGGTAGTAAAATTTTTATTATTGCAGCACAATATCTGAGCAATAAATAATCTTCAGCAAATATTTAGTATTAAAAATTTTGATACCCTTGGAGAAATGAAGCCTTAAAATTTTTACTGCAATTTCACAAAATTGAAAATATTTCAAAAACGGTAAGTTTTAAGTGTGATAAACCTTAATCAAATTTACCTTTATTTCAATAGTAGAATCCAAAAATAGATTAATATACAGGGTGTTCCATTTTAAAAAATACAACTATAATATTTTTTACTTATTTGTAAAAAAAATCTTGTAAAAATATTTTTAAATTGTAGCTCTAATAGTCCTTCAACGAATACAAAACTTACAATTTGTAAAAATCTAATCGTTTAGCTACAATACTCCGTGTCGTATGTGGTGAACAACCCTGTATAAGGTTGTGGTGATTAACTTTTCTCCTCATATACAATTTAGTCTAGAAGTCTAGATACGCCCCTGGTTCAGATACTAATTAGGTTTCAGTAAGTTGCATTAAAATACAAACTAAAGAAATACAATAGAAAAACTTTAACAAACACCATTTATTAAAAAAACATATTACAAAAAATAAATATTACCTATCATAAAAAAATATGATGTATGAAACTTCAGGGAATGCTATTGCTATTAAAGTACTATACAAAAACTTATCCATCTTTAATCAAATCAATTGGCTTTTAATTAATGCTATAGAAATATATATATTTTTTTTAAGTATTTAATAATATCTACCTAATAATGTTAATGTAAAAGAACACATCGAATTACTAAAATAAAAAAAAGAAAAGAAAAGATAAAATTTAACAAAACATAAAAGAGTAAGATAATCAAAAGTTAATTTAATATAGAAGACTAAACTACTACATATATCGTTGACTATATTGTTGTTATATTGACTATTATCAATATCCACCCCTCTTATTATTTTCAGCTTTTCAATTTTTTATCGCTTTTTGTATAAATTCACTATTGCTAACTATATAAAACGCTAAGAAAGGAATGGTAGAAATATTTTTTTATACAGAAAGTACAATAATAATACGATAAAGAATGTCTTGAAGAGCTTGTCGACTACCCACATCCTGGAAAAAAAAAAAAATATAATTAACAACAAATAAATAAACAAATTTAGTAAATAAAAAAATAAAACCATTTAAACAAGTTAATACTAAACTAAAGGTGTTGGAAAATATTTATACTAAAATTTATGTGGGGGTGGGGGTAGTTTTCACCCTTCCCGTGCTTTTTCTTGATTTTTGTAAAAGTTAGTTGTTAGAGCACTTAGCCTTCTAAATAAGGTTAACAGTGAAAGTCAAAGACTGGGTTTAAACATAAATACTACAAAAACTAAATTTATGGCTGTTAGCAGAAACAACATTCCGAACACCAGAATTTACTTAAATGGAGAGGTCATCAAGCAGGTCACACAATTTAAATATTTGGGATGCATGGTTAACGAAACGTGGGATCCGGATCAGGACATCAAATGCAGGATCGAACAAGCAAGATCTACTTTTCTGAGACTGCGAAGATTTATCGCAGATAGGAATTTGAAGTTCGGCCTTAGATACAGAATGGTGAAGTGCTATGTCTGGTCAGTTTTGTTATATGGTGTGGAAGCATGGACACTGAAGGTAGCAACAATAAACCGAATTGAAGCCTTCGAAATGGGGACCCTACGACGAATGCTAAGAGTGCCCTGGGCCGACCGTGTTAGAAATGAAGACATTCTCAGAAGAGCTGGTCTGGAACAACGTGAACTCTTCGAAATCATCAAGAAGAGGAAAATAGCCTATTTGGGACACATACTACGTGGAGAACGCTATCACTTTCAGCGTCTGATTCTCCAGGGTAAAATAGAGGGGGGCAAAATGGGGATAGGACGAAGGAAGCTATCCTGGCTGAGAAATATTCGTCATTGTACAGGCATACAGGACTTCCAAGCACTCCAAGTCGCGGCAGTTAACAGAACCATCTGATGAGGAAGAAAAAGATGAACGCCTACGCAGGAATCTGCACGACACCTTAAGAAGAAGAAGAGCACTTAGCAAAACCCAGATACCCAAAATCCCTTTCAAATCGGAATAACGGTTCTAAAAATGTGTTTATTTCTTTAAAGTTTGATGCCCTCTAGCGGACAAACGAAGCAGTTTTGTATAGAGGTAAATTGTGTCCAACGAACTTATTTTGATTCCAAAAATACGTAGTAGTTCTATGTCCACGGAATATTGGGAACCCTGTATTTATATACAGGGTGGTCGAAATTGGTCTGTTTTCAGAGAAAACCTATTTTCTGGCTAGATAGAGCAAAACCGACATAGATGTCATGGGCTCAATTTCTGAGAAACGTTTAAAGGCGAAGACTGCTGCCTGGAGGACACTACCCACTAAACATCACCCCCTCGCTCCTGCCACGTCTACCTGGACCCGCTGGACGCATCTCCTCAAGTAGATGCATCTCCTCAAGTAGACGCGTAGTAAAATAATGGCGAAGACTGCCTGTACCTATTTTCACTGCCAACTGAGATACGGGGTCTTTTTGAATTTTTTACCATTTGGAAAATTGCCCATAACTTTTTTATTTCGCAGAATAATAAAATTCTGTAAAAACATTCTTAAGGCACTTTTTTAAGCACAATTCAGTGGCGTAGTCAGTTTTTTTCTATGTTTGCTCTTTTTATCAGAAATAATGAAAAATATAATTTTTTAAATGGAAATCATAGTTGGCTATGAACTTAAAAAAATGCTGGCGTTTAACCCTTTCCAACGATATAAAGTTATGGGTATCTATTTCTAAGAATGAGAGAAATATTAGTTTGTTAATCTTTATATCGAAGCGGGCCTTGATTTTGTGTTGACTTATTTGCCTAATTATTTTTATCACAATTTAATATTCTATATTATTATTTATCTGCAAAATTAATTTAATAATATTTCTCTCATTCTTAGAAATAAATACACATAACTTTATATCGTTGGAAAGGGTTAAAAGCCAGCATTTTTTTAAGTTCATAGTCAACTATGATTTCTATTTAAAAAATTATATTTTTTATTATTTCTGATAAAAAGAGCAAGTATAGAAAAAAACTGACTACGCCACTGGATTGTGCTTAAAAAAGTGCCTTAAGAATGTTTTTACAGAATTTTATTATTCCGCGAAATACAAAAGTTATGGGCAATTTCCCAAATGGTAAAAGATTCAAAAAGACCCCGTATCTCGGTTGGCACTGAAAATATCAACAGGCGGTTTAAGCCATTAAACGTTTCTCAGAAATCGAGCCCATGACATCTATGTTGGGTTTGCTCTATCTAGTCAGGAAATAGTTTTTCTCTGTTAAGACGACTTTTGTTTTCTCTGTCAATTTCGACTACCCTGTACAGTTTGCTAAAAAAATCATGAAATAGGGCTAAATCACTTTAAATTTGACGAGAAATTTTTGCGTTGCATTTTTCTGCATCTGAGTGTAGTATGAAAACTAGAAGGCTAGACTTTATGTACTAAAAAAATGTAGTAAGGTTTTTCTTGTTAAGGCTGTGTCCACTCTCTTTCCACCACTGTTAATACTTACACTTTCATATGTCTTCTAGCTGCTGGTAAAGTGTCATCCGTCTCTTTCAAAATGTACAATCTAGCTGCGTGGACGCAATCCGTGAAATATTCGAAGTAATCCACTCCGTCTCCGTCCACCTTGTACTTTTCTCTCTCCAGTGGATTCATCGTTTTTCGCGCCTCCATACAAACGTCGTTGTTGAAGTCCCACTGGTTGTTTGCGTAGTATTCGAATACTTCGAAACCTTTGAGGATTCGTTTCTGGACTCTTATCAATCTACAATTATTACAAATGTTATTGAGATAATGATCATTCTAATAGTAACACAAAATAATTTAAGGATATGTAGGCATTTCAACCAATAAACCATTATAACCAATGACTAAAGAAGGCAGAGAATATAGAATAGAAATTATAGGGGCGCCATTTTTTTTGGTGGCAAACAAAGGAGGTGACACCAGGGACAATTTTACCGATTTTTAATAGTTTTTTGTTTGTAGTAAACTTTGTATAAACTTTATTACAATGGTGATTTGTTCACCTTTAAAGTGTAAAAGCTGCAGCGAGAAGAAAAAGCCAGGAGTTACGTTTTCTAGGTAAATTATACTACTAGGTAAATTATACTATGAATTCTATAATTATTTTTCTGATATACTATGATTTGTGCTACATATTTGGGTATAATAATTCATACTAGTTTTGTGCCTTCTTAGAACGTTTTAATATTTTTTTCTTTAAATGATTATATAGGGATCAATAAGACAAAATTTTTATTAAAAATATAAATAAATAAATATTATTCATAACTACATAAGTCTAATTTTTAGTAAGTAACACTAAGTACCAACTTAAATTTTAGAAACTCCCCAATTTAGTCGACATCTGGTACCATTTACAAACTAGTTTGGTGAGCTAAAAAACTGAATAATCCATTTTTCACGACTGGCGATGGACTTCTGCCAAACATATGCGGGTAAATCACAACTGGGAAGAGTACCGAACAAAAAGATAACAGAATGTATGCATGTCCAGCGAAAAATGCAGAGGAGACAACTGGTATGGCATGAGTGAGGACCGAATACCAAAGAAAATTCTGAAATGGGCACCATCAAAAAGAACAAAACAAGGGAAGGCCAAAAGCAACATGGATTGGTGGAATTCAAAAAGCTAGGTTGGAGAGGGATTCTCATCTCTGGAGCTAAGAGAACAGAAATGAACATAAAAAAATAATACTTACACTGGTTTATATCCTAAAATAGTTAATAAGGCATCGACTAGAACTGCTGGTACTAAATGAAATAAGAAGAAACAAATATAGTGAACGATTTTCGATCGTTTCATAGATCCACCTGGATACCAAGCCACTCCGTTTAGGGGTATCCTTTCTTCTATAACCTGAAATTAATTATTTTTGTTTTTTAAACCCAAAAAAATAAAATAAAGGAGTGCTTTAATATTTAACATGATATTAATTTAAATGAAGAAGTTAAAGAAATGTATTGTATACATACTCGTCTTCCAATATTGATAATTTCTTCCATGGTTATTTTGTGCTCGCTTGAACTTGTTAAATTGTATATCCATCTGTCGGATCTGAAAACAAATATATTAAATAAATAAATATAATAGATATAATATTCTTATAGGGAAATTAAAATAACTTTGGTTGCACATCATTATACGACCACCAGCAAACTCCATAAGACGACGCATGGTGTCATTGATGACGTGCACCCAAAGTTGTTTTAATTTCCCTATAGATCTTTAGTCTCTAGTATTCGATGACATCTGAACCTGCAATGGATACATATAAAATACTACAAAATCAGTTAAATTTTATATAAAAAAACATATTTTTGTGTTTGTAATTGTTTTAAAAATTAACCGTTTTATTTCATGTGGTTTTAGTCAACAATAAATTAATAATATGTGTAATCTAAAATCTATTCTTCTATGAATATTAAAAAATAGGTACTTAATTTTGTCTGTCTTGATTTTTTTTTAATTTGTAGTAGTAGTCATTTTGCCGACTTAACTCGCAGATCATCATGATTTAAATAAAAAATAGAGAGTTAAGTCACAAAAATGACTTAAATTACATTATATTGATTTAAGTCTTTACGACTTTTTTAAATGACTTGACTTGAAATAAAATGATTTAAGTCAAAGACTTAAGACTTAAATCATTTGAACTTTATGTTGAATATGACTTAAGATTTAAATCATTTTGATTTTATAAATGACTTAAGACTTAGGTAAGTCTTTTTGAAATTGACTTGTTGCAGCTCTGCAAGATAAACCTTTTAATCGGCATTAAATGGCCTACACAAGAAATGTTAACAAGAGAAAAAGTCAGTGGTTTGGTTTTTATTCCCAGTTTTTTTGGAAACATAATTCAGTGATTACCAGGGGTGGATGGGCCATATGGGAAAACGGGAAAATTCCCGGTTGGCCGGTGGGAAGATGGGCCGGTGGCCCGGTCTCGATCAGAACTCAAAAAAAGATCGGATTAGCAAAAATTAAATGGTTAATCTTCTAACTAAAGTGACGTAAGATTCTTAGTGACTCCATAACTAACTAGTCAATTTGCATCAGTATAATTGTCAGTTGCTTTTAGACATAAACTCCAATTTGTAAAATAACTATTGTAAGATGTATTTCTCTGGGACACTGCACACATTTTCAAACACAACAAACATCTGTTGTTTGTTCGGTTTGAAAATTTTTATTATATAAGGAGAGTCTATAAGTGCAAATATTTTCAGGGCTGGTAGATCTCAATAAAAGAAACATAATATATATTCTTTTTACCGAGTTTCAAATAAGTTCAATCGAGTTATTAAAGTTTGGAAATTTAAAAAAATAGATTTATTTTTAAAAAAAATTGAACCACCTCAATTTTTCGGTATTTGCATCTCTTTTAGTCCCGTAATATCAGAGATTAAGAAAAGCTACCGTGGGAAAATTTGCGGTGAATAGGAAGTTTTAAAAAGTTTTCTAAAGTATACAGGAAAATTTAAAAGAAAATGCTCGATTTTTATCATATTTTTTTGCAAAAATCCTCATAGACGTGTTCCTGATGGGGTCGAAATATACCACCCCTGAAACTATTTGCACTTATTTAAGGCTCACCGTGTATAGTTTTATCACTATTCTTTTATTAATAACTAATAAAAATGACTGACTGGCAGCAGAAAAAAGAATGAATAGCATTAGGCAAATTTAAATAGTTTCGCTCTAAGTGTATACTAAGAATACGGTAGCGTAGATTTACAACTGGGGGCCTCAGTGCAATATTTTTCGAGCTCCGCTTTGTAAAAAGGTAGACGAATTTGACGCCAACTCTGGGGTTGACAGTGAAGATACAGTGGTGGCCAAAAGTATGGAAACTTTTTACTTTTTAAAATATTATAGAAAATATTGCTATGCTTAAACTCTCAGGAATATAAATGAACAGCTTATCAGCAAATAAAAGTATTCCAAAAATTACACAGCGAAAAAAATCTGTTTAGCAGTTTTTGTAGGAGAACAATAGATTTCTTGTGGCCAAAAGTATGGAAACCATAAATAAATACATTAAAATTATTTAGTTTAAGCTGATAAACGGTACGATTTGCTTCAGATAAATATAAACATCATGCCCAAGTCTAAATATTTCTCTACGGATTTAAAAAATAGAATAGTTGAATTATACAAATAAGTAAAAATTTAAACATTTTAAAAGGCACCGTTTCGAAAATAATTCGTAAATTTAATAAAACAGGGAACGTTTCAACAGCTTTTAAGTCAGGAAAACCAAGAAAGTTGTGCAACAGGACAATGAAAGTAATGAAGAGAATATCAATGGGAGATCCAAGAAAAACATCCACAGACATTTCTTGAGAAATGGGTGAAAGGGGAATATCGGTGTCTGCACGCACGGTGAGAAGAAGGTTGGATGACATGGGACTTTTTGGAAGAGTTGCGGTGAAGAAACCACCAATATCAAAGAAAAATAGGATAGCCCGCTTTAAATTTGCTCAAGATCATCTCACCTGGTCTTATCAGAAATGGAATACTGTACTGTTTAGCGACGTAAGCAAGTTTCAACTGTTTGGTAGTGACGGGAGACGTTATGTCCGAAGACCAAAGGTACACGGTACAGCCATAAGTACCAGATGCCCACAGTAAAAACATGGGGTGGGAGTATAATGGTATGGGGGTGTTTTTCTCGTTCAAGTGTTGGTCCTCTTGTTAAAATTGATGGGATAATGGACCGTTTTTTGTACAAAGACATATTGGAGAATAATATGCTGCCTCATGCTGATGAAGAAATGCCACTCAGATGGTTGTTCCAGCAAGACAATGATCCTGAGCACAAATCTCGGTTTGTTCAAAATTGGTTAAATGAACATAATGTTCCACTAATGGATTGGCCCTCACAGTCTCCGGATCTTAATCTCATTAATAATCATTTGGATAGCAAAATTCGAAGCCATTCTATTTCAAATAAAAATGAATTATGGGAAGTGCTAAAAACTGAATGGGCGGCCATTTCCAGTAAAGATTGTACGAGATTGATCGATTCGATGCCACGAAGATGTAGAGAAGTAATTAATTCAAAGAGATATTCCACTAAATATTAGTAATTTTTATATTATCTTGAATTAAATAAACATTCTTCTTAAGTTTCCATACTTTTGACCAAGAAAATATTCATAATTTTTTATATATTTTTTGATAGCTGTAATTTTTTATTTAAATGTATCAGGTTTTGTAGGAAATTATTTGTAGGTCACGATTATATAAGTCGTTTTATTTCATAGTTTAATTTTTCAGCATAAATGACAAATTAAAAAAGTTTCCATACTTTTGGCCACCACTGTATATCTATGTTTGGTTTGAATTGGGGAAGTCTGAATACTAAAAGCCAAGTCTAAATTGTTGTTTAAAATGTTGCTAATATTAATTTACTCAAAAATTATTGAGACAGCAGAGAAGATTTAAATAAGGTTTAAACTAGATTAGATAATAAAATATTAATATGTCTCGAAAATCCAAATACTCTTATTATAGACTGTAACATAGCATCACATCAGAATATATTTATATCCACTGCCTAGGTATTGCCTACGTTTTTTTTCGTTTGAGTCTTGGCATTATCATACAAGATGCCAAATGTAGAAAAGTATAGAGGAAAATTTTCGTAATAAGAAAAAGGATAAGAACTATACAATAACCTAAAAATGCAGCTGTTTTAATGGCGACCGCAGTTCATTAAGTTAAAAACACGTATACACGACGAGGCAGTGCCTTCTATTAAAAGATCAGCCTACGGGCGAGATTTATGACGTCACGCTAGTTAGATATAACGGATTAATAAATATGTTGTAGAATACATGGAAAACATAATTATTCCTCAGATTTTTGGTTTGTATTTTAAAAATGATATAGTTTACATGAAATATACATAATATACAGTTAATAACTACAACATATATACCTATTTATAGTAATAAATACTTTGGCAAATAAACTATGAACCATACAAATGCAGCAAATGTTTTACAATGTACAAATAATGTATAGGTACATAAGATAATGGGTAAAATGTAAATATATTTTAAATTTTCGGGTTTGAAAATCGATCTAATTTAACAAAAAACATTCAATATCTACTAATAGTGATGTATTATTATTTGCATTCACAAAATTTATATGTATATTTTGCAAGTATCAATGTTCAAAAAAATAATATTTACAAATAATACAATATTATCTAAAAAAAGGCGTCAGCGATGGCTATGAAATGAAGATCGCTGGCATTTTATATGTAAAATTATTCTAAAATTTTTGATTTTCTTGGGATTTTAGGTTCAGGGAAAAACGCTGATTTAAGATTTCATTTGTTTTCCATTATTTTTATTTGGTTTAAAAAAAAACGTTTCGGCTAACTATAGCCTTCATCAGTGTTGTGTCATATGAGAAAAATAATGTCGATATATAATCCAAAAATTACATATACAATATAATTCACACCTCATAATGTTTACTGCAATTAATAAACTAATATAAACTTATCAAAAGATGACCACATATTTTTTAAAATTATTATTCTTAACACTAAAATTATCTACATTGACTATGGAGTACGCAGTAAACATTATGTGTGTGGTGTGAATATTTTATATGTAATTTTTTGGATTGTATTTGACACTATTTTTTTCATATGACACAACACTGATGAAGGCTATAATGTTAGCCGAAACGTTTTTTTTTAAACCAAATAAAAATAATGAAAACCAAATGAAAAACTTAATCAGCGTTTTTCCCGAACCTAAATCCCAAAAAATCAAAAATTTAGAATATTTAGAAACAAGGTTCAAGAATATCAAATTTTCCAAGATTGTAAAATTCTAGTTAATTATTTTATGTGTACAGTTATTTAGGGAATGTCATCGATGTTCATTTCCAAGCCAACTAGACGCCGATTTTTTTCGATGATACGGTATAATTCTTACGTAAAATGTAAATAACATTAGACCAATTAAAACAAAGAAATATGAATTTCTTAGTATTTTTAGTAACACCTTTATTCTTAAAACTTAATTTTGTATTATGCAAATATACCAATTTTATTGTTATTTTATTCATATTGTATTCAGCCATCACTTAAATAGTTGATATTAATATGGTATTATAAATAATCAACACTATTCATTAAAAATTACTGAAAAAATATATGTTATGCTTGACAACTTGACATACATTATATATTATCAAACAAAAACACATTCTTCTTTTAAACTGTATCAGTCTTGTATTTACAAAAATCTTTTTTAAAATTTGGACTCAAAATAATAATCTTTTTCATGATCTTTAATACACATATTCTTTATTTTTCCCTAGATCATAATACCTACTTACGTGTTTGAATCTATCGAAGCTGAACCAACAACACTTGGAGTGGAGATTCCACAATATGAATAAAATAAACATAATTGTCCAGTTTTCATTAATACCATCATGGGAGAATATTATTTTTAAATTTATTAAAGATATTTTCAATAGAATTCTCTTGATTTATAACTCGTACCCACTTTTCTTGCTCTTCCGGACACTTTAGGCTGCCTAGTATAACTATCCTTTCCACCAGGAACACAACAAAGATGAGGCATAGCACCAAAAACACACTCCACTTAAGCTTTATTGATGAATTGTTAGAGTCTTAAAAAACACACACAAAAATCACGATGAGTAAAAAATGTATGGGCACTTTTAGGTTAAATCACTTACACAACGTGTAATTTTTTAATTTTTCTATTTTTTTATGCGAAACCGAGAGTGACCATATATCTGGTAGTAGTTTATGTCACTTAAACACCAAAATAATTAGTTTTTTGCACTACAATAATAAATAATACCAAAAATCATAGAGTTAAAACCAAAAATCAACCGACAAAATATGAAACGGAATCTAACATCTAACCCGATATCTAAGTATGTACAGCTGATGAAGTAAACAAAAGTCCGCCCCCAGGCTGATCTTTTAAAGAACGGCAGTGGACGAGGCTGCTGCTGTACTAGAAAATATTTCTTTCTACAATGTGTAAGAAAGTATATACCTGAAAAGCTAAAAATAATGTATTTCACAGAGGATTGGGTCAGCTGAACTGAATGAATTTAAAGTTTCTCAAAATCGTAGCCTATTCAAGATCAAATTACCGTTATCGATAATGGAAATAAAGCAGTAGAACCCTGTAAATCTGACCCATTTTGTTGTAAAAATTCAGATATCAGACCCAATATCGATCTTTATGAAAATTTTGATAAAGACAATTTAAAGGCAAAAGAGCTTTTTCGCACGAGTAAAAAAACACCCTTACTTATATTATTACGTATAAATAAAATATGTTTCTTCGTTATAGTCATTTTGTTTTTGTGGATTTGGGTCGGTTGCCTGTTTTTCCCGGGTCGGTTTCCACTTTCCCATCCACTCCTGGTGATTACACGTCTCTGGTAAATCTGTCGACACTTTCTTAGACTTTTCTTAGTATTAAAATATTATCACTTATAGTAACATTTGCGTTCAAAATTGCATTCGAGTCGCTAAAAACACTTGGAAGAAAATTATAATAAACAGGAAAGAAATTCAGACTTTATCCTTCTGTAGCTACGAAACAAATCAGAATCGGACGTATGTTGATAGAAGAAATAAATCTTAATTTAGGTGAGGCATTACCCCACGAGGAGCTGGCATATGTGTTTTTTGAAACACCTTTTTTAACCTAACTTTGGTATGACTAGACAGAAAGTTCAAAAGCTCGATATGCTGCCAGAAGTTAAACACAGTATTGCATAAATTGTGACTATAAAAAAAAACTTACTTGTTACCGACATAATCGTAAACAGATAGAACAGTCGCGTTTACGAATATGTCCACTGGCATGTAATCGGCATAACTATCCGTTTGGCAGTACATCGTCCTGATGACGCCTTTTCCAGCACCGATCAGCAAACCCGTAGGTCCATTGATGTTGTCCGTCCAGCCTGGCAAAGGCTCTTTCCAAATAGGTATCACTAAAAAACAAAACACATTTTAAAAGATTTGAATATACAAGATATTATCTCATATATAATCCAAATTCATTAATTGAGGCGTCAAGTTGCAAAACCCGCCTTATCAATTTTTTTTAAATGGCCTAATGACATATATTAATACTGGGAACCCTGAAATCTACATAAACATAATCCCAAATTTCAGTAAAAGTCGCTTTCTTATATAAAATTCACTACAAATTACTGCAGCAAAATCCGTCTTATCCATTAATATTTGCTTTTTATTGTCATTATTATTACAAATTCCGCATTTTTTCATAAGCTTTTTACACAAGTATAATATTACTACTGCAGTCTTTTCAAATCCTTACTTAATTTTAATAAAATAGTATATTTAATAAATCAAGTTAGGATGCAAATATCGTATGATCTAAAAAAAATGGCGTCCAGTTAGCTAGGAAATAACAATCGATGGCATTTCATATAAAAATTTATATATAAAATGACAGCGTTCTTCATTTCATAGCCAATAGGCATCATACTGCAACAAAACCCCCCTTATCCGAATTATTTTTGTGGTTTTTTTGTGGAAATTAAATATTAATTTTTATTTCTAGAAAAATGACATACAAAACAATGATTCTATTCAATGGACACGTTTTTTTGCAAATTAACACTTCAAACATTTGCTAAAACAGTTTTTGCTTATTATGTCGAAGACCGATTTTGCAATTAGGTTATTTGCGAATTATTTATCAAATCGAAAATAACTGACTTAATTATAAAAATATCATAAACATACAGGGTGGTCCGAATTGTAATCGGGAGATTTTGGCAGCATATTTTGAAGGAAAAATTAAGTGAAAAAGTTCATATAAATTTATGTTCTAAAATTCTTCGTTTCGGAGACAAAGGGTTTAGAAGTTTCATTTTATAGATTTTTGGGTGTCTTTTGACATAAGAAATTTGATATCGATGTGAATATCACTCTTACTTGTAGGGGGCGCCACCTACATATTTTTAAACTTGTTTGAAGTGTAATAACTTTTCGACCGTACCTGTAAAAACTAATGAGTGAAAAAATATACATTTTTTTAAGTAAAAATGGTCTCTTTGCAAAAATCGCTACGAACAACCGTTCTCAAGATATTTGGAATGGAAATAGTCAATACATGCCATCATTGACAAAAAATAAAGATATGTTTGAAAATTCTTTATTTTTTTAAATCATAAATTTTTCTACAAAATATTATGATAAAACAGTTTCAGTTGAACCTTTGGCACAAAAACATTGCAAATTTATAATTTCAGTCTAATAACTATCTTGTCAACATGTAAAAACGCCGGAAATGCATTTTTTCACTCATTAATGTAATACAGACGAGAACGATATATTATTACACTTCAAAACAGTTGAAAAATATGTAGGTGGCGCCCTCTACAAAATCATATTGACATCAAAATCAAAGTTTTCATGTCAAACAACTCCCAGACACCAATTTTCATCCAAATATTGACGTTACTTCACAAATTATTTCGAAAAAATCGAAAAATAAAAATGAAACTTCTACACCCTATAACTCCGAAACTAATCATTTTAGGACATACATTTAACGAAGTTTTTTACTTATTTTTATCTGCAGAATATGCTGCCGAAGTTTCCGGAATACAGTTCGGACCACCCTGTATTATCTGGCTATTTTTTCTAATGGTGGTTTTATTATTATTTTTTAAAAATTAGGTGTGTTATTTTGACTCTTACCAACCGATGGTCTCAAAATGATTACTGGCAGTTTATCTTTCTGTTCCACAACCAAAGCTTCTCCTAACGCCTTGGTAAAGGCATATGTATTTGGAATATCACCCAATAATCTAAAAAAGAAATATAATTGAATATAACTACGCTAATGTTAATAACAGAGGAGTCCAAGATGCTAAATGGGGATTTAAAATTGGATGCTAAAAAGAAGAAAAAAAAAAGATTATACAAAGAGTTAGGGGAAAAACCGACCATGTCCATTTTATGAAATTTCTAAGTAGTCAACTTAAATTGTTGAGAATAGCAACTACCAAATACGTGTTAAATTGTAATTGAATATAACAAACGATGTCCGAATAACGCATCCAGTAATACATTTTTGTATCTTAACACCATGTTGAAGATACAAAATTTTGGGGGTACTTAGCAGGGTGCAAGGTTTTTCCCTTGTGTTATTTTGACGCGCTTGAGTAAATCCCCAATCCTGCCTTCGACTCTACTACAGTAAAACTTCCCATTTCGGCCACTTCTAAAAAGCGGTCACTTCTGTTAGCGGTCAATTTTCAGTTGTTTGAATTAATCTTAGGGGAATTCCTATATTAAAATATTTCTCAATAACGTTAATTCCGAAAGCGGTCACCGGCCGCTTCTAAAGGTACATTTTAGGGAAAAACCCATTAAATTTATTGCCCCAATACCGGCCAAAAACCGAACCCTTCGAACCTTTTTTTTTGTCTAACAAGAGCTGTTTCAGGACACTTTAGGAAAGTCCAAGCAATAAACATTTATAATTTGTTTGAGAAATAGGTACAGAGAGTGACAAATACAATACAAATTCGTCAGTAGTTTGCTGAAATTTTTGGGAGATATAGAATCAGTTTAGTTTCTTACTCTGAAAGAACAGCAACCATGTCTTTGAAACGTAAACGTTTGTCTATTAAAGAGAAATTAAATATTGTCGCGGAAAGTGAAAAATATAACAGCAGTGCTCGAAAGTTGGCGGAAAAGTTTGGTGTTGGAAGAACGCAAGTGAACGACATTTTAAAAAACAAAGTGGAATTAAAAAAAATGTTTGAAGAAGAAGGATGCAATGCAGATAAAAAACGAAAGTTTCCTAAAACAGAAGGATTTGCAATCGATCAACTAGTTTACGAATGGTTTTGTAAGGCAAGGAACAAAAACATACCCATATCGGGAACCTTAATTCGGGAAAAAGCTCTTGAGGTATCTACATCCTTGAAACTTAGTGAATTTAAGGCTTCAACTGGCTGGTTAAATAAGTTTTGCAAGAGACATAATATTAACTTCAAAACAATTTGTGGTGAGTCTGCAGATGTGGATGAAGTGACTGTTGAAGACTGGAAAACAAAATTAACAGCAATCATTAAGGAATACGACACTAAAGACATTTTTAATGCAGACGAAACAGGGCTTTATTATATGGCAATGCCAAACAAAACCTTTGCTTTAAAGAATGATAAATGTGCTGGCAAAAAATCAGCTAAACAACGAGTGACACTGCTTTTCTGTTGCAGCATGCATGGTGAGAAGGAAAATCCGCTAGTTATAGGTAAGAGCAAAAACCCGAGATGTTTTAAAGGAGCGCATGTAGATAAATTGCCGATAGAATGGGTATCCAACAAAAAAGCTTGGATGACGACAGATATAATGACATCTTGGCTCAAAACCTTTGACACCAAAATGAAACGGCAGGGTAGAAAAGTTCTTTTATTTTTGGATAATGCCACGTCTCACCCAAAAATAGAACTTGAAAATGTTCGTATAATTTTTTTTCCTCCAAATACGACATCTCATTGCCAGCCGTTGGACCAAGGAATTATTCAAAATTTTAAATTAAAATATCGTCAATTTTTTATTAAAAGACTTTTGACTTTTACTAATACCGAAGAAACGATGGAAAAGGCTAAAGAGAGCATAAATTTGGCAAGTACTATGGTGTGGATAAGTACAGCATGGAAAAATGTTACATCGAACACTATAAAAAAATGTTTCCAAAAAGCGGGATTTGCAACCGTCAAAGGGGACGATGCATTTGACGAAGAGGACGACATTCCTTTAAGTCAGTTATCTTCAATTTTAAAAAACATGCCAGGAAGTCCAGATCTTAAAGAATATCTGACAGTCGATTCAGATGTCCCTACGGAAAATCCTAGTTTAGAGATGCAGGGAATAATCCAGGAATTTACAAACAACAAGGACAGACAGGACTCCACTCAAGCCGAAGAGGAAGAAGATGAAGGCCAAGACATTCTGTGTTCATCTATAAATAATATGAGTGAAGTATGTGAAAAATTAAGAGACATTCAGAATTTTTTGGTGATTCAAAACAAAGACGAACTAGCGGTTGATATTGCCCATACTTTGATGAAATTTGAAAGTGAAATTACAAAAATCAAAATTAAAAATTTAAAGCAGACTACCATTAATCAGTTTTTCACCATATAAATAAGGTTATCATTTTGTAACTTTTAAAGTCAATTGTACATATGTATATAAGAATACCTATGTGTAAAATACATATGTATACATTGTAAGTTTTTTTTCAAAATTATTATGTAATAAAAGTTTTTTGTAACAACTGAATTATTTTTTTGTGCCAAAATCTAAAACTGAAGATCATTTATTAACACTTATTGTGTGTTTGTACTACATGCTCGTACTTAATTTTAATTACTTTGCACGTTTCCAAAATAAAGGCATTTTACATTGGTATCTGTATTTTATTGTTCCCAATAGTGGCCACTTCCCTTAACGGCCACATTCCTTTGAAAATTTTTGTGGCCGCTCTATGGAAGTTTTACTGTATTAATAATAATAGCTCCCGTATATAGCGTTTAACGCCTTGGAGTAGCAAGTAGCAAGGCACAGCTTGCCATGCTAGAGCCGTTCGGTATACAAGGCAAGTAATGCGGCTAGCATATTTATTTTATTAAAAATAGTTGGCTGATGAAAAGTCGGCTGCAGGATTCGAACCCACAACCTTGAGATTGGTAGATGAGAGCTGTACCTCTACGCCATCGGGCACCTCTCCTCTACTATTAACTAGATTTAATAATAATACAAGCATTTTCTCGTAGTGATCTAGTTTATTACATTATGTTGTATCACAGTAAAAACAAAATATCAACTTCTTACGCCACCTATTCTGAGAGCCAGCTGTTGCTGTTCATTTTAATCCTTCTGTGACAATCTATAATTTATTCACTAATAAATATTATAAAAACTCGGTCAACTGTTCACAATAGCTTTTGCTTGTTTCGATTTTCTTTAAATGTTTTATGTTTTCTTTTAATTAGTATAATTAATAGAGGAAAGTATGGTCCTTATGCAATTAGTTCGCGCGTTACATTAATAAACGGTACCGTTTTTTTATGTAACAAGTGTCGCTGAAAGGTTAACAATTTTAATAAGAGAAGATATTAAGTTTTTTTAACTCTCGTGATAAAAAAAGAATCATTATTTGACATTGGGTAAAAAAAATAAAGCTAATAATGTAGTGTTTATAATGCAAAATAATAACAAATGTACAGGGTGGCTCGAATTCGACGCTCATCATTGGGATTTTGGAAACCGTAAGAGATACAGGATCGGTTAAATGGAGGTAAAGTTGCGCAATTTGATGCTCAATGAAATGCCGTATTGCATTTTGAAAAATTCCGAATACTTCCGAATATATTCGAAAAAAAAAACGCAATTTTCAATTTTGTTTTCTATGGTTTCCTGGCTTTATTTGTTCAGATAACTTAAAATGAAAAACACATTTTCATGGCCACTTTTTCTGCTCTCTAACTCTGTGTGATTAAATATTGACTCTGACGTTTCGGCTTCTGGCGACCATCATCAAGTTATTTATTTTAAATACGGACATGATTTTTTTTCAATTTAATTAAATCCTTTCATCACTCTTAAAACACTATATATTGATATTTTGATATTTGCCGACGTTTCGTACAGAAAATTCCATCACCAGAATATTTTGTGCAAAGAAAAAAAAAAATTAAAAATAAAAATGTAATACAGCATTTTATTGAGCATCAAATTGCGCAACTTTGACTCCATTTTACCGATCCTGTATCTCTTACGGTTTCCGAAATCCCAATGATGAGCGTCGAATTCGAGCCACCCTGTGCATACACTTTAACACTATAATACAGGGTATTTTGTTCACACCTTGTCAGCAATTTTTACTTGTTAATTGCATTTTCTCAGATGAATAATTAAAAATATAGGTCATTTAGGAAGTGACAATGTTGCATCCCTTTTAGTGCCGTAACTATGAAAATATCAGATATTAAGAAATTATACCGTGGGAACATTTGCGGTGGACAGGCAGTTCTAAAAAATTTTCGTAAAATTTACAGGGAAATTTAAAGAAAACGCACGATTTTCAACATTTTTTTGGGGGAAAAAATCTCATAGACGTATTCCTGGGGTCAAAATATACCACCCTCGAAAATATTTGCACTTATTTAAGACTCACCCTGTATAAGAACATTACTTCCCTAAAGACAATCAAATTTAAATAACTGTTTTAGTATCATTTTTAGTATCATCACTTTCTGCACATTAAATTTTTCTAAAATAACATAATTTTCGACTGATTGAATTCAGTTGACGGAAATTTAGACGGACAAATCTGGTCACTTTAATTTTAAGTACCTAGTTTTGTATGAATTAAGAATTAATCAAAAATACTCACTTCGGTGTAATCATGTCAATGACCTCCTCACTCATCCATTCAACAGTTCTGATCATATCGTGGGGATTTGTTGGTGGGGGATATACCTTTTCATATAGAATTTTTTCGTTCAAATGGCAGTATGCAGTGGAAACGTGGACAAAACACTAAAAAATACAATAATTAAATAAAAACTTGTAGGTAATCAAAATGAAAAATAAATATTTTATTAAAATCAAGCGATAGATTTATTTTAAAAAATGATTTACTTCAAATTTGGAACTGTATATACAAAACTTTGTTTTAAATGATAAATAATATATTGTTTTAACATGCTTCCAAGCAATAATAATAAAAATAATGAAAATGCACCGAACTTTAAAATATTTATTTTTTTATAGAGATTTACTTCTTACTTTACTTCTACTACGAGTCGCCTTTGACGTAGCTGTTCTTTTGTCTCGCTAATAAGAAAATTAAAAAGCTTTGCAGGATTGAAGAAATCCAAAAGCAGATTTCCTTAGGCTGCATGCAATTTCTTTAATAACAAAGTAAGAGTTTATGAGGTTGAGCCTCTATGGCTTGGCTAATTAATAGTCCAAGAGTCGGTGCAAAAACTTGGAAGAGTTTTCTGAAGCAAAGGTACAGTTGGCAGAACGTCCCAGAACTGGAATCTGGGACACCTGGCGCTGAGAAGCGCGCAAAGATGTTCAAATTTCAATTAATACCTCCAAACTGTTTTCTGAAGGCTGAAAATTTGTAGGTAACATTCGAATGCAATGTAAAACAAAAATATAACAGTCAGACAGAGCAGTATGGGGACACAAAGCGTCAGCGCTACCTCAAACGCGCTGTCAAAAAAATGTTGACTCAAAGTGATTTCTGATTACTGAAACTTTTGCAAGGTAATAGTGAAAACAATATATTTATTAATAAAAACAGATCAGACTCGTCGATAATAGAACCCCGTCAGTCAGCTGATGGAAGTGAGAAGAGTAACAGCGTTAATTAGAAGGTAAAAAAGAGTACCTACGGGCGAAGTAAATGATATCTAGGGCTTGACCTCACCAAAGTATCACCGATTGTCACTTCCCAGCCGTCTTTGACGCGGTTTTTTCGTATGGTAATTTTGTTAAAAAATTAATTAAAATTATGCTTACCTTTAATGCTTTACATTCTTTTGCAAGATCCAACATTAGTTTGGTACCTCTAACGTTGAGCAGCACAGCCTTTTTAAGTGCCTCGTCAAATCGAATGGTGGCAGCACAGTGGTATATAATGTCTACCTCTTTAGTTATCCTTTCTCTATCCTCGGGACAAAGGCCTAGATTTGGTAAACTAACATCTCCAACGATAGGTACGATTTTCTTCAGGACTTCATCTCCTTTTTCTTTCCGAACTGTGTCAAATAACTGAAAAAAAGAACAACTTAAATAAGTTTTATCTACAATCATAGGCTTAGCCAGGTTTTGACTTAGGGTGAGAAAAAAATAAAAAGTTAGTACAAAAGGTATAGTACAAAAATCTTCTTTATCTTATGCTTTTACTAAAAAAAAACAATAACTTCGTTCTTATCTAGTGACGAGCAAATGCAAGACTCGCTTGGTCTTGGTTTTGCAGGCTAATAATAGTCTTGGTCTTGGCCTTGCTGCAAGATTCTTGCAAGTCTTGCACATTTTAATAGCTCTTTACTAAAGGCACTTTCTACAGAGAAAATAATTAAATAAATAATATACAGTATGTCCCCGGATTTTCTTTACAAGAGAAAACACTTTCTTATTATTGACATTTTGAGAAAAAGGCATTCTTCAAAAAAATTTTGCTCGTTCTAAAATGGTTAATCCCGTTATTTACTATACCGTTTCAGAGAAAATTAAGAAAAACATAAAAATATGGTTGAATTTTCCGAAAAAGTCCTAAAAATCAAAACGCGTTTCTATGGTAATATAACATAGTTTTCATTCTTTGGTAAATTGTTGTTCATAGAATTTTAATTAACGTAATATTTTTGTTGTTTTAAAACGTTAAAGAAGCACAAAATTTATTTAGTTCAATGCTACGGGAAGGGTGATAATAGTTATCGGAAAATAATATGATACTTTCACAACTGCATAGAGTATGATGTTAATCAAAATTAATAATAACCATCCATCAAAGAATGAAATCGAATTGATATTACCATATAAACGCCTTTTGATTTTTAGGACTTTTTTTAGGCCAAATTGTCATGTTTGAAGAAATAATATTTGTCAGATGAAAATTTTTATTTTTTAGTATACAGGGTGATCCTAAGTTAAATCGAGAAACTTCGGTAATATATTTCGCAAATAAAAATAATTAAAAAAGTTCATATAAATTTATGTCATAAAACGCTTCGTTCCGGAGATACACGGTGTAGAAATTTCATTTTTATTTCGTTTCTTTCCAAATAATTTCTGAGCTAACGGCGATATTTGAATGAAAATTGGTGTCTGGTTTCTGTTGAACCTTTGGCACAAAATAATTCCAAATGTATTACTTCAGTCTAATAACTATCTAGTCTAGATGTTAATTTTTTTCGTCAATTGGTTATGGTCTACAAGAATCTTCTCTAGTCGATCAAAATAGAGAGGGATGGTGAACAACCAACCACGCTATTGAGACATGATGTCACCATAGTAGATTGTATGGGAGCGAGGAACTTAATCACCATGACCTTGTATATCTAGTGTGTCCAGTTTCTTGAGCTATAAAGGTGCGTCCAGACCAGACGAGACGAGCGTGAGACAACCCAAGAAGCCTCGTTGCTATCCGTCCCGGCCGATCCAAGAAAGCTCGCGCTACAGTCTAGACGTGTTTTTGGTAGGCTCGCTCGACTGCGAGATATTCAGTTCGCAAATCAGAGCTGATTTACGAATTTCGACTATTTAAAATTAAATAATCTCAATTTTGTAAATGGTACATCGTATGTATTATCATTTTTCTCTTAAAATTTCCAAATTTTGCGTCACTGATAATTTTTACCGTACCGATATCTAACATTTCTCTAAATAAATTGAATTATTACAAAATCTATTAATTTTAGTAATCTAATAAGATCGTAGAATCTAATAATAAAATAATAAAATAACAAATAGTCCCACTGAAAAATATTTATATCCGCAACACTTTTTTTAAGTACCCTGTATACTCTACAGTAATTTTGAAATGTGCTTCTTAACCATCCCAATAACTTTTCTATTCAACATTTTGTTCTAAAAAACGTTAAAAAACTTATTTTGTAAAAGACGTCGTGTCTTGAAACAAATGAAGGGTTAAAGGGAAAAACAACCAAAAGGGAAAAAAATACGACGAACCAAATACTTATTTCTTACTCTATCCGTTATTATTTGGCCATCGCTTGTTATATTCAATTACAATTTAATATGTGTTTGGGTTCCTTTCACTATGATCCAACTCGCTTGTCTCGTGGCAGGCTTACCTCAAAAAATGGATAGAAGTCTCGCTCTTGCCTCGTTCTCGTCTCGTCTCGTCTGGACGCACCTTATCTCATCATACAGTGTCAGAGCGTTTACAAAAGCCAGTATCTGAGACGGTTTTACCGAGGTTAGTTCTCTATCTCCAATATCACTTGTACCAAAGTTTATGGCACGAATGGTTGTCATTTCAGCGCACGCAGTGATGAGGTGTTTTGGTGTTTCCCCATTTTCCCCTCAGAATCTGCATCGGCTGTTGTTTCTTAGCTTCAATCTACTGGGGTGTCCATTAAGGAGGCAGTGTCCTGTTAAAAGCTCCGTGGCAATCTGAAGATCATTCTTACTTAATTCAAAGAAAAACTTTGACTTTTCTCGGTCGTAAGTCCTGAGAAATTTCTTCGAGTGTCTTCTTAAACCCTTAGAGGATTTCCATTCCAGGTTACAGGTAGAGTCTTCCAGGTTCTTGAGTTCCGCTTAAGTAGGTTTCTACTTGGGAAGCAGAATTATATGATGTCACCATATTTCTTTCGAGAGTTTAAGGACGAGAAGAAGTTACATATAAATATAATTTTATATTTGGACAGTAAAATGTTTTTAATAATTATTTAGTATTAAAATATTTATATTGTAATAATACTATTTTGAAATTTCAAAAAATATTAAGCACGTATTTACTTACAATAATCAATAAAATATTTTCTAATAATTACTCCTTTTGAAATTAAATAGCTTTTACCAAATCTTCTCTTTACATAACTAATTTTTACTGTTCTTTTATTGTTAAACTCGTAAAGTGGTTGACGTGACGACATATGGTAATAAACTAAATATTCTTGAAATACCTACTCGGCAGACCTTGGCCATTTCTGGTATATGCAAATAAAATATAGTTTTTACAGATTAGAGATAAATGCGTATAAGATATGGTATAAGCATTAACCAGTTAAATACTCTGAATAATTTTGCGGTTCGTTTGTTACAGTATAGGGAATATCGATAATACAAAGATTTAGTTAAATTTTACTTTTTTGCAATTTTTGATTGTCTTTTATGACTGTTTTTTTTAAAAGGTTACATTTAAAAAAAAAGCCCATATTAAAAATCGCACATTTCACTATAACAATATACACATTTTCATACTTAATAAACTGTTTAATTCAATTTTCAAACCAGTTTTATAATTTTCTTTTCTTGAAGTGCAAAAGTTAATAAGTAATAGCAGTTATTTAATTAATAATTTACATATTTATTTAACTACCTCGATATATTTTTCATTTAATTCCACTAATATTACAAGAAGTCTGTTTTAGGGAATTTGAAAGGCAGATAGAAAAATTGTTGCTATTGTACACAAGCCATAATAACTATTTTAAGCATTCTTCACATATTTAATTAACATAATATTCAACATTTAAAATGCAGGTCAATATCAGAAGAATTTAAATACTTATACACGTTTTGATGGAAACCAACACATTTTGAGCTAATGCTTTTTTTTAAGAAAAAGTCACTTATTTAATTTGGTAAATAGAGATTTCATAAATAGGGAATTCACGATATTTTTTCCATTATATATTATATGTAATTCAATATATTGTGGCAATACAATAGTCGCGTTCATCAGGACGTAGCGCTACTGCAGCGGTCACTAGTTTTCTGCTGAACGCGCTGATTAGTTGTGAGCGCTCTGGGATCAGTCGCCATTTTTTCTATCAGATTTAAAATACGCTACGCTACCGAGGCTTAAGCCCTCCATAAACGTCACATACGCCAAATGTCACAAAATGTTTTGGAAAAAGAACTTCTTGGTTGTCTAAAACCCCTCGATTTGTGCCAAACATGGGTGAAAACAATTTAATATGCATTACTTATGATTTTGATAATCAAATTTATGAGGTGATGCTGATCTACTGGCTGAAAAAGATCAACCGCTCATCCTATTATTAGATCTACATCTAGAGTGTCTTCTCGAGCAATTAGCACTGCTGCTTGGATAGGATTCGTTGTTGAAATTGAAGTCAAATTAATGTATAAAAGTACATGAAGAGTACAAGTGCAAAAATCAAAATATAAAATCTATAGATTTGGATTTTTGAATCAAAATACAAACACATAGCTAGCACAGCTTAAGTAAAAACAGCTCGGACAGTGTAGCGTGCCGTTTTGATCTTTTTACGCTCGGATTTGCGATTCGAAAGAGGGAGAACACTAGAGCGGCGAGCTCTCTCGCCACAACCAATAGCCGCGTAAGCGGCAGTCAGCCCAGAGATGTATTAAAAAAAAATTTACACGTGACGTAAAAAATTATTCGACTGGTGCTAGAACATAATTTAGATACACGTTTTTTAAATTGTTGACTTGTTGAATAAATATGCATTCTCAAAGAAAAACATTTAAAAAACAAATTAATTAATTTATTCCTAGAAATAACAGCAAAATGAAATAGGTACATTGATTACTTATAGGTATTTACGAATGTTTCCAAATTAGGAGCTTTCGGTTTTTGTTTGCTACATTTAAGTTCTTATTAATATTCTTTAAGGTATTAATAAATTAACTTTTGCGTATAATTTTAACAAAAAATACATTATAGGAAAATTTTGACAAGGATGGTTGAATTTAATTGTCTGAAATAATTTAACGAATTTACATAATATATTTTCATTTAAGGAAAGTTCTTCAAAATTGTTCTGATAAATTTTATAAAAAAAACCATATATCATATATCCTATATATCAATTTTTATGAAAATCGGTTGACTTTGAAATTTTGACATGTCATTAAACTGTCATTTTTTCAAGATGGCCGTCCATATATTTTTTTCATATGTATATACCCACAATATACCTATATATATAATTTTAGCCCGATCCATTCATAAATAGAATTTTAAAAATCAAAACCTCAAAATGCCGCCATTTTGACAGCTGTCAAAAATTCGGGTCATGCCTTGCAAAAATGTATTGTCATCGGGTCTGAACCTACATGCCAAATTTCAATCTCCTACAATAAAAGGAAGTGGTTCTAATTTAGCTTACAAGATTTGCCCCGCAAAACATACATACATACATAGATAGTTAATACAAAGCTTATAAAAAATAGCCTCCAATGAGGACACTAAATAAAAAATGGTCACTTGGCATTAGCAAGCCTCCAAATAAGTGGTCTTTATCGTTTTGAAAAGCTCTAAAGTGTGAATACTTTTGAATTGAACATTAATTTTGAATTGAATTGAAAATTAAACAGACTATATTTTGAATTATTTCCATAATTATTTGTGTAACCAGCAGCCGCACATCCCGGAAAACCTTTTCCCATTCCAACAATAAAATTGAAATAAAAGCACAAATACCTATGGTTAAATATAAGAAAAAATCGAATTAAAATCTTCCGTAATACGGCCCTACACGTCACCGGTGGAGGTTATGCATCGACTGAATGAGACTGACTATCGCTCGCTTAATTAAAAGTGTCTAGCCCTAGCGGTCAACTATTAAGCTTGACCAATCAGGTTGGTTAGCGTGGTTATTTGAAGGGTGTTAATTCATGTGTGTTTGTCAAAAACTCTAACGTGATTGGTCGGGCTTAATAGTTGCCTGCTAGGGCTAGCCACAAGTGCTTAATTCAGTTAAGCATCGTCGGAGTGGGGCGTTTTAAATTCGAGCGTGGGAAAAATTGGCGAGTGTCCAAGCTATATTATTCTGTAAGCTGTGTAGTTAGGTTAAGTTGTTATGATGCTTCACAGATAAGGAATGAGAGTTCCTTGTCTAAGGGATGCTTAAAAGCGCGTTCAGCAGGACAACCAATCGATGACACATTGCTCACTGATCAACTTGTCCTGATGAACGCGACCAATATACTGTGGCAACACTTATACACCTATAAACTTAATATTATACCAACCTTGATGTTAAAAAGTAAATTTTCATGCATATTTTTATCGATAAGTTTGTAACTTATAAACAACGGTTTAGGTAAAGCATCTCTCATTTACCAGCTCAGAATTAGAATTTTCATGCACACTGTCATATTTATTTCATACCAATAACGAGAATATTCGTATAATTTAATAAAATTACTATCACTATAAATAATGAATTGTTTGTAATTGTTGTAATTTCTGTATTATTAATCCAGTAAATGATGGAGATAAACAATTGTGATTAATTAAAATTTTATTTTAAGATGAAACTTTTGTTAACAACATTCTGAGAATTCGAATAATGAATTGAATAATGACAAGTGGCATCTGTCTAAAAAAGACAGCGATTTAGAGTGATAGTTTGGTTATGGAAAAGAAATTAGTTTACTGGTTGCCTAAAGATTGACATTAATTTAAAAATAAATCCCCAACTTGAATAATGAACAAAATATTTAAACAAAAACAGACCACAGACTACAAAAAACAAATTGTTGGTTAGTAGCAGTTCGTAGTAGCAAAGATAATTCTACTACGATGTGTTAACTATAATATTCTTTGGTTTTAGTCAGAGATATAGATGTACCAGTATTTTGGTTTAATGGCCACATCTCTCCGGCCGGGTAATAGAATTATCGTTTTTTCGTAAAAATTAAAAAACATTATAAAGTTATACAGCTAGAATATATAATTTTTTTTATTAATTTTTTTAATATATTTTTTTGCGGTTTTATATTAATTCTAATTTTTTTGAAGTGTATTAAAAGCATTTATAAAAAATATCCTATCCTTCAAATCCTTCAATTTAATAGATCTCAGTAAGAAGTTTCACTTCAAACATGCTCACATAGTGCACACACAATTTTTTTGATTTTTTTACTTTTAAAGTTATATACCAAATGATATTAGATATTATGCTTTATAATTATTGTCACCGTATACTATAAACATTATTTTTCGAGGTTTTCAAGGCTGGGAGACCTTGTTGTGCAGCTCTCCACACAATCTAATAGAACACTGAAACCGTAATTATTAATTTATGGTAATTTTAAATTGTTTGTCATATTTGGTGTACGTAAAATAAGTAATTTAATCAGACGCAGGCACCACATTTACTGCCTAATAATTTGTTATATTAATTTTTTATCAGAATCGCAATATTGTTACTCATCAACTGATTGCAATTAGATGTTCAATTTAGTCATCGAATTATAAATAAAAAATCAAGCTACTTGTCGAAAAATTAAAAAAAAAATCAAAAACATGTTTCTCGCACAGCATAACTCAATGGAAAACGAATCATTTACATTACTTTTATAGCACATTTTTTTAGAGCAAATCTAGGTTACCCAACACATGACGCCTCCATGGACGGCAGTTAAGATTAAAAATAAAGACTGTAGAAACAAATTTCTAATATGGTAAAAGCCCAATTACCGTCACTGTCCTAATTATCGTCATATTCCGAAAGTTAAGAGAAAAAAATCCATAATAAATAGGTAATTTTAAATATTTGTTTTATATATCTGGAAACGCTACAATACATCTTTTTTTATAAAGGCGCACTTCATTTACGTGGAATAACGACTATTTTAATTAGAAGTTAGGGGACGTTGACGGGAAACCATACATTTCTTATAAGCTAAGCAGAGCAACAGTCTTCTTGATTTTCTTTCACAATAATGTAATTTAGTATATTAAGGTTCAAATATAATTAATTACCAGAGTAAAAGGTTTTCTGTTTATGTATTTATATAAAAAAAATATGTTTTTCTATAATATTAATAAAAAAAAATGGGTGACGGTTTTTGGGCCATGTCGCAACGGAACGTGCCGTATTATCGTCACCATTGACGAAGATTGGGTCATTATTGGCAGAGATATTTTATTCAGTATAAAATTCATTTTTCGGTAATACATTTTTTTTTCTATAAATGGCAGTATGAAGATGGGCTATTTGATGTGCCCAATTTTCGTCACCCACTTTTGTCATTAATTCTACATTAAATTATCAATTAAAAATGGATGACGGGAACTGGATGACTGCGATGCGGCGGAATTTAGGCCATTAAACAATGTAAGCCATATTAATATAGGCTTCCTGTAAAATACCTGTGATTTTAAAAGTGCGAAATATTAGAGTTCTGAAGATATTTTGGACTATATTAAAAGGGATATTGTTACAAAAATTAAAAAAAAAAAAAGAGGTGTTTATGATATACCTGATTATGATATTATATCTTATTGATATACCTGATATTATATCTTAAACTGATATGTCAAAGTAAAACTAATTTTTCAAGTTTAAAGTTTATTTACTAATTAAAAAGTATTTATTTACTAATATGATGTTACTGTTTTTTTTTGTTCGTTTTTTTATAAAAATATTTAACAGCCAGCGCTTTCAGAAGTACCATTAGTTTATTATCAACAATTTCACAGGGGTCGCGTATGCTCCGTCCGGATGTGGTTCATATACAGGGTGTCCCAGAAATAAGTGCAAGTATTTTAAGGGGTTGTAGATCTCGATAAAAGAAACACATTTTCTCTTTATCGTTTTTCAAATAAGTCCAAAATAACGGAGTTATTTTATACTTTGAAAATTTCCAAAAAAAAATGATTTTTTGCTCAAGTTTTGAGAACCACTGGATCTTTTCTGGATTTTCTTTCTTGTAAATTTAATCTACTATCTACTACATAGTATGTTGTCATATTATCAAGAAATTATGTTTTTTAACTAAAAACTAAAAAAAAATCCAAATTTTTTTTCAAAACATTCCGAATTTTCAAAATTTTTTTTTTGCGAAAAGAACCTCATAGGCGTGTTTCTGGGGTTGAACTATACTACCAGTTAAAATACTTGCACTTATTTCTGGGACATCTTGTGTAACTCATGGTACTTGCTTGAAGTCGCGGATGGTCCGCTCCATCTGAAAGCGCTCTAATACCTTGTATTCACTAATTATTACTACATTATTATTTTTGAGCTGATATCGGAGATATTCTTAATTAAAATTTTATTTTCTATGCTTATTTTTTTAATTATTTAATTGTTTATGTTTTATTTTTTGCAATGAGTCGCAATTCCTAAATAAACTTTTGTAAAAAACAATGTTTTTTGTGTGATATAACACATATATAGATATGACGAAAATTGGGACGATATATAGGTAGAGAGGTGACGATATTTAGGGCAATTGTAGTTTTTTTAGTTTTTCTTGAAAATAATCGAAAATATCGGTCAAGTTATTAAAGTTTTATTTAAATTTTATATAAAAATAACTCCTAGTGTCATATTACTAATAATTCGGATTTTATAGCTAACTAAACTGAGATATTCCCTTAATGTGACGATAACTGGGACAGTTACCATATTCAATTTTAGTTAGTCTTCTAGAGGGTCTTTGGAGCGTCGTAACTTGGGCTCTATGTGAGCTAGGCCAAGCGACACGGGTCACTGTGATAGTTAGTTTTGACGTAAGAAACGTCAAAAGTTCATGTCGTCCGAACGCAATGAAATTTGGTGGATAAGCTATGTGAGCGACGGTGCACACGGTCCCGATAGGATACGACGTTTCGTTTACATCTTCATCAGGGTTGGTTTAATTATTTGATATTGAAAAACAATGTCAGTCGATTTCGGCATAATTGGGGACGGGCTACAGGATGACGCTCTCGACGTTTCGAACCGATGCTTCTAAATGGACGAAATCATCAGGATTTTTCTTAAATATGGGTCGATTAGAACCAATACAGACTTAGCACGTGATTGGACTTACTTCTCAGAGGGACAGACGGTCATTTTAATACAAATTTTGTGAACGTGGATCAAATTATTTATTAATTTTTAATTTATTACTTCTTCAACATTTCAAACTACACTTTTTCAAACATTTCCTCCAAAGCCTTGAATTTAATTGCTGTTAGTGAGAAGTTTTACTTCAAATATGCGCACATAGTGCACACAAGTTTTCTTTCTTCGTTTTGTTTCGCGTTTTTTCTTATGTTTCGCATCAAAAATTAAATAGGGTATTAAAATATACCACGCGAGTACTTAAACTTTTAAAAATAGATACGAATACTAAGGTACTAAAACTTTATAATAGACTATTTAATATTTTAGAAAATTATTAATTCAAATAATGTGTCTAGCAAGAAATGTCTCATAATTAATTAGTCATTATAGTAATAAAATAATTAATAGGTTTAATGATAATTGACGTCATGTCACCTCGTAGCTAATTACATATAAAAATGGGTATTTCGCAAAACAAAGTATTAATTTTTTAATTTCAAAATTCAAGAATGGTAAATTATTAATTATGGATTGCACAAAGCAAATTTTAATAGATTTCTATGAACGTATATAGGAAATACTTTTTACCACATTACGATTTCTAAAAATACGTGAGGTATATGGAAAACAAACCTATTTAAATTGATTTATTGATAGAACTTGAGTCCCGTAAAAGGTGACATGGTTTGACGAGCTATGAACTAAAAATAAAATTAATAATTATTAAAAAAATCTTTTAAAAACAACCTTTCATTTAGGTGCTCTAAATGAAGAAAGGAATCTTTAAATTAAATTAAATGCATCAGTTTTTATTATATTAAAAAATTAATGCACTCATGGACAAAATTATCGAATATTTTTTGTTATCACTATTACTCGAACAAAATTCTATATTATCGTTGTAAATTTAGAAATTTGCTAATGTTATTCGTTTAGTAGGCGATTATATTCATTTGTTTTAAAATATTTTGACATTTAATTAATTTCAATGGCGTATATTTTCTATAGCTCTCTTTGAGATTTAAAAATTCCTTACACATAAATCAAGAATTATATTGAATTAAGTTATTTGTAGTGAATTTAAGTAATTTGTTAGTGATCTTTAAAAGGAATAATATGCCACCAGTGAGGTATTGCAGTGAGGCTGAAGCGGCACAAATTGTAACTTTGTATAAGGAAGGATATAGACAAACAGAAATCGGTCGGCGTCTTAGAAGAGGTCAGTCTACGGAATGAAATGTTTTAAAAAGATATCAAGAGACTGGAGATTTTGTACGAAGACGCGGCCAAGGACGCAAAAGGTGTACATCGGCAATTGATGACCGTTTTGTTGTACTTAATTCTACTCGAAATCGCACATTGACATCCACATACCTCAAAAATGAGTTACTAAAAGTTAGACAAGTTAATGTTAGTTCGAGAACGGTTAGAAGAAGATTAAAGGAAGTGGGTTTAAAGCCAAGACGACCTGCCAAAGTTCCACGTCTTCTCCAAAATCACAAAACTGGTCGATTGCAATTTGCCAGAACACATATTCAGTGGAATATCGAGGACTGGAAAAAAGTTCTATTCACTGATGGGCGAAATAATGTCAATAGAAGAGTCGGGGAACGATACAGAAGCTGCAACCTTATACAGACTGTTATTAGTATTAGTCAGTTATTAGTTATTAGTCATTGGATATGACAGATTTCTATTTATGCACGATAATGCTCGAGCACATGCAGCTAGCATAGTGACTAATTATCTTGATGTAGTCCAGATTCAAAGATTAGATTGGCCACCATATAGCCCAGATTTAAATCCCATTGAGCATTTGTGGGAGGAGCTAAAACGTCGCATACGACGAAGAAATCCTGTTTCAAATACACTAGAAGAGCTTCGATATGCGATACAACACGAGTGGAATGCAATTCCTCAAGAATATATTTAAACTCTATTTAGTAGCATGCCGAGAAGGATGCAAGCACTAATTAGAGCTGGAGGTGGAAATACTCGTTATTAACTAATCCCTATATTTTTCCATTCAAAAGGTTTTACTTATTTACTTCTGAAGCATTTAAGTTGAAACTAAGTATCCTTCATTTTCATAAATTTAACATTATTTTTTTACGATTTAGTGTCAATAATAATTTAATATTCCTTATTTAAAATGTGTAAAATACATTGTTCTTTCTTGTTTGTTGCATATTATTCATTAAAATAAAATTTAAAATATTCAATAATTTTATCCATGAGTGTATAATATAAAAGTTCGGTCCGTTAATATTTTGAACAGAAAAGCGGTAGTAATGGCTCTTTATGTCCCTTAAGTGCTGTTAAGAATGTGAGTTTTGTTGATGTAAATAATAGCTGTTATTATTTATAATTAATTTATTTTTGTTTCCTAAAATGTTTTTATTAAAAGAAAATATGCAAAAGAGGGCAACGCTGTGCCGGTCAAGCTTAATCACGTGATTAAAAGTTTATTTGATATGAACTATACCTATTTGTACATACGTAGAAATAAATAATAATATTATAGTTTAAATGTATTTGAAGATATTTTATTACAAGTACACCATTACATGCATTTGATTGATTGCTATTGTGAAATAGTGCGAAAATAAATATAATGATTACTTATGGGTTTCTCATATTTTTTATGCGAATATTTATACCTACTTTTGTTTATATGATATTGCAAAATAATACTTTAAGTCAACTGTTAGACAATTAAAGGCTATCTGTAGAAATACGAGTTTTTAAATTTTGGCGTTTTGCAATTCATCATTATCTTTTATGCAAGGAAGCTCAATTAACATATATTTTGAGTACCTATATAAGCAATATAGGTACTTAAAACAAGTAACAGTTTAAAGTAAAGTAATAAAATTATGTGCATCCTCGGAAAGAAAGTAATAAAAAGTATTCTTTTATATTTAATTCATTATTAATTATTACTATTTATCATATATTTGTATTTATATTCCTTTTATATCTCGTAAAAACTTAGATATTTCGCCACAGAAAAGGAAATTTAAAAAATAAATCTGTAAAATACTATAGTGATGGGAAAAACCGATTAATTTTAATAATGGAGTACTCGAGTTTAAAGCGATTTCAATAATCGAGTATTGAATCGAGCGAAATATCGTTCGTATTTAAAAATACGGTTTTTCGCCGAGCGACACGAGCGATTCGCTTCATCTCTTGCTTGATTTAGTTTATTTCAAGCCGATTTTTCGCTCGAGTTATCCCATCACTATAAAATACCATTGCGTTGCATCCGAACAGTAATTAGTTTGTTAGTAGCTTTTTACCCGTAAGAAAAGTTTGTCTAACCCACAAAAAGATGTTTTATGCGGCCTACATATAGATCATAACAAATAAACTTTTAATCACGTGATTAAGCTTGACCGGCACAGTGTTGCCCACTTTTACATATTTTCTTTTAATCAAAATATTTTAGGGGAAACAAACATAAATTAATTAGAAATATATAAACAGTTCTTACTTACATCAACAAAACTGACCTCTTGACAGCACTTAAGGGATATAAAGGGCCATACTACCGCTTTCCCGTTCAAAATATTCTAATAAAGTTGCGATGAGTTTTTTACGGCTATTAAGCTATCTTGTACACTTTGCACTAAAAGAGGTTCTAAAAAGAACAATGTTTGACTGCTAGTAAAAGAAAATAAACTTAAAGGATCACTACACAAGGGGTACAACAACAACAGAAGGGGTACCACCGGAATCCCCAGCGGTATAATTTAAATTCCTCTTAGTCAGCCTGGCGCGGAATATGTCCATTGTTGGCAACAATGAATGAACAGTTTTTGGTGTTTTAAATTAATTAACTAAAAAAGTTGTAAGTGAATTTTAAATAATTTGTAAAGCTATTAATTATAATATAAATATATTTTATTAATTAATATGCTTTATACATTCAGGAAGCAAACTTCAAATATCATCAAATATTTCCAGTAGGTTAAAGAAATAAAATCCAAGGTATCTTTGATTTTTAGAAGAAAAAATATATATGTTCTCCGACATACGTAAAATTTATAATGACATTGAAATATCTTATGTTGAAATGAATAATATAGATACTATACAGGGTTTCCTACGATGTTCTCTATGGGTATCTCGGAAACTACTGAAGATAGAGAGTCGGTTAAATGTGGAAATGAATTATAATTATGTAGACTCAGGGATAGAAAAAGGTGGACCTTTATGAATTAAGAGAGGCACTCGAAGGGGCAGTACAGGAGAAGTTTAATTAAGTCGACTGGTCGTTCTGTGAGAATAGCTAGAAATTCAGTTTTAAAAAGATGCATTTATGTACTCAAAACAATGGCGGATTTTTTTAACATTTTCTAAAATAACTTAAAGTGTATGTAGTGATATTATTTTTTTAAGTTTGAGTTTGTGGGGTAATGTAAATTGTAAAGAGCCGTTTAATAATATATTTTGTCTTTTTATAAGTTATAAATCATAACAAAATAAGAACACCATGCCAACTAAGTGAAATTAGTCAAGAAAGAAAAGAATTGGCTATAACTCAGTAATTTTTTGAAAAAAACATATTATAGCTTACATCGCTGAAAAGCTTAAAAATGGCGCTTTTTATGAAGTCATGGCCAACTATGGTTTCCATTAAAAAAAACATATGTTTGTGTTATATCTCAAAAATGACAGGCCTTAGAAAAAATCGGAGAACACAAACTCATTAGGGTTGTGATTATCTACAACTTTCATCTGAAAACTTTTTGTCTAAAATAGATTATAATGGAATTAAGAACAATTTTTAAAATTGCTATAATTTGTTTTATTTTTTCGAAATATCTAGTAAGACATAAACTTTTTCAAAAATCTGAAAGGCGCATATTTAATATGACCCCACAAAACTGCAATTCTTTCCCCATTTAACCGACTCTCTATCTCCAGTAGTTTCCGAGATAGCCATAGAGAACATTGTAGGAAACTCACCTTGTATAAATTTAGAATAAACAATAATTATTATCAACTTACGGGTCCGGAAAATATTTCCTTTATCCGATCGTTGGGATGTTTTCCTTTTTTCGTCCGTACCATCATGAAGATTTTCTTCACGTCGGTGAAGCAACGTAACAATTTCTCGATGAGTACTTTGCCCATAAAGCCGGTACCGCCTGTGATGAAAAGTGTTTTGTCTTTGTACATCTCGACTATTCGGTCGGTGTACTGAGCCTCCAGGTTTTCTCCCATTTTTGAGATAGTACTGAAACAAAAAAAAATGCATTTGTAATTTTTTAATGATTATAATTTTGATGTTATTATTTGTAAATAATAACATTAATGTCCGATATTGGTCTTGATCTTGCACAAAAGCAAGACCAAGCGTTAGATCTGTAATTGGCCATTGGCCAGTGCATTGGCTAATATATTGACGCTCATAGTGGCTAGAGAATTGGTAATCTGTCCTCACGTTGGAGAGACGTCCAGTATGTCTCGACGCAGACGAACATCAACAATGGTTATTATTATTAATTATAATCATAATTAAAATAAATGAAATAATATAAATGTTTTAAAAAAATAGTATGTATAATGTTTTATTAGGTGTAAAAATGACACATTTTTTGGCGACGCGATACGTTTGACGTTACAGGTACAGACGAAGCACAAAAAGTCATTTTTGCTCCGACTAGAACATGTTATTTTTTTTTCAAACGTCACAAATATTTTTTAAACAATTTCAAACTTTACAAATAATTTAAAAATATTTAATCGTAAAACTTTGTAAGTAGTTATACCGGGTGCGTCTCAAAAGTGGCTCACCCCTATGTTTTTTTAATTTTTTTAGATAAAAAAGCGAGATTTGGTATGTTAGTATATGACATAAATTAAGATTGACTGACGTGTTTAATTGTTTTCGGTCACTTCCTCTTTCACAGGAAATTACTACAACTTTTGATTTTGAAATAGCACTCTCTATGTTTTTTTTATTTTATTCGATAGAAAATGACACTCTGAATAGAATAACGTGTCACATGTCATCTTTTGATATTTCCGCATATCGTCGGCTTTATGACGAAAAGGCGTATCTCGATTTTTGGCGATTTTGAGATATCAACGTCATGACATGTGAAATGGGTCATATTTTAACATAGCGAATTTGCGCATCTCAATATTGTACCTTTTTCATTTTATATTCGTTTAAAAATTTGTCCCATCTCAAATACTACAATTCTTCGTTATGACGAAGAGACGTTATACCAATTGTTATACTACAAGAGAGATGGAATTTGAGATAGGTCCTTATGTTTTAAGTTATGAAAATGCATGTGAGAGAAAATCACACCATTCTACCTAATTATTTTCTGATGGTTGCTTGGGACAAAATAACAAACAAACAAACAAAACAACAAACAACGCTTTATTGTGCAAAAAGCCAAAACAGCTTCATCGACAAAGCACTCACAAACAACAAAATCACAAAAAAATACAAACAACAAAAAATACACAATACAAATAATACAATTCAAAAAAATTTAAGTCTTTAAAATTACAAAAAGAATATACATGGACAATTTTAGAACAGTACGCAGTAAATAGATATAATTTTATAGTTATAGATTATTAAATACTTGACCTTTGACCAATGTGTGAGATGATCAAAATTTTAAAATACAAAATTGTTCATAATTAAACATCAACAAAAAAGTCGTTTACCGCATATAGGGCTCTCTCCAGTAGGTATGATTTTAAAGCATTGCGAAATGCGGGAAAGAATGAAAGCGATATGATATTCAAAGGCAGATGATTGTACATTTTTTTGGCATTGTACAGTATTGAACGCTTAACTAGTTCTGAGCTCGGGGTTGGCAGATAAAAATCGTGCTCTGCATTCCTAAGTGGATAGTTATGAGATGGCCTTTCGGGTATAGCAGATATGTGCTTGCGGATTAAGCAAACGGATTCAAAAATGAATAAAGAAAGAAGAGTCAGTATTTTCAAATTTTTAAAGAAATTCTGGCAGTGAGTTCTACTGTTTAGTCCCAATAAATATCGAACTGCTCTCTTCTGAAGTATGAAAACACGATCAAATTTTGTTGCGCAGCAAGTACCCCAGAATGGAAGAGCATAACGAAGATGTGACTCAAAAAGGGCATAATAGGCTATTCTAGAGGTTGAGAAGTTAAGTTTCTTAGAAACTGATCTTAGCGCAAAACAGGCAGCGCTTAGTTTCTTTGATAGAGCTTCAATGTGAAAGTCCCATCTCAACGAGTTGTCTACAAGAAGTCCTAAGAATTTCACAGAGTCCACGACGTCAATAGTAGTGTTATTAAGTACAAAAGGTTGTATAGTACTTTTATATGACAAAACTTTAGTTTTTGATAGGTTGAGGCATAGGAGATTAGAATCGCACCAAGACTTAATGGTGCGTAAGTCACTGGATATAGTATCATATAGCGCCGCAACATCTGGGCCGCTCCAAGTGAAACTAGTATCGTCCGCAAAGAGGCCGATTTTACCGCTAATGTCTAGATTTGCAATGTCGTTGATAAACACCAGAAACAAAATAGGGCCAAGTACTGAACCCTGAGGGACACCACATTCTATAGGCTTACAAGAAGACATAGACGTATCAATCCTCACAAGCTGCCTTCTGTTGCCAAGATATGACTTAAGCCATTCGAGCGGCACTCCCCTGAAACCATAGTATTGCAATTTGTTAATTAAGATATTATGATTTACACAATCGAAAGCCTTAGAGAAATCACAGAAAATTGTAGCTGTAGAGTGATGGTTATTCAGGCTAGAGTATACATTATTAAAATAAAACTTCTATCATGGCAGCAGCTCTCTTTTACAGTGTGATTTTGAGCCTGTTTTTTGCCAAAAACCATTGTTAGAATGAGCTAGACTCTGCACATAGTTGTATCGGGTATGCAAAAGATTGTCCGAGAATAAATGGCCGAAGAAAAATTGATCGACAGCAAAACAACGAAACGAAAATTGCCCTAATGGAAAAATTCCCGAAATTATAATTTCCCTTAGAACATTTTAGCGAACCAAAAACTTGCCCTAAAAATACAATAATTTTTATCTCATTATCATTGTCAGGTCATTGGCATTGTCATCCCTGTCAATTTTTGGAAAAATTTATTTATTGTGCCTATCATCATCCTGCATAAACACGTAGAATGGAAGTCGAATTTGTTATTATTTAACAGGGAAAACAGAAACTGTTAGTCCACAGTTATTTGTATCAAAAAGGCACGAATGAAGAAACATGTTTTGTTTTTGTTTTGTTTGGTTTTTATTAAATGGACCGTGAGTTTAAATGCCGTGTATTAATGCCCTCAATTAACTGAATAATTACTAAAAATATTTTAGTTAAAAAAATGGATTTTTGGATTAAAAAAGATATTATTAAAATAAGCTAGATAAGTGTATTTTAATTGATTATTGTCTTTGCTTCTGGAATGAAAATTGTCTTTGTTTTCAGTTGATCTAATCCAACACGAATAAATTCCTGATTTTTTGGTGATTTTCAGATTTTTTCTGTATGTATGTATTGTATTTTCTTGTATGTATTCCATAATGTGAATATTGTATTTTTTTTCCTTATTAAGAACACTTTACCATCATTTTTAAATTTATTTTACATGGGGGTATGTATACTATTCGCTCGGAAATAAATTTATTATTATTATAACAAAAAGGCCTATCTCTATTAAACAACTACAAAGAAATTATTTATTAGAATTTACGCAGAATTTATCTCGAGAACGTTTCCTCAATGTCTCCGTTTAAGTGTTAATACAAAAACACTATTAAAAAATTAAAGACTTTACATTTATTGACCAAATAAAGTAAGTGATTTTCTTTAAATTGCTCTCCTGAAAAGTAGCAAAAATAGAGATACGCCTTTTCGTCAGAAAGCCGACGATATGGTTTATTTCAGGCGGATGAAACTGCCATTTGAATTTTGGAAACACGGCTGAGTTTCTGCCAGTAGAGGGATAGATGGCGCTGCGTAGAAATTCCATCTAAAGTCCCTAGATATTCATCTAGGGACTTTAATTTCATCATGATTTTATCAAGTCACTGACACAGATAAAAATATAGTTTTTACATTTTATTGTGTATTACCAATGATAGAAAAATTAGATATATCGACTCTTTTTACTTTGAATATTTTTAATCGTGATTTGATTTTTTTCAGAAATTTTGTTTCTATTCACCACTATGTTTCTATTCACCCCACTTTACGGTAGTTGAAAAATATAAATATTTATATAAAATGTTGATAATTTAACAGTGATGTGCTTTGTTACTCTATGAATAAACATTGAAATGAAGTTGCTTTCGCCAGAAACAATTATAATTAAATAATTTAATAAAAATTTAATTTCTAAGTCACCCGGATCAGTTAGATCAGTAAAATAAATTGAAAAATAAACGTCATTCCATATTTGGCAATGTCTGTCAGTTTCTGTGAAGTGGAAGTGAATTGTGATTTGTTTTTATGGGAATATTTTACGGATTTTTGCGAATTTAGAGTATTTTGGACGATAGGATTGTGAAATTTAAAAGCCAAGTAGTTTAATATATAAGATTAATTAATCCCTGTGATAATTTTTATGAAATTTCTCATAATCAAAACAAATTCTTTCAACAAAATGGCTGTCTCAGAAATTTGGAAGATCATTAATTTTAAAGTTTTATTTAAGTGTATTTATATCGAATCAAGAATTTGTATAACATATTAAAAGCTTAATTTTAAAGGTTGTGCAGTAATTTATGTAAGTGTACGCTTTTAGATAAATATTAAATATACAAATTTGCAAAGACAAACAAGTAATTTTAAAAAGATCATTTATTTATTTAAACGAGTATAATCATTAATCATTAGGTTGAAAATATATTTGTATTTACTTATTTATATATTTTCTATACCCTTGTATTATTTATAAGCCCTATATGTCCTGTTTTATTTGAAAAAAAAATGCTTCGAGTCATCGAGAATAGATTTAATAACAATTTTGTCCCTTGGCTTTGTGTATTATATAATGTGAATTGTAAGATGTTTCTATTTGAATAGGTCATTAAAGTTGAGATTAAAGTTATACCAAATTATATTCACGGTAACTATATGTCTTTTATATAATGAATTATTTATTTATAATTTATAACCTTTTTTATAATTACTTATAACTGATTGTATAAATTCTGATAACTTTTATATATACTTGTATAGTGTTGAATGTGTTATATGTAATTTTATTAACAATGTTATAATAAAATAATCAAGTTACAAATTTTTCGTGTTTTATTCTAATTTCAGGGATAATTTCAACCTAATTATTAATTTATTTGTATCAAAATACATTATTTTATTTTGTAAAATGTTTTGTTACAAATAAGTTCATAATCTAGATTGAAATTACCAAATATAAGTAAAAAACTTATGAACTGGCAGTAAAGGTCCATTTAAAAATATGGCGCGAACTTTTAGTTCTGCCAGTAGCCCGCTTGGATCGCGTCGAGCGCGTGTTTCCATGCTTTAACATAGGAGTTTTCATTTCTTTCAGTTAGTTATTCTATGGTTTATTTGAAATTGTAACATAGGGTTCATAACGACATTTTGACTCAAAATACCAAGTGTGTGGTATCAAATTATTTGTAAAAAATGCTTTTTCCAAATATGCTAACGAGCCACCCTCATTCCATTTGAAAAAATTGAGATATGTTTAAAAATACGATTTGGGCATCTTTTAACCGGCCAGGACAAGACACGAAATATATTAGACGATAAAATCTATTTTTCCAAGGCTCTTTGATTAAAAATTAGCGTTTTTAGCACAGCCATGACGCTTTAGGTTGATATATAAAATACTATTTCTTTAAGCAAGAATGTCAAAAGTTGACATTCTATTCAGTGTCATTTTCTATCGAATAAAGTAAAAAAAATACCGAGGGTGTCATTTAAAAATCAAAAGTTCTAGTCATTTCCGGTAAAATGGGAAGTGACTGAAAACAATTGAATACATCAATCAACCCTAATGTTTTTTTATTAGTAGTAGTTTTTTTATATGAAAAAATAAAAAAGTTATAGGGGGTGAGTCACTTTTGAGACGCACCCGGTATATCGAGAAACTATGATTACACTCGTTGAATTTGACACTTTATGTCAGTTTAATAATATATTTTCGTACTTTTGTGCTTAGGCGTTAAAATGACTTTTTTATATTGTCAATCACGTCGCAAAAATTAATACTATTGTGACGTTTAAAAAATATTACAAAATTGTTAAGTCTCGGTACTAACCTACGACCACTCGAATATCATTGATTTTGTTTACATTTTATTTATTAATAGTTAATAGGTACTAAGTACACCTGAGAATATGGGAATTTCTCAATGGCAATGTTGATGGTAAGTAGTGAAGTAATGACATCTTATTTTGAGGTCACCTTGTAAACAATTACAAGAAATAAAGAAAGTCTCTTATGTAATATTGTCAAATATTATTTACTGTTTCTTTAATATTTTATATGTCATCAAAAAACCAACAAAAAATGTTACTTTATTATTTAAAGTACATAATAGATTTTAAACGATGTGTAGTGTGAAGAAATAAATGAATACATTTTTAATGAACAATCAAGCCATTCTTTTAAACTGTTGACTATTCTTTGTAAAAAAAAATATATATTTTAGGCTGTATTTAAACTGCCGTTAAACGGTAGCTTACTAAAATGCCGTTAATAGGTATGACGTGCTTGATGTGACGCACTTGACGGCTTTATGAAATATAGGAATTTTATAAAGACTAACCAACGCTATCCAACCCACCAAATAACCAACTTAACCAACGCAACTAATCTCGATACTGATAAACAAATATAAAAAACAAATATAAATTAGTAAAAACCAACAAGCCCCATCAAATAACCAACTAACCAACCCGCCAAATAACTAAACCAATCCAACCAAAAAGAGTGAAACCAATGGAATAAGATCACACTATAAGCAAAAAAAAAAATATAAAAATGTCTTGGTTAGCGTGAGATTTGAACCACGGACCATTCGCTTACGAAACAATAGCTTCAGCCACGGAGCCACAGGTGCTCTTGCAAAATGCTTATAGGTAGGCATTACCAAAGTTTACAGAATAAAATATAAGTTCCGTCACTTGTGTCGGCGGCAGGTATCAAAAGCCGCTTCACGCACGTGTCTCCCAGTGTATTACTGGTGTGTGGACTTTGGACCCAGCATACACGGCGGATCACGTTCGGCGTATTACTCTGATTTTGGCGTTATTACAGAGTGGTCTCGCATGCATATGGAATTATTTTTCAAGTAAATATTTAATTTTCATTGCAAAATGTTACTGATCACATTAGCCTTAGTTAATTATTTATTAGTTTATTATAAAAAAAAGCATAATTATTTTTATTATTTCTTAAAAATAATATTGAGTTTTGGAAAATTCGCCACTGGAAAACAAATTATTTAAAATATCTAATTAGAATTATTCAAGAACACTTTATTTTTTTTACACGAAAAATCATATACTGGGTGTGTCTCAAAAGTGGCTTATCCCTATAACTTTTTTATTTTTTCAGATAAAAAAACGAGATTTGGTGTGTTAGTATATGACCTAAATTAGGATTGATTAACGTTTTCAATTTTTTTCGGTCCCTTCCGGTTTCACCAAAAATGACTACAACTTTTGATTTTTAAACGGAAACCTCGGCATTTTTCTACTTTATTCGATAAAACATGACACTCTGAATAAAATGACATATCATATGTCAACTTTTGGCATTCTAGCTTAAAAAAATCTTTTAAAACTTCAATATTGAGTGTCATAGCTCTTTTAAAAACAAAACTTTAATCAAGGAGTCCTGGGAAAAATAGATTTGATCGTCTAATGTTTTCTATGTCTTGTCTTGGCCGGTTAAAGATGCCCAAATGGTATTTTTAACCATATCTTAATTTTTTTCAAATGGAAAGAGGGTGGCTCATTAGTATATTTAGAAAAAGTATTTTTTTACGAATAATTTCATGCCACACACATTTCGAGTCAAATTGTCGTTATAAACCGCGTGTTACACTTTCAAATAAATCATATGTGAAACTGTTAAAAGCTGACATATGTATGTCTTTCTACTCAGAGTATCATTTTTTATCGAATAACGTAAAAAAAATACCGAGGATACCATTTAAACATCAAAAGTTGTTGACATTTAATAGTTTCAGCTTTGAATTTTATAGTGTACGTAATTCGTGTTGGAAAACCATATTACGCACTCATGGAATACTGCACTCGTGCGTAATATTATTTTTTCCAAAACACTCGTTACGTAATATACTTTTACATTATTTACTGTTGATATTGTGTAGCTTTATTTTTTGTGTTTGTTTTTAAAATATTTTATTCTGTAAACTTTGGCATTACTTTCCGCCGACATGAACGGCGTCACAATATCTAATAACGGCACTTTAGTAGGCTACCGTTTAACGGTTGTTTAAGTACATCGTATATTTTATTTTTATTTTGGTGTTTCTTGTTCATGGTGAAAAATGGGCAAAAAATTCTGTATTTTGTTTATTGGCGATGAAGAAGAAGCAAATGCAGCAGGAATTAATGTGGAAAAAGTACCACATATTGTGAAACCCGAAATAAAAATGCAATCAATAAATTAAAAACTAAAAAGTATACAAAGGCGAAGATGGCAAACGGCGGAAACAACCAAAAAAATGGGGAAATTAGTATTAAAATAATGTTCAAAATATTTAATGATATCTGGAACATAGAAAAAAAACATTATGATTTATAAAACTTACTTTTAATTTCTCACATTTACTCAGAAATTGTAACAACTACTGTCCAATAGCTCAAAAATTCTTTCGTTCTTCTTATCATCATTTTCAAAAGACTAAATTAAAATTATTATCACTCGCACCCTCAAGACAGTGCGGATTTGTTCCTGGAAGATACTCACGAGAACACATTTTTATTCATGTATAGAATGTTCAGGAGGGGAGTTAATCACCGCGACCTTACAGATCTATTGTGTTTCCCGTTCTTGAGTTATAACGAGTTATAACTCATGATACAATCTCAGGGGCTTAAGAAAAGCCAGTATCTGAGACGTCTCCACCTCTCTCCATCCTTGATATCAGACGTACCAAAGTTTATGACACGAATGGTTGTCGTCTTGACGCACTCAGTCATAAGGTGTTCTGGTGTTTCCCCATTTTCCCCACAGAATCTGCATTCGGCATTTTTTCTCATCTTCAGCCTACCGAGGTGTTCGTTGAGAAGACAATGTCCTATTAGAAACCCCGTGACAATCCCAAGATTGTTTTTACTTAAATCAAGGCAAAACTTTGATTTTTCTAGGTCGTAACTTCTGAGGAACTTTTTCGAGTGTCTTAGACCGTTGGAATCATAGACTTAAAATAAAATATAGACTACACTATTTACATCTCAACGCGGACAAACAACCTTTTTTGTACACATGTTTACTTCTGGGTACAGTCGACCGAGCCTTCCTCATCCAGCCTATGTTGTCACGTCTTTAATATTATCAATATTTTTTTTCTTGTTATACACATATATTGAGATATTAATACTACTGTTTAATAAAGTAGGTTTTAATATTTCATAGATGTATTAAATAGTCCTTATACTACTAAATTATAAGTCGGATACTGTTTAATAAGGATAAGTTCTTTACAATATGACAACACCGATTAGACGCGAGGGAGCCTATTCATTCATTTATTGCCTTGTAGTACGTGTCGCACGTGTGCGGTAAAGCTTTGTTGCCGCTATCTCCCCGGCTGTATTAACGCATTTTCTTAGCTTGTAGTCCTTAAGTGTTTATTTTACTGACTTTTTCTGTGCAAAAACTATAAAATCTGGTTCGCCAGTGCCAAATTTGCAAGAAATTTGACTTAAATAATCCATTTAAGTCTTGAAACGACTTTTGACCGGTAGGCAACTCTCAATTTACCCATTGGGAGTCAGTGGCGTTGTTGTAGAAAGGCGCTTATTTAGATAATATTTAGTAAAATGTAAAATCTGATTTTTTCTTTTACATTACATTATTTACTTAGTTACATTGTAACAAAATCATAATTATAACCCTGTTAATAATTAATAATGTTTTTATTAAAAAAATATATTCCGGTTTATTCTAAAATTATCTTCAGAATCTAAAATAACGTACAAGAATTTTTAAAATGATATTACATTATAAAACAATATTTTATCATAGTTGGGTCGTCTCAAAGTGGCTCCAACCCTATAACTTTTTTTATTTTTTCAGATAAAAACAGATTTGTAATGTTAGTAGGTATATGACATAAATCAGGATTTATTGACGTATGCAATTGTTTTTAGTCTCTTCCTGTTTCACCGAAATGATTACATCTTTTGATTTTTAAAGGCACCCTCGGTATATTGCTACTTTTATTCGATAAAAATGACACTCTGAATAGAATGACTTTATCATATGTCAACTTTTTGACATTGTCGCTTAAAACATATCCTATTTTAAATTTCAATCCAGTTTTTTCAATCCACTAAGTTTTAATCAAGGAGCCTTGGAAATATAGTTTTGATCGTCTAATAGGTTTCAAGAGTCTTGTCTAGGCCGGTTAAAAGATGTACAAATCGTATTTTTAATCATACATATGTCAATTTTTTCAAATGGAACAAGGGTGACTCATTAGCATATTTGGAAAAAGCATTTTTTTATGAATATATTGATACCACACACTTGGTATTTCGAGTCAAATTGTCGTGAACCGCGTGTTACAATTACAATTAAACCATATGCGAAAATGTCAAAAGTTGACATATGATATGTCATTCTATTCAGAGTGTCATTTTCTATCGAATAAAGTAGAAATATACCGAGGGTGCCGTTTAAAAATTAAAAGTTATAGTCATTTCCGGTGAAACAGGAAGTGACCAAAACAATTGAATGCGTCAATCAATCCAAATTTATTTCATATATTAACATACTAAATCTTGTTTTTATTTGAAAATATAAAAACATTATGGGGATGAGCCACTTTTGAGACGCACCCGGTATAATAAAGACAGTACCGAGTTAAATAAATGTAGTTTTTATTTTATCCACTTCCTATCACCTTCCTTGCTTTAATGGAACAGATTTATGTTTTCTCTAATTTACATAATAAGGCATCACTTAACCAGAAAAAAAATTACAACAATCATATTTTTTTTTCTCCCCTGTCGCCGATTCTATTATATCTGTGGAATAGATCCTGTTTTGATTAATATTAGGGGTTGTAAATGCTTGACTAAAATTAATAATTTATTATTAATTTCAAAAATTACCTAATTTCGATTATAAAATTTCTTCTATAACGTGTATTTTATTATTTTTATCCTTTTTGGACTCTAAATTGTTTTTTCTATAGTTTTATTTAAAAAACCTGTCCTAAATCTTAATAAAATATAAAAAAGTTTAAATACGATATATTTTTAATTTAATTATAGCTTCATTAAAATAAAAAAATTACCCGGCTATGATACCGAGAGTTCAGGTGTACTTGAGAAACGAAAGACAGTGTTGTGTTTCTCGGCAGAGTCGTCAGGGAACGACCGTTACGACAGAGACAACCTATCTATCGCTCGTGTCGCACTCGTTATAACCTAAAACAATAACAAAACAATAACAAGACAGTGTCTGACCGCATGTTCCAGCTATTTATGAATGATATGCTCAGTCTATATTTTATTTTAAGTCTATGGTTGGAATATTCCCATTCCACGTTACGGATGGAGTCTTCCAGATTCTTCAGTTTCGTTTTTAGTTGGTTTCCGCTTGGAAAACACACTTACTTTCTTTTACTTTTTCGTTTCCGGATTATATTAGTTTATTAACCCAGTAATGGCTACGTCCAATGCTTTCCGTTTAGCCAGCCATAAGTCATCGAGGGTACATCTGTGGGGGCACGAAGGACATTGAAGAAGATATTCCATGTTCTGAAAGGCACCGCAGTCGCATTTGTCGTCATTTCTGTCCAGCAAACCCCATTTGATCAAATTGGATTTTACTAGGGCCACCCCGGTTCTGATTCGGTTGAGCATTCTCCAGGTTTTCCAGTCGCTAGAAACACTATTTGGTGGGTCCTCTCTAAGTGGGTAGTGGGAGGGAGGTTCATCCAGGGGGTGGCTTAAACACAAAGGTTCTGGTCCAGTTAGTGTAGTGTTTGCTACTTTTCTAGCTAGATCATTTGCTTTTTAATTGCTTTCTATCCCTTGGTGACTGGGCACACAGAGTAGGAGGACTTAATTTTCTTTGCCTAGTTTATTCAGCTTCTCTATGCATTCTTTGACCAACTTCGAATTGATGGTTACTGAGTTGATCGCGTTTAGTGCTGCTTGATTATCGGATAAGATGGCTTTTTATCCATAGACAAATAATAGATAAATCTAGATAACTTAACATATCTATGCTTCGTGCACTCTAAGGCTTGCCACAATACCGCAAAGTTAAAAGAAATATTAATATTAATTATTAATTATACATACTTATAGAAATAATTAGGTCAGAGCATCTCAGCTACTGTCATCATGCTACTAGATCTTCTTTTCCAAGCCAACTTTGACGTCTTTTTTTTCAATCCTATGATATGATACTTAAAACAATATTTATGGAAATGCTAATGGTATTGATTGAATATTAATTACATTCCTAAAATTTGCAGTTTATAATCTGTTTTAAATACATCGGTATATTTCGCAAAATATTTATTTGTTTTTAATGCATTTTTAATAATACTTTCTCAAAACCTTTTAATCTGTTGCTTTTAATTATAATCGTTCTTTAAGTATCTGTTCAAATTATTAAAAATATGCAGTACCTACGTTTACTTAGGTACTTAATATGTGTTGGTGTTGTTATAATTATTGTAATTAAGGTTTGCTTGGCCCAGAGTTATTCAGCATTGACAAGGAAATATCAACTTTAAGAAATCTTAAAAAAATAATTTTCTCAGAAAACTTGCTATAATATATACAGGATGATTCTTAAATAAGTGCAAAACTTTTTAGGAGTATTATATTCGAACCCAGAAACACATGTATGAGGGTTTTTTCGCAAAAAAAATATTGAAAGAGAAACTCCTTTACGTGCGATGGGAGTAAAAATTCAGTATGTCAAGGCCGCGTCGTGTCCTTGACATACGAGCTAGCGAGGAAAAATCTGGTAAGTCAATGAGGAAGTTGAGATGGGTCTTTGGGGCGTCGCGTCGCGTTGTAACTATGTGAGCTAGGGGATGAAACTCGGAATATTATAGATGGTAGTGATGGGCATTACGATTCTTTTTAGCGAATCGAATCACACGATTCAATTTATCATATTGAATCGACTCCTACGATTCGTTCATTTGAACGAACCACATGCACAATTTACCTTTCATAAAAACAAGAATCGTAACTGCCTGGCACTACCGGCGATAATTTGGTCGAACAATTTACTTAAGGGACAAAAAAAGAAATATACAGTTCTTTCATTTGCTTTTCAATACTTTATGGCACTGGCGTAATTGGATTGATTATTTTATTAGAGTAATATCTCATTAGAGAGGGGTATCCTTAGGCAGAGATATAAAATGAACTAGTTCGCAGCGAATATTTTAAGGCCATTTAAGACTAAATGAATGGCACAGAGCCCCTGCCGTAGGGCAGGTAAAACCCGTAAAACAGCCGAAGCAGTTTTAAAATTATGGTTTTAAAATTTATATATAGTAAATGTGTTTGTTAATTTCAAAGCGCTTTTAAGTTGATACAACTCATGTTTATTTATAATTAAAAAAAGACAACCAGCACACGAAGATTGGCTCCCCAATTAGATATATCAGTCAAGTCAAGTGTTTTTAGAAAAGCCAACCAAAGCAAACTTATACCCATATCATATATCTACATAAAAAAGGTGCTATATCAGAGAGATTTTGTTAGTAACTGCGTACGTTTCTTGAGTGCTTAAGAAAATGGGAAGATGTGGGTTTTCCATGATCCGTGTTGTGGACAGATAAGGCACAACTTGCACATTAAGATAATAAATAATAACTTAATAGCGTAATATGCTATTTAAATATTAGAGGTAAGCTTTTTCTGTTTATTATGTGGGATAACAGTGCTTTTTTATAGATGGAAAACGCCTTTAGGGCCAGAGTGTGGGGATCTCCCTCATGCGAAAGGGAGATCCACTAAAACCCATCTGTGCTCTAAGCTCGCCCATGTCGGTACCGCCGAAGGCATTTCATCAAGATTAGAGACTTATCATTCTTCTATGTTGGTCTTGTCTGTACTCAGATCTTGTCTTTTTCGTCCTTCGCCTTTTTCTCCATAATGTTCCTTAACATGCCGCAAATCGCTTCGATATTTTCGTTCGATGATGTTAGAAGGTTTCCGACGTTTACTCTAGTAATCTTCGTACCACATATTGTTTCTGCGTTTTTCCGTATAGCTTCGTGCGCGTGACACTCAAATAGTAGGTATGGTTAGCCGAGCCTGACGCCTCGCAATACCTACATGCAGGAAAGTCAGCCTTGCGGATCCTGTCCAGACACTCGCCAAATACTCCATGGCCAGTCATGGCTTGCGTGATGTAGTAGTCCGTGTTTGCTTGGTCGCATTTTATCCAATCTTTAATACTGGGTATGAAAGTCTTTGTCCATCCGCTATATGCTTTCCACCGTGTCTGCCATTGCTCTAGTACCATGTTTCTGGCCTCTTTCCGGAAGGAAGTTCCATTTCTATATATTTGGTTTCTTTCCTGGATCAGTAGACTGATCGGAGGTATCTTAGCAAGACACAGTACCGCTACTGTTGGACATGTGCAGTATGCCGATGCAACCCTGAGTGCTAACTTCCTATTTATCCTTTCTAGCATGTTTTCGTAATGCTTGAAGCGCATGGATCTGTCTCAGATCGGCGATGCGTAGAGTTTGACCGAATGAACTACCGAAGCGAGAAGTCTTCTTTTTTCCGCGCGAGGTCCTCCGATATTGGGAGTTATTCTGGTCAGATTCTGGATGATGCCAATGGTTTTATCCCTGATTTCTGTGACAAGTGAGGTCATTCGCATGCCCGAGTCGAACCAAAACCCCATGTATTTAACCTTATTTTGAGGTTTTATAACTAAGTTATCCAGCTTTATGCTTTATGATCCTTTGCCTTGCCTTGTCCAACGAGAATGGTCATTCTCGTTTTTTCTGGGGCCAGTTTGACACCCATGCTTTCCAGCTTATTTTTAATCGCTAGCGCAGCCGTCTGAATATTTTCTTCAATGATCGTGTAGGTGGATGCAGTTATTAAGAGGGCTAGATCGTCCGCATAAGTTAAGATCGTGTTGCCCAGGTCTGTATCGGTTCTAAGTATCTGATCGTAAAATATATTCCAGAGGATGGGTCCGAGGATCGAACCTTGAGGGACTCCGCACGTCATTCTTTGTTTCCCGCCTTACTCTGTGATGACATATCTATGTGACAGGAACGACTGTACTATGCGTACATGATATGGGCTAATTCCCTTATACTCTAGTTGAGTTGCATTGCCCAGCCATGGAGCCAAGCGTTCCTTATATCAAGGGTGAGTAATGCCAAAAATCCTCTATGTCTGTAACTCTTGGTTTTAATTCGGTCTACTTCGATAACAGTGCTACCCAAACCAAACCAAACCTTAATATGTAATCTTTTGTGTTACTGCTAACTGCAAACACAATAATTAAACAACAAACGTGTCTTTGCAATACCCTGTGGGAGGCGTGTAATAAATAACATTTAGGTGAAACTTTTTTTTTAATTTTCCAGTTAAAAAATATAATATCTTAAAAACGTGACAACATCGGTAATAGATTAAAATTAGAGGAACAAATTATAGAAAAAATCCGGTAGCTCTCAAAATTTTCTCAAAAAAAGCATTTTTTTTAAATTTTCAAACTTAAATAACTCGGTTATTTTGAACTTATTTGAAAAACGGCAAAGAGAAAATATGTTTCTTTTTTCGAGATCTATCAGCCTTGAAAATATTTGCACTTATTTAAGACTCACCCTTCCCATAAGCTTTAAGCAAAATAAAAAAGAAATTGTTAAACATTCAACATCCTTTGACAAATTTCTCAGAAATATCTATTTGACTATTTGCGAATAAATCGAAAGATTGTTTTATGCCTAACTCTCTATTCCATGTCGGATATGTAAAACGCCTATATGCATCTTATATACATAAAAGTCTAGAGAATTATATGTGTACCAATTAAGCAAACTTAAACTTTGTACAACAGGATGAAATAAAAACCCATCGAAGTAGGTCATTGAAATATATCTGAAATCTTGTTTCAGATAATTTTTCCATTCTTAACTTTTTTGTATGTCAATAAACTATTAGCACCTTTTTTGTAATATTACGATAATTAATTATGACACTAGGTACAACTTTTTTGCAGAACATTATTATCGCACCATAATTTAACTACAGTGGGTACTATTTTTAGAATATAGAAATAATTCTTTTTTTTTCAGAACCTTATAGTACGAGAGCTATAAGCAACGTCGGAAAAAACAAGTATTTTAAGACGTCTGGCTTTTTGATATATCTTTTACTATGCTCTCTAGAACAGCATGCGGCCCGTCTGGCTGCCGGTAAACGTTGCGTTCTCTACTGCGCATTGAAAGAAGATCCTATATTTTTATTAGTCCTTTAAATTCTAGTATTGAATATTAATCGAACGTGTCTCCATAGCGCAGTAAGTAGAGTTTCAGACCACGAACCGATGATTCAGAGTTCGAATCCGGGTCAGGACAAATACTTTTTTTATTTTATTTTCGTTTATATTCTGATAGTAAAGTACTATTAAATATTTGTTTTTTTTTTAATTACTCTAGTCACTCTAGTCACTCTGTACCGAGGAGTGTCTCACTCGGTTAAAAAATGTACACGTACTGCCAAAATATCCTTCCACTGCTAAGCGACTGCCAATGACTATGAAGAAGACTGCCTATGACTGCCATGTAATTATTATAGGTGACTGCCATAAGACTGCCAATAACTGCCAGCGACTGCTAAGAAAATGTACAGGTAATTCCAATAGTGAGACACCCCTCGCTCTGTACCCTTTAGGGCCAATGATATTATGTATTCATTTAAAATTTGGCGGCTATAAAGTTCTTCCATTGGTATAGTCCATTTAATAATTTATATCCCAAAAAAAAAGAAATGTAAATTTACAGATTTAGGATTTTTTTTGTTATGGAACAATAAAATCAGAAATATATTAACAAACTCATACACGGACATCACAGGAAAACTGCAGGGCGTACAACGTTCAATGGAACGAAATTACGCTGGGAATAACCAAGAGGAACCGTAAAATAATAGAGTGGATACGACAAAAGACCCAGGTAATAGATGTCATCCACAGAATCAAATCCCTGAAATTTTGTAGTTTCAAAAACCCAATAAAACCCAATACTCAACGACGAATGATCCTCCACAAAGTCAGTGCATGTTCCACACAGCTCGAAAAACAATAGAGTTTTTACAGCAAGAAAACATGAAATTGTTGGACCATCCTCCATACAGTCCCGACCTAAGTCCTAACGACACTATTACTTTTCCAAAAATTAAGACTGAAATGCGTGGTCAAAGGTCCCAACACAGAATATATACAGGTTGAGTATTAAATAAGTGCAAATATTTTTAGGGATATTACATTTTGACTCTAGAAACACGATTATGAGTTTTTTTCGCGAAAAAAAAATTAAAGAATTTTTTTAAAAAAGTATGAAATTTTTATTAGTTTTTAGTTAAAAACTATAATACCTTGATAATAAGGCAACATAGGTAGTAGCATTGAATATATACAGGGTGAGTCTTAAATAAGTGCAAATATTTTTAGGGGTACTATATTTCGACTCCTGAAACACGATTATGAGTTTTTTTCGCGAAAAAAAAAAATAAAGAATTTCTAGAAAAAAGTTTGGAATTTTTATTAGTTTTTAGTTAAACACGATACTTTCTTGATAATATGGCAACATAGGTAGTAGCATAGAATATATACAGGGTGAGTCTGAAATAAGTGCAAATATTCTTAGGGGTACTATATTTTGACAAAAAAAAAACAGAAAAGATCTAGTGGTTCTCAAAATTTAAGGAAAAATCATTTCCTCTGAAATTTTAAAAGTAAAATATCTCGGTTATTTTGGAAAAACGGAAAAGAGAAAATATGTTACTTTTATCGAGATTTACTAGCCCTAAATATATTTGCACTTATTTAAGACTCACGCTGTATATATTCGGTGCTTCCAGTCCCAAGACGATGCGGTCAGCGCCTTCAAAAACGCAATTTTCAAGGTAGCAACAAGCGAGTGGAAAAACTGCTTTTCAGAATTGGTTCCAAAGAATGCAAAAATACATTTCTTCTCGTGGAGAATATATCGAAAAACGATACTGTTTAAAGATTATCTACTGTTTTTTGAAGTAAAGAAGTTACCGTGACACACGAGCTAGCGAATCGTCACGCTAAGGTCGCCAAGGGTCACAAAAATGATAACGATCTTGGAGCGTCGCATCGTAACTCCCCATCTATTCATGATATTGTGACGATATTTCGTGTACTACGAAACCCCATCATCAAATCAAAAAATCGTCCAATTTAAATAAAATTTGATATGTCCATAGATTAGACCAAGGCCAACTTGACTGTGTACGACACGTCACTGTGACAGTTAGTTTTGACGTAAAAAAACGTCAAAAGTTGATGTCGTCCGATCGCGACCAAATCTGGTGGGTAGGTTATGTGAGCGTCGGTGCACACGGTTTCACCCTGTAAAGTTGGATATGACGTTTCGTTTGCATCTTCATCAGGGTGAGACTAAGGATTTGATGTTGAAAAAAAATGTGGGCCAATTTCAGCATAATTAGGGACGGGCTACAGGGTGACGCCCTTGACGTTTGGAACCGATGCCTCTAAATGGAGGAAATAATCAGGATTTTTCTCTTAATTATGGGTCGAATGGAACCAAACTCGGCACGTGGATACGTGGTACACGAATGGAGTCCTCAGACGGACAGATAGAAATAAGAAGAAGTTTTGCTTCAAGTAGACGCACATAGTGCACAGACAATTTTTTTCTCACTTCTATATGCAAAATATAAAAGACAACACTCATAAATGAGAGAAAACAAGTTCATATACCGGGTGCGTCTCAAAAGTGGCTCACCCCTATAACTTTTTATTTATTTTTTCAAATAAAAAAACGAGATTTGGTATGTTAGTATATGACATAAATTAGGATTGATTGACGTATTCAATTGTATTCGGTTATTTCCTGTTTCACCGGAAATGACTACAACTTTTGATTTTTAAATGGCACCCTAAGTATTTTTTACTTTATTCGATAGAAAATAACATTCTGAATAGAATGACATGTCATATGTCAACTTTTGACATTTTCTCATCTGGTTTATTTGAAATTATAACTTGCGGTTCGTAACGAAAATTTGACTCGAAATACTAAGTGTGTGGTATCAAATTATTCGTAAAAAAATGCTTTTTTCAAATATGCTAATGAGCCACCCTCGTTCCATTTAAAAAAAAATAAGATATGATTAATAATACGATTTGGGCATTTTTTAACCAGCCAGAACAAGACACTAAAACATTAGACGATCAAATCTATTTTTCTAAGGCTCCTTGATTAAAAATTAGTGTTTTTAACATAGCCATGGCACTCTAGATTGAAATTTAAAATACAATTTTTTATTAGGCAAGAATGTCAAAAGTTGACATATGATACGTCATTCTATTCAGAATATCATTTTCTATCGAAAGCAAAAAATATACCAGGGTGCTATTTAAAAATCAAAAGTTGTAGTCATTTCCGGTGAAACAGGAAGTGACCAACAATTGAATGCGTCAATCAATCCCAATTTATGTCATATACTAGCATACGAAATCTCGTTTTTTTATCTGAAAGAAAAAAGTTATAGGGGTGAGCCACACTATAGGTTTTGAGACGCACCCGGTATATTACGAAGATGCGACAAAATACAAAGTTCGCTAATTAATTTCTAATAAAATCAAACTAGTAAAAACCTGAAAAATTACATCTACCAGCAGATCATAATAATTTACGTCTGTTAATAACATTAACGTTTTATTTTATGGTAAAACGTATGTAAGGCATGAACTAGTTTCAAAATTGATGTTTATATAAGTATTACAGAAATAATTTTCAAGAATCTTGCGCTTATTGCCGCAATAATAATTTCTACCTCCAATTAAATGTTCATATCAATTTCAATTTCAGTTGTATACCTACTAGGTAGAAAATTAATACAATTTAAGTTAATTAAAGGGAAGTAATTGGTTGTTTACTTACTCTTCAAAAATCTTCAAAAGATCTGGTTGAAGAAACTTGAGTTTCGCGCACTGGTTATAATTATCCAATTACTTTGTGAACCTTCTGAATATTTTATGTTCAATATGAGTCACTATACTGTAACAATTTTCGATCAAATGAAGAGACAAAAATCTATTCATTCATCGTCTTCGAGAAGAGTTTTTGCGACGGTACTACCTAGTCGAGAAATTCAAGCGGTATGGCCCGCGAAGTACTTTCAATTTCTACTAGATTCGAGTCGTAAAGTCGCGCATGGCATAAACCCACTATGGTACCACATCGAAACGTACCTTATTTCAACGTGGTACCATCGGAATCGCGTGACGTCAATGGTATTTCGCGGGAAGGAAAACCATCAATTAAAAGGCCCGGTTCTGTGTGTTTTGTGTCATAATTTTTTGGTAATAATTCGATTTAAAAGAAAAAATTAAAAACGATATTTGTGACGTTTTCAAACGTGTTTTCTACTTATTAATAGCCTTTTTAATTGTATTGCTCAAAGGTGTTGCTCTTTTTTAATTTTTTTGATGGGATATTAGAGATGAGTAAAACGACGATTGCGATTTTTAAATCGTTGCGACTGTAACCTGCGATTGCGATTTTAATATTTAAATATTGTACTAGGGATATAGTTGCCTGTGTATGTACAGGGTAGGTCAAATTCGACGCTTTTAAATGGAAACACCCTTTTCTATAGGAGATAGACAAAAACTAATATCGGTGACTGGAGCTCAATTTTTGTCAAAAACATGATGGTGAAAACCGCATATGGATATCTGTTACCGTTTCGGAGTTACAGGGTGTTTTTCAAAAATATGCATTTTTAACAAATCGCTGTAACTTTTTTGCTATGGAAAATTTTGTATTTTGATGAAAACATTTCCAAAGCACCTTTTTACGTAGAATTTAATGGTTTAAGTATATATTTTTTTAAATTAATAATTTAAGAATTATTAACAGAAAATGTTATTTTTTATATGGGACACTCTGTATATTTTTAATTTATTGAAAAGAATTTAAAATTACCTTTTTAAAAATATAAGACACTTGAAATTTTGCTCGATTCCTCTTCGAGATACAGAGTATATAAAAATTCGCCCGCTTTAAATAAGTAGGCTTTGAACGGCACCAGCTGTAATGCAAAAAAATTCTAGCTGTGAGCATCAATTAAAACGAAAATAATATTTGCTATAAGAGATGCAGAATTTTATAACAATTTAAAATATATTTAACCAATATCAACACATTTAAACTATATCTAATAACAATAAAAATAAATAGCAAACCAAGACATGAGATTTTGCTACAGGTGTTCTACATACCAACCGTCTTCTGTTATGGACAGACGGGGCAGTTTTTAAACATTTCTCGCGGAATTAATTAACTCAGTGAGGGTGGAAGATATCCTCTCATAACTGCTAAGTATTTCTAATTCTTGTCTAGATTATACAGAAGAATAAGGAACCTTTATTCTTCCGCAAATATATCCATAGGATTAGATCCATGGGCACTAAGTCAGGCGGCCTCGACGGCCAACGGCTGCGATCTTGGTTAGCTATTCAATTATTCTTGAAATTGACTGCAAAAAATTGATGATAACTTCAGCGCTCAGAGGCGGTGCGTCGTCTTGCTGGAAAAATACGTTTTCGAGTTCCATTAAGGGCATATCATCAATAAGGGGTCCAAAGCCTACTAGTTAAAAGTGGCGAACTTTTAAAAATTCTGTATTTCGAAGGGGATTATATCAAGTGTGCTATATTTTTGGAAAGGTAATTTTAAATTCTTTACAGTTAATTAAAAATATAGAGGGTGTCCCAAATAAAAATCAATTTTTCTGTTGATAACTCCAAACCATTAAATTCTATGTAAAAAGGTGCTTTGGAAATGTTTTCATAGAAATACAAAATTTTCCATAGCAAAAAAGTTACAGCGATTTGTTAAAAATGCACATTTTTGAAAAACACCCCGTAACTCCGAAACGATAACAGATATTGATGTGCGGTTTTCACCATCATGTTTTTGATGAAAATTGAGCTCCAGACACTGATATTAGTTTTCGTCTATCTCCTATAAAAAATGGTGTTTCCATTTAAAAGCGTCGAATTTGACCCACCCTGTACCTATAGTTTAACAATTAAAAAAAGTTAATAAAAATCTGTTGTTTAGTTTTTAAGTTTTTTAACATCTGACAATTTGATTCGAAATACGGTAACGGTATATATTGGTAACGAACTATTCGTAAAAAATGCTTCTTCTAACTATGATAATGAGCCATCTTCGTTCCATTTGAAAAAATTGAGATATGATTAAAAATACGATTTGGGCATCTTTATCGGAACAGACAAAAAACAATAGACAATTAATTTTTCCAAGGATCCTTGATTAAAAATTAGTGTTTTTAACACAGCCATGGCACTCTACAGTATGTCCCCGGATTGTCTTTACAAGAGGAAAAACTTTTTTATTATTGATATTTTGAGAAAAATTCATTCTTCATAAACATTCGAATTGTGTTTATGCTTTACCAAATTTCCATACTGTTTTAGAGAAAATTAAGAAAAACATGAAAAGATTGTTGAGTTTTTTTGAATTTAAAGTCCCAAAAATCAAACGCGTTTCTATGGTAATATAATTTCGTTTTCATTATTAATGTTAATCCTACAGCCGGCATTTCATCAGCGGTCTATTTTTATTAAAATAAAAATAGTTTGGGTACCTAGGTCGACTCAGCCTTAAACGAGTTACTTGGGATTCACAATCCTGAGGTAATAATAGGCGGTTGAAGAGCAGTGCTAGTCACACTACCTTCCTTGTATACCGAGCGGCTCTAGCATGGTAAACTGTACCTTGCTACTCCCAACGCGTTAAACGCTATATACGGGAGCTATTATTATTATTAATTAATTTATTGTTTTAAAATGTTAAAGAGGCACAACATTTATTTAGTCAAAGCTACGGAAAGGGTGATGGGGTGATGATAGTTATCGGAAAATCTAATACTTTAACAATAACAAAAAATATGACGTCAATCAACATTAATAATAACCATCTATCACAGAATGAAATCGGATTGATATTACCATAGAAACGCCTTTTTATTTTTAAGGCTTAGAAAAAATTCACCAATATTTTCATTTCAGAAATTTGAAAAAGTATAAACAGGATTAACTATTTTAAAACAAGCAAAACTTTTCATAAAGAATGCTTTTTTATAATTTCAACAATACAAAAGCTTTTCCTCTTGTTCGGCCATGATGTTGACGTTGGCTTCCTAAGTGACATCCTCACTGTTGATTTAACAATTTGGTACAAAAATTGTAGCTACAGTTAAAGTAAAATGATATAGATATATTATGTTTAAAACTTAAAACTATAGAAAAAAATTGTGTGTGTACTATGATGACGTCGATCAGCACAGAAAAAACTGACAGTATAGAAAGTATAGGGATCGAACAATCCTTGTCGCTATAGTATCCTTGGGTCTAAACCACCAGCTTTAGTGGTAAAACTAAGGTGGTAACACTGATCATCATCATCATCATCATTCTCAGCTTATTCAACCATTTCCAATTATGGTGTAGCCTCCCTCACATATTTAGACACTCTCTTTGTAGTCGGGCTCATTGTTGTCTATTGTTGGCTATGCGAGCCCAAATTATCCCTGCTAATTTCCTAATACCATGGTCCCAACTCAGATTTGCTCTTCGACTAGGTGTCTTAATTCCTCGTGGATACCATGCTGTAATTTCTGTGATCCATGATCCATGTGAGGTCAGTCCTTCTTGCCAGGTGTCCTGCCCATTACTACTTGAGGGATTTGATTCTGTGGATGACACAATATATTATCTTGGTCTTTTGGCACTATTCCACTCTATTCTTTTACGGTCTTTCTTGGTTATTCTCAGAATATTTCGTTCAATGGGCTCTTTCACTATATTTTGGAATTAGCATAATTGAATAAAGCAATTAATTCTAGAATTTTCTGCTATCTCACTTTCGAAAAATTTGAAGTCGTTCTTAAGAAAATAAATAAAAACAAAAAAGCCCAGAATAAAAATCCGCACTTTATTTTTAATACGTCACACCTGGCATGTTGAAAAGCGGCAACACGGCCAACCGGGCCACCATGCTGACCCACCACCACCTCCACACAAGGCCATTCAACCTTTTCCAATATGGTGGAGATAGAAGTGCTTTATTTGGCGCGTATTTTAAAACCTGTTTTATTTCCAAATAGACATTTTTCACACAAATGTCGGGTTAGATTACGTAATATTTCACTAATTTTTTAATATACAGGGAGTCTAAAGGTCTCCACATAAGTATGGAATTTTTTGTATTATTACTTTTATGAAAACATCAGTTAGTTACTTTTTATAAAAAGGTCTGCTTTCTCAGAAAGGGTAGAGAGAAGTAGCATATATAGGGTGATCAAAATCATAGGAAAAAGAAATAACCAGAAATATATGACAGAAAATAGCAATATAAACTAAATATTCAATTGCAAACACTTACCTACCATAGTTTAGAATTTACTGCACGTTTGATAAATATATACTATTATGGACAGTATAGGAAGTTACTTGTCTTAGTAAAAGCCTTGGTAAATGCTCTTGGAATTATAAACTACACTAGCTTGGGTAAAAAAATATGGAATATTTTTCGCAGCTTTACACAAATGGGAATAAATTTAAACTATAATAGGTGAGGATAACTAAAAAATATAATATGTGTTTCAAGATTTTATATAGAAAAAAAACTAAATACCTTTTTGGGTGTTCGTAAGTAAAACTTACGCTTAGCTTAATTTTCTTTACTCTTTCTCTTTACATAGGGCATTGTCTTTGTGGTAAAGACGTCATTCCTTTTTTTGCATAGTTCTTCAGTAAAATATTGGATATTCTGAACAAGATGGATTTAATAATAAATTCTGATATATGTGAAAAAGTCTTACATCCAGACCATTTATATTTTGAAATGTCAATGTTGTCAATATCTTTCTGTGATCTTCTTGATGTAGAAAGCTTGATTATTCTTTCAATATTTTACTTATAGTGAGGTTGTAAGCAGTGTGTGTAGTAAAAAAAAGTAAGTGTAATTGTAAGTGTAAGCAGTAGCCATAACTACATCTTCACTAGGGTAACAGAGGCTTTGGCCTTTGGCCTTTTTGAGGCATATTTAATGCACTTCTTACCCGAGAACTACTAGTAGGTGTGAAATTATCTCTTTTAATAGCTGTCAACCATGTTTTACGAAGCTCGTCATTTTTGGGGAATATAAAAGCAGAAATCTTGGGACCCCCTCTATAATTCTCGTGACAATTTGGAACAGAGCATGTAAAAGGTATGCTACAATAAAATGTTAATACCTACCCTTTAATACCTATCTTTTGATTATTGTAAGTAACCATTATAAAGTACTATGCAGCCTGGCGGTGAAGGCTTTTTACTCATTTAGGTGTAATATCTTGACAAATACTTCTAGTTCTTACCTTAAAATAATTAATAATAGAGGAGTACGACAAGCACAAAAGTTTGAAGTTCTCTATGTGGAATGTCTGGTTTGGATTTTTATTACACTGTTATTTTATCACAATTTTCTGATCACACCATGCACTGAACACTAAGAACTAAACAAACGTGTTGCAGAAGCACAACAAACTAGAGATTATTATTTCTGGTATGCAATCGAAACGAGAAACCACTACCGGCTTTTCAGGTTAAAGGTAAACAATTTAATAATTGTTTCGCTGCTTTCGCCGTCAATATCATGTTGATTAGCCTTGAGTTGAGGTGGTGCTGGTCAAATCAAATCGCAATGTTGCCAGTTGTTGGCTGGCGCACGAGTACGGTTCTGCAATGTGATTGGGCGTATTTTTCATACGTCATCAATTGGTACTTTAAAATTATTTCAAATTATAGCAATTTTGAGGGCCTATAAAAAAATTATTCAATGTCATGGAACTACTTTTTTTTGGATAAATATACTGAAAATAGTCTTTTATTTCAGATTTTGTCTTTGAATTGGGTATTTTATTTTTTGTGAAAGAGCCCATTGAGCATATTGTAGTGTCCATTTTAAGAGTTCAAGTTTAGCATGAATAGGTCATGACAGGTAGTACACATTGGTCGAATGTTTTCTTGTTTAAAAAGAGTGGCATTCTTGAATTTGGTTGAGTGTCTTCCATAAGTACTCCATACTAACTTAATTCTTCGATTGATTTCTGGTAGTAGAGACCCCAAGCTGTGTATTAGTTGTCCCCCAAATATATGTATTCTTTCACTATTTCCTGTTTTGTGTTATTTATTAGAACGCCTTTTCTGTCTACTAGTTCGTTGTACATTACTTTAGTTTTTGCTAAATTCATTCTGAGGCAATATTTAGTAGTTCTTCAGGACTATTGGCTATTAGGACTATGTCATCAGCGAATCTTAGATGGTTAAAATATTCTCCATCTATTTTTAATCCTTTGTTGGTCCAGTCTAGTTCATTCTAGTACTGGTAGAGGAAAGAAGAAACATCTCTTATGTGACTTTATTTGAAAAAGTGGTCACTACGGAGCAAGATTACTAAACTTTTGTAGAGACAATTATGACGATCAAGTTAAATGGGGAAATTGATTCTGCTCATTTTTTAAATTTTCAATTTGGTCATCTTTGCTGTAGATAATCGTATAGAGGCGCTGTTCTGTATCTCTGAAATGTCACGTGAGTTAAGATCCACGTAATATTTTCAATGCGATTGGGCGCTTTGATTTTCTATAGCTTTTATGCTTTTAATTAACAACCTTAGGTATGCAGACGACACCGCGATTATCGCTGACAACCCTGATGAGGCTCTTCAAGAACTTCTAGACGACATAGTTCGGGCGGGAGATCCATTGGGCCTTAAAATAAACTCGGCAAAAACCAAGATAATGGTCGTTAGTAGGAGAAATATTCCACCACCCAACATACGAGTATACGGACAATGCGTAGACACGGTAAATAAGTTCAAATACCTGGGATCCTGGCTAACATCGGACCTTGACCCTAACTTAGAAGTTACATCGCGTATAGAACAAGCTAGATCAATGTTTAACAAAATGAGAAACCTATTATGTAACCGATCACGCAACATCAACATACGTCTGCGTTTTGACATGGACGATTAAAATGAACACCATGAGACGGTTGGAAGCTTTTGAAATGTGGATGTACAGAAGACTCTTGAAAATACCCTGGACAGATTATGTAGGTTAAGAGGTTCTTGGGAGGCTTAACAGGGAAAGGGAATTAATTGCAAATATAAAAAAAAACGAAAAACAGCATACCTGGGCCATGTGATGCGCAGTAGCAGAGCAAAGCTTCTGAAGTTGATTATAGAAGGAAAGGTAGAAGGCAGAAGAGGACTTGGGAGACGCAAGCACTCTTGGTTGAAAAACTTACGAGACTGGACTGGAGTGAACTCACACGAACTGTTTCGAGCTGCACAGGATAGACAGTGTTTCGTCGCCATTGTTCCCAACCTTCATTAAAAGATGATAGTATAAGAAGAAGATAGCTTTTATTGGTTGCATCTCCTTTGGAAGGACATTGACGTTTCCTGACGAATCCTGTTCAATCTCAGATTTGGATTGTTTATTGACCAATTTCTTAGAGATTTATAGTAAAAAAATTGTGTGTGCACTATGTGCTCATATTTGAAACGAAACCTCTTACTAACAGCTATTAAATTGAAGGATTTGAAGAACATGCTTGAAAAAGTGTAGTTTGAAATGTTGAAAATGTAATAAATTAAAAATTAATAAATAATTTGATTAATTTTTACAAAATTTGTATTAAAATGACCGTCTGTCAGTCTGTCCGTCTGAAGACTCCAATCGGGTACCTCTATCCGCGTACCGAGTTTGGTTCCAATCGACCCATAATTCATGCTATATAATTAAGAAAAATCCTGATGATTTCGACCATCTTGTAGCCCGTACCCAATTATGTCGACAGATTGGACCAAGGCCAACTTGACTGTGCACGACACGTGTCACTGTTGTGGCAGTTAGTTTTGACCTAAGAAACGTCAAAAGTTGACGCGTCCGATTTGGTGGGTAGGCTATGTGAGCGACGGTGCCCACAGTCCCACACTGCAAAGTTGGATACGACGTTTCGTTTACATATTCATCAGGGTGGGACTAAGGATTTGATATTGAAGAAAAATGTGGGTCGATTTCGGCAAAATTGGAGATAGGCTACAGGATGGCGCCCTCGACGTTTCGAACCGATGCGATGCCTCTAAAGGGACGAAATCATCAGAATTTTTCTTAATTATGGGTCGATTGGAACCAAACTCGGCACTTGGATAGAGGTATCCGAATGGAGTCCTCAGAAGGTCATTTTAATACAAATTTTGTGAAAGTGAATCAATTTATTTATTAATTTTTACTTTATTACTTTTTCAACATTTCAAACTGCACTTTGTCCTTCAAATCATTCTATTTAATAGCTGTTAGTAAGGAGTTGAACTTCAAATATACGCACATAGTGCCCACACAATTTTTTTTAAACGTATTTTACAAATATTGCAATATTTTTTTTCATTTTTAACTTAGAAAAAACCTTGTCTATCTTTTTAATTTGTTTATATACTCTTGAATTTCATCAAAATTGTAAAAGCGATAATAAAATGCTTTTAAGAAGTATTATGCAATTACGTATATGAGAGTATCCTTTGTCAGAAGAAATATTTTACTCTGGCCTGCGCAAAGTATATGAGGCGCATGACAAGGCATTTTCTCGAAACAAGTTTTGAGCTATACGTGGAAGAAATAAGCTGTTTCAGGTAAATGTAGTGTATCTCAAAAGTTTCTTCCGCCGACATTGAGCTACTTTCTTCATTCTGCTCAGGTGTCGCTGGTTATACACTGCTCGAACGTGAAAAACAGTAAATAATAAATTTACATTTTATATCCTTCCAAAAGGAACAAAGATGGGGTTGGAACTTTTAAGTTTCTTCTTCTTCTTCCTATTCTATATTAAGCAGATTGCCTGTTCATTCTTCACATCATGCCTACAATTGCAATCGATGGTAAGGTTATCACACCATCTTTTTCTTGGCCTTCTCGTGCTTCTACTTCCCAGTGGTGATTTGTCTCGAGCTGATGTTACTTACTGGGCATACGTGTTCAATGCTTATGTGTTCAGATGAACACTGTTCATTCCATTCGCGTCTTCTGCTCAATACCGATTCATTAATGCTATCCACCTTGCATGTTTGCCTAGCAGCGTTTTACCTGTGATTTTGCGGAGGATTTTCATCTCGCCTGTTTCCAACAATCTTTTTGTTTTTGCTGTATCCGGTCTGGTTTTTGCTGTTTAGGTCATTATGGGTCTGACGACAGCCTTGTATATTCTTGACTTGACCTCGACACCTATGTATTTATTTTTCCATATGGTGGCTTTCAGACATCCAGCCACTCTCATTGCTTTTGTTGTTAGTTGAATTACCTCTGTTTCGATATCGCCATAACCGGATAACTCTATACCGATATATTTAAATTTTATTTCTTATCCTCTTCTCTATTTTTGTGTTATCCACGACAATCATGCATCTCGAACTTTTAATTTTACAACAGGAAAATAAAACACATTAATTCATCACCTGTTAAAAATCCCGTGACAATCCGAAGATTGTTCGGTCGTAAGTCTTGAGAAATTTCTTCGAATGTCTTAGACCGTTGGGGGATTCCCATTCCAGGTTACGTATGGACTCTTCCAGGTTCTTGAGTTCCGCTTTAAGTTGGTTTCCACTTGGGAAGCAGAACGGTTCTGATCCAGTTAGTGGAGTGTTACTATGATCCCTTCCCCGACACAAACGGTACATTGTGAAACAGGAAATTGTAGAGAGAAACAAGCCCTATAACATAGGATACAACATTTTAATGAACAGTGCTTTCCATAAAATCAATAAAATGAAAAATATACGAAATAATATACATGTACTGATTTCTTTCGAAAATCCATAACTATGAAACTATGAACCCTTCCCGGACACAAACGGTACATTGTGAAACAGGAAAGTGTAGAGAGAAACAAGCCCTATAACATAGGATACAACATTTTAATGAACAGTTATTTCCATAAAATGAATAAAATAAAAAATATACGAAATAATAGACATGTACTGATTTCTTTCGAAAATCGACAACTATCAAACTATGATCCCTTCCCTGACACAAACGGTACATTGTGAGACAGAAAATTGTAGAGAGAAACAAGCCCTATAACATAGGATACAACATTTTAATGAACAGTGCTTTCCATAAAATCAATAAAATGAAAAATATACGAAATAATATACATGTACTGATTTCTTTCGAAAATCGACAACTATGAAATTATGAACCCTTCCCGGACACAAACGGTACATTGTGAAACAGGAAACTGTAGAGAAAAACAAGCCCTATAACATAGGATAAACATTTTAATGACCACTGCTTTCCATAAAATCAATAAAATGAAAAATATACGAAATAATATATATGTACTGATTTCTTTCGAAAATCCATAACTATGAAACTATGAACCCTTCCCGGACACAAACGGTACATTGTGAAACAGGAAAGTGTAGAGAGAAACAAGCCCTATAACATAGGATACAACATCTTAATGAACAGTTATTTCCGTAAAATGAATAAAATGAAAAATATACGAAATAATAGATATGTACTGATTTCTTTCGAAAATCGACAACTATCAAACTATGATACCTTCCCTGACACAAACGGTACATTGTGAGACAGGAAATTGTAGAGAGAAACAAGCCCTATAACATAGGATACAACATTTTAATGAACAGTGCTTTACATAAAATCAATAAAATGAAAAATATACGAAATAATATACATGTACTGATTTCTTTCGAAAATCGAGAACTATGAAACTATGATCCCTTCCCCGACACAAACGGTACATTGTGAGACAGGAAATTGTAGAGAGAAACAAGCCCTATAACATAGGATACAACATTTTAATGAACAGTGCTTTACATAAAATCAATAAAATGAAAAATATACGAAATAATATACATGTACTGATTTCTTTCGAAAATCGAGAACTATGAAACTATGATCCCTTCCCCGACACAAACGGTACATTGTGAGACAGGAAATTGTAGAGAGAAACAAGCCCTATAACATAGGATACAACATTTTAATGAACAGTGCTTTACATAAAATCAATAAAATGAAAAATATACGAAATAATATACATGTACTGATTTCTTTCGAAAATCAACAACTGTGAAACTATGATCCCTTCCCTGACACAAACGGTACATTGTGAGACAGGAAATTGTAGAGAGAAACAAGCCCTATAACATAGGATACAACATTTTAATGAACAGTGCTTTACATAAAATCAATAAAATCAAAAATATACGAAATAATATACATGTACTGATTTCTTTCGAAAATCGACATCTATGAAACTATGATCCCTCCCTCGACACAAACGATACATTGTGAGACAGGAAATTGTAGAGAGAGACAAGCCCTATAACAGAGGATACAACATTTGAATGAACAGTGCTTTACATAAAATCAATAAAATGAAAAATATACGAAATAATATACATGTACTGATTTCTTTCGAAAATCGACAACTATGAAACTATGGTCCCTTCCCTGACACAAACGGTACATTGTGAGACAGGAAATTGTAGAGAGAAACAAGCCCTATAACATAGGATACAACATTTTAATGAACAGTGCTTTACATAAAATCAATAAAATGAAAAATATACGAAATAATATACATGTACTGATTTCTTTCGAAAATCGACAACTATGAAACTATGGTCCCTTCCCTGACACAAACGGTACATTGTGAGACAGGAAATTGTAGAGAGAAACAAGCCCTATAACTTAGTACACAACATTTTAATGAACAGAGCTTTCCGTAAAAAATACGACGCACCTTTTCTATCTAGATCGTTTGCTCTTTCATTACCTTCTATCCATTAGTGGCCTGATTTGTTCAGCTTCTCTAGGTGTTCTTTAAGCAGTTTCGAATTGATGGTTACTGAGTTCATTGATTTTATAAGGCGGATTGATTATCGAAAAAGATGGCTATTTATTCTTGTTACTTAGTAAGGTCTTGTGTAAGGTATTTCTGCCTTAAGGATACTGGGGCAGGTACCCATTGGTTCGGAGATTTTAGTTTTCAGCCCAAATACTTCTATCTTTGTTCCTGCTTTGGTTTTGGAAGCATCAGTATATCACGTTATAGTATGGTCTTTTGGCTGATGAGCAAACGTTTCTTTCTTCCAATCCTTTTTGTTGCTCTATACTACAGTGTGGTGTTTCTCAAAATTGTACCTTCTTGATGTCATCCACTGGGATTTGGCGGAGGACTGGTGGGATTTTCCTTTCGAAATATAAACCAATGTAGAGAACAAATGACAATTGTCAAATCTATGATTGACAATTGTCATTTATTCTTTACATTTGTTTATATTACTTCGAAATTTTAGAGAACATTTGTTTATGATGGCCTCAATGATTTCAGATCATTGGGTCAATCAGTCATTTAAACCAAAAAATCAACAAAGAAAATATCACTTTACTGTTAGGTGGTACGAAGGCTAGAAAGTTTTTTAACAGCAAATTTAAAGATTTAAAAATGTAAGTTATCAAGATAGAATAGGTGATTAGATTTAAAATTTCTTTATATTCTTAAAGTGTAAATGTTTCTTTGTAAGGCAGTGTAGAATAAGAAAGTAAGACGCACATGGATTGATGTTATGTAATAATTCTTTACGACATTGATAATTCGCTTGAGACATAACTGCCTAAAAAAATAATTTCGAGTAATTTTGAAATGCATGTTTCACCCGTGCCGTTAATTAACAGATCGGGAGACCAAAGAAGAAATTTTAGTGTTCCATAATTTAATTCAGATCGTTAATTCTTTTCAATACAAAGTTTTGTGGCCTGTCTTGTGTAGCCAATTAACGTAAACATAATTAGACATTTAATTATTCTGAGGATGTTTTTTGAATCTCAGACTGAAGGGTTTTCTTTTCAAGGGTGTATCTAGGATTTGAACTAGAGGGGGCAGCCCAATAAATAGAGCACAATAAGTTTTCTTGTCTTTTTATTACTTATTATTACCTAATAACCTATAGTAACAATATTCTACCTATAAGTAGCAAAATGTTCAATTTAATAACCATTTTTCTGAGGTTTGTAGCCAAGTTTGTATAACCTTCTCTCTTCCCAACCAGGTCTTTCCACCTTCTGAGTCTTCTAAAGAATTGTTCTACTTTGGTCGTAGTAAATAAACTTGCGTCTAGCCCTAGCAAGCAACTATTAAGCCCGACCAATCACGTTAGAGTTTTTGACAAGCACAAATGAATTAACACCCTCCAAATAACCACGCTAACCAACCTGATCGATCAAGCTTAAGAGTTGACTGCTAGGGCTAGACACTTCTGTAAATAAATAAATAAAGGGTCCAAGGGAAAAATATGAAAAATGCCATTTTACTAATTTTACAGGTTTTTTACGGCTGGTGGTTATGAGGTGTTATGAGGCTCTTTCAGTGTATTCTATATTTTTACTAGGCATATATTATAGAATAAATGTCTTTTTGGTTCTTTTCTTTGACCTCTCAATATATAATTTTTATCTAATTTTTTCTTGGCTTTAGGTCAGGTAAACAAAGAGAAAAACGTTTTTTTTTGTAAATTACATTGACGTTTCGACCTGGTTAGGGTCTTTATCAAAATTTATTACTTGAAAGTAAATTTCAGCGCATTGTTTCAGTTTTAGCTTAATTTTTCTTTTTGGATTATCAATATTGGATTATTTTCTTCACTAAGAATGAAAATTAATAAAATTATAAAAGGAAAACAATAAAAATTAAGCTGAAAACTGAAACAATGCGCCGAAATTTACTTTCAAGTAATAAATTTCGATAATGATCCTACGTCAATGTAATTTACAAAAAAAAAGTTTTTCTCTTTGTTTATCTGACCTAAAGTCATGAAAAAATTAGATAAAAAATATCATAGAATTTAACAACCTATTGCCATGTACAGTTTATATAGGGTGTTTCAAAAAACATGTGCCATATCTCGTGGGGAGATACCTCACGTAAAAATAAGTTTTATTTTTCATATCAACATAGGTCCGATCCTGCTTTGTTTCGTAGCTACAGGGTGTTAAACTCTTAATAATTTTTCGATTTATTATAATTTTCTTCCAAGTACCTTTACCGTTTCGAATGAAATTTTGAGGGTAAAAGTTACTATAAATGCGAAACATTTTAAAGCTAAAAAAGTGTCGGCATATTCACCAGGGACGACGCGCGACGTGCGGGGTTTTTACTGGAATATTTAAAAAAAACATGTACGCCACTGACTTTATTCTGTTCTCAGCGAAACAGTGTAAGCAGTTTAATGCCGATTAAAAGTTGTCTCTTGATATCTTGTCGATTTCGGCCTACTTGATGAGATACACGGAATTTTATTAATTTGCCTTGATCCAAGTCTAATAGCAACCTTTAAAAAATTTTAATATCATTAACTTGCGAAAGTTTTAAATAAGTACTCATCGATTCCTCATCAAAAAATATGAAAAAAGTTCTAATAAACATGGGTATATGGAAATGCATATTTTTTAGAGTTTCTTAATTCCTGGAGATCTTAAAACTTTTCAAAGAGTGAATTTTTGTAATTATATCTTAAAAAAAAAAATTTTTTGTTTGAAATTACCAGGTTGGACCTAATAGTAGTAATGACAATAATAAATTGGGTAAAATATAATTTATTAATTTTATTTTTATTTTTTATTAATTATTGTGATTAATAAAATTGCGTTTATCCTATAAGGAGGCCGAATTTGACAAAATATCAAGACATAGCTTTTAATTGGCATTAGACAGCCTACACAATTTTCATATCAAAAAAAAAAAAAATTTTGCTTGTTTTTTTTTTGAGGAAATATTTCAGTGATAACCCATATGCACGTCCCTGATTGATGAATTTATTGACGCATTAAAATGTAATACCTAGTAAATTTACCCTCAAAATTTCATTCAAATTTTTTTTTTTTTTTTTTTTTTTTTTTTTATTAAAAATTTTAAGGCTTTAACACCCTGAAACAAAACAGAATCGGACCTATGTATGTTGATATGAAAAATAAAATCTTATCTTTATTATTGTGGGAAAGGCGCTAGAATCGTCCGATTTTCACTAAAATTAGTATACACCCTATTTTGAGGTAGATTACGAATCTGAAATTTATTTTCATTTCTTGGCGATCTCTTAAAATAGTTTCAGCATTGAATTTTTCTTTATTTCCGATTCCTATAAAGTAATAATTTCACTATATTTTCATTATATTGTAAGCTTATCTAAAAGCCACACTTGATTGGGGATAGAAAAATGTCAAAATTTTACTGAAAACATTTTTCGAAAATGAAAGAAAATTGAGACCAGATGGAGGTTTGGCATTTCATATATCCTTCTTTCTCTCTTCTATGTAATGAGAGAGACAAATATATTTCTAGACCTAATCTAGAAATTTGAAAATTTACGACGTTGCCATATCTTCTATTTTTTCGGGTAATTAGGCATTTTAAAATAAATTACCTATTATGAGATCTGACAATAGTTAATTATACATTACCCTATATCCACAAAGTTACGCGGAGAGTTTTGATTGCATTGGTTTCAACTTCTATACGGAGGGTGTTAATCTTTTGTTGTTATATTATACAAAAAAAAACCCCTCATCAAATAAGATATATAAAGACAGCTATAACCACGAAGTTGCACAGAAAGAGTTTTGATTGTATTGGTTTCCAACTTCTTTGCAGAGGGGATTAATCTTCTTTTGGTATAAGCTGTAACAAAAGGGCCTTCTCCACTTGGAAGTTGTAACCAATGAAAAGCTCTCGTCTAACTCTCAGATTATCGCTAATCAGATCTAGTTGGTAAAATAGCAGTTATGGGAAGGGGCCGTTCTTCTGGCGACCGCCTTTCATAATCCCAGTATGAGCGAAAAATACGCTAAATTTGGGTTTAGCATTGGCAACGTTGCTTTAAATGCCAGAAACACTTAACCCAACATTTTCAGATTGTTTACAAATTTATTTTAACAAATTTTTTTTTTTTTTCGTATACTATTAACATCTACGAAATTATAAAAGTAACATAAAATGGCAAAAACATCATTGTTTATTGAATACCTAACAAAATATGTGCTAGAAACCGCCAAAATATGAGAGAAATTAAAGGAAAAATTCGATGTTGAAATAATTTTTTCATTTTCTGAAAAACAGTGAAAGAGACCGCCAAGGAAAAAGTTCAAATTCGTAATCTACGACCTCAAAATAGGGTGTATGCCAATTTTGGTAAAAATCGGACGATTTCCAGTTTTTTTTTTTTTTATTTTTTTTTACGTGAGCAATCTCACCACGGGAGATGGTACATGTTTTTTAGAAACACCTGTACATTTTGTAGGGATCAGTTAGATATACTATATTATTGTATAATCCTAAAATTAATATGTAATAAATAAACTGGCGCTTATCAAGTTTCCCCTGGACCCTAAAATGATAGGATTGTATTGTATATTTTTTCCTTAAACGCCACCCTATTTGACCCACATTTTAGCACAGCCATTATTTGTAATAGGTAACTCTATGAAATCAAGATAATATTTTAGGAATCTTTTTCAAGGAAATTTTCAGCCAACCGGCACCTTTTTCATCCTGCGAAAATTGTATGACAACAGACCGAGCCGTTGCTCCGTGATTCAAGCGTCTGGACGCCTGTGCCGACGCGACGCCCGCCGTCGTCAAGCGGGCCAGGAACAAGTGACAGTCGGCGAAAACAGCTGGACGTCAACGAGAGACGTCAAGTCAGAATATAAGGCTGTGAAATAGACGATAAAATGTGATTGTTGTAATTGTTTTTGTTTTGTTTGTTTGATTATGTGCGCGAAAGTGTGTTGTGGGACAAATTTGATTGTAATATGGAGTTAATAACAGGGTGAGATTAATATTTTCTAAGTTGTTGAGTATAGAGGTAGGGTTAGAAATCTGGGATAAGTGAAGAAACATGATTTTGGTTTAATGAATTAGACTAAATTAGGATTCTATACTTTACAACATAATTAGCAAAAAATGACTCTACTTCTGCCAGCGGTTTATTCACAAAAGTCCTATGGGTATTTTGCCACTGTGAAAATTAATAAAATAAAATGGATTTTTGTAAACACTGTTAATCCAAGCGGAGACTAATTGTCAGCATGTTTTACTAACAAACCGTTACTTAACGGACAAAAAAATTATAACTAAATTACTATATTTAAATTAGATTTAAACCATTAATTATTTTATGAATTAACAGCGTTTTCAGATGGAGCCGAGCGTCCGCAATTTCGAGCAAATTTTCCTTGAAGTTTTATATGAACGATTTCATATGGGTCGCGTATGCTCTGTTCGGATGAGCTATATTGAAAAACATCCGATGCGGACGCTCCGCGCAATACGGTCCACTCCATCAAGGTGCTGTTAGATAGTAGTGATGGGGTACTCGAGTATAAGAATCGAATACTTACTCGATTCTTCAAAGTACTCGTTGAACTCGAGTACTCGCGATCCGGTACTCGAGCCTGTAACAGGTATTAAAAATTTAAAATCTAAATATGACCACGTTACTACTTTCGTGTCCGAGTCTGAAATTTTCGGTCACCAGTGAATTCGAAACTCGATTTTTGCGATTACGAGTTCACGCCTTTAGCTTTTCAAATGTCAACCTCAATGATTTGACCAAATATATTATGAGGGATTTGACATAACTTTTAATGGTTATGTCCTAATTCTTACCCATTTTGGGTCATTTTTTATTAGTGGCAATTGAACAATATGGATTTTTTATATGGCTTAGTGACGTCACAGATGATATGCGCAAACTGAATGAAATTGAACTATCGATCAGCGCACCTTGTTTTCTTTGTATCATGATTGTAACGATCGGTATATCTCTTTTTCTATGAATTAACGATCGAACCCAAGCACTGCAATCACAACTGACGTTAGTTTTGTATTCGAGTATTCGGTACTCGGAAAAGTATTCGATCCTTGATAGTTCTCAGATACACGGTACTCGATTCTCAGAAAGAACGATTCTGCCAACCCTGGATTAGATGGGACCGTCCGCCGCGGCCATGTTTGTTCAAGACGAGGAACTCATCCGGGCGGAGAATACGCGACCCATGCTCTGCTCCATCTGAAAGCGTTGTAGAATGAATAAAAATAAAGTAAATAAATGGTAGAAAACTTATTTTAACAGACTTAAAATACATTTTATTTTATTTTTTTTTTTTTTTTTTTTTTTTTTTTTTTTTTTTTTTAAAGAAATTAATAAATGAAAATTGGTGATGCTCAAATGGAAGACCAAGGACCAAGACTCCCTTGGTTATGATCTTGATCTTGCAGTCTTGAAATAGTCTTAGTTTTGGTCTTGCAAGGTCTAGTCTTAGTTTTTGGTTTTTAGTGCTTGCTGCAAGAGTTTATAAAATAGATTTTTGCTAGAGGAACTTTCTACATACACTATATTTTAAATGATGGTAATTTTAAGTAATTTATTGCAAATAAAACTTTAAAGAAGGACAAAATTTAAAAAAACATTTATATTTTA